>NW_027205638.1:600000-991857 GCF_024711535.1 Dipodomys merriami
CAATGAAACTTGCTGACACTGGGTTTTTTGTTTTCATTTGCTCATTTGTTGTTGTTGTTTGACATTCCTGAGGCTTGAACTCAAGGTGTGGGAACTGTTCCTGAATTTCATTATGCTGAAGCCTACCACTCTACCACTTGAGCTACAACACCAGTGCTTCTAGGGGTGTTTGGTAGTTTTTGTTGTTTGTTAGGTATTGAGATATCAAACTTGGTGCCCCATGCATGGTAGGCAAGCACTTTATCACTAAGCCACATTGCCAGCCCCAACCACACTATTTTCAGAAAGGAGGCAGGGCTGGGAGTGTGGCTCAGTGGTAGAGAGCTTGCCTTGCATACATGAGGCACTGGGTTCCACTCCTCAGCCCCACATCAGCAGAAAATTCATTGTGACTTATCACCAATGAAATGCCAGAAAACTAGAAGTGACATTCTGGCTGGAAGTGGTAGCATGCCAGCCTTTAGTGAAAAACCTAAGGAATATGCCAGGCCCTCCCTGAGTTTAAACCCCACAGCTAACAATTAAAAGAAAAAAGAAACAATTATGAACAAACAAAAACCTAAAAACTTGCTCATTGCCTTTGTTCTTCTATTTTTCTTTGTTCTTGTATCTGTATAGTTCATATCATTCCATCTTCTACTTTCTTCCTTTCACTTTGGGGGATAGAACCTTGGGACTTGCACATGGAAGGTGGATACTACGTACCAACCTATTCTTTCTTCTTTTAACATAAAAAGTCTGCTTATAGGACAGGCAAGGTAGCAAAGTGGTATAGTGCTTGCATCGCATGAATGAGGAGCTAGGTTCTATTCCTCAGGTCCACATGCACAGAAAAACCTGGAAGTGTTGCTGTGGCTCAAGTGGTAGAATGCTACACTTTAGCAAAAGCAGCTCAGGGACAGCACCTGGCCTCTGAGTTGAAGCCTAAGGACCAGCAAAACAAAAAGTCTGCTCATTTAAATTAGTCAATGCTTCCCTGCAATTTAAAAGACAAACTTACAAGTGACTTTAGTTCACTTCCAATACTACTATCCTCCTTTCCAGTGAGTGCAGGGGCCGCATACAGAAGAGACTCTATGCCTCTGCTGTCACTTGTAAACTAGCTGTTGTACAACCGTAAGCATCAACACATACATTTCTGTTCTTATTATCTTGAACACAATGGTCTTTGTGAAGGTAGGTAAAAATAAGTGAAGGAAACCTTTCCTTTTCACTTATTGGTTGTGATTGTAAAGGATCTATCTTGCTGAGGAATTAAGTCTGACACTCTTGTCATTTGAGTTCTCTCTGAATTACTTTTCAATTTCTCTTTAGGACACACACACACACACACACACACACACACACACACACACACACACAAATATCCTGAAGAATTTTAACTAGTTCACCACACAATAGTTTTATTACCAATTCTTCTTGTCCACAGCAATTGTATCATCTACACAAGACAAGACAATTACATTAGGCCACTGGCTTAACTTGACTAACAGGTCCCTGTGTCAACAGTCAGCCCTCCTAAAACCTGGGCACACCATGTCCCATGCTGGAGGTGCCATGTGGTGCTGGTGGTGTACTGATGGGTAGCACAGGCCCTGTTCTGGGCTCCTCACTCCTGTCCCAACGGGCTTGCCAGGCTTGCATATTGCATGAAGACTTTGGCACTGTGCTCCTCTCCTCGGCTGGCTCCTCACCAATCTTTTCTTTCCTGTACCTTCCATTTTGAGTTCTGGCCTAGACTATGAGCCCAAACAACTTCCAACACACCTGATGAAGTCTCTACATCAAACTTTTGGTAACAAACATTTAAGTTAGAATGCACATATAAAGATTTTGTCTTGGTTTTGCTCAGACCCCATGGACAAGTGAAGAAAAGATGGTTAGCTGTGGATGTTCCAGGTAGTGATTTTCTCAAAGTACTGACAACTTTATAACAGGGACTTCACACAAGGATGTTTCTGATCCAGAACCTTGAACAAAAAAAATTTAAAAGAACCTCAGAATTCATTGAGGAAACAGAAAAGAGAGGTTAGGGTAAGATGTTTCTCAAAGGAGCAGGAAAATTGTACACTTAATACTATGCTAATTATGGGAGGAAAAATGACCTAGAGGTGGACAACACTAAAGATATAAGTGCTCAAGCTAATGGAATGAGGCCTTGGGTGGTCCCTGAGGTTCTAGTGAAAATCCTATGAGAGCCTTGTTCAGTACCCACTGTGCTCAGTATCCGGCTTCTGTCCCTTCCAGTCACTCTGAGATGCATCATTCCAGGTTAACCTCAGGAAGAAACAAGGATTCACCTAAAATCCTGCTCTCTCATTGGGATCAAGATTGCTTGGGAACTGGAGGTTTTGGGTTAAATACTTAGATCTCTGGGGAGCAGACTCTTCAGGGTCATGACTTTGGGTCATATGAATTGCCCCTGCTGATGATATCACAATGTACTGTAACATAGATGTGACTATGTTTGTATACTTTATCCAGTAACATTCAATGAATGGCTATTGAAAATAATCTAATTTCGAGTTGAAATCTTTGAAGAAAGGGGGACATCTTCTAAAGCCTAACTTTGGATATTGCTTCAGGATGAACCTTGTGGTAGGACCATTGACATTCTGAAAAATTATAGAACTTAACCCACTCTTAGTGATTAGGTCTAGGGTGGATATGTACCCAAATCATGGTTCACCACTTTTCTTCTCAGGACATAGGAGCTTTTAGAATGAGCTGATACTAAACATCCTGTCATTCACCCCCGGGAGTGGCCTTGAATAAAGTGCAATCCATAAGGGAAGAACAACAAAATTGCTTCTACACATCTGGACAGAATAGACTGAAAAGATTCTTTCTCCTACATCTGTGTGCACACAGTAGAAGACCATTGTTTTCTCATTCAAATATATTGGTATTCTGGGATCTTAAATGATCACTATTGACTCCTTCTTTTCTTATGATACTGTTTCAAGTATATTGAAATATTCGGCCACATTTTATATGTTGAGATCTCTCTTGGAATGTCTAATTCCTACACATGTGGACCACATTGTCCTACATAGTAACTTGAACCTCTGAAAGTATGTATGAACTAGTCAGAAATATAAAGGTATATGCATGTCTATTCACATGACAAAAGATACCAAACTATTTGTGACAATTTATCATTACCCAGGCTTTAAGACATTTCAATATCAACTTCAATTGACGGACCATGACTATACCCTATGGAGTATTTCAGATTCCTATAGGAGTAGAAACTTTCCTGCATGAAGGCCAAAGAACCCATTTTAAACAATATCTTCCCCGGCCTTGAAGTTCTTTCTACTCAGGACCTGGGTACTGTCCCTGAGATTTTGTAATAAAGGAACAAAAGTGATGACAGTCTATCAACATGATTCACAGCACTACTTGTGGGAAATTAGGTGAAAACAGTCTCAGAGCATTTCCTACCTAGTTGGCCTTTCAATTGTGATTTTAAAACTCATACTCTTGAGCAATTAAGAATTCCAATGTGAAGCACCAGTGCCCTGTTAGATCAGAAGATCTTAATTACTTGATCCAAGCAGGACTCATGGTTTCCACAGAATAGGATAAAAAATTCATATAGACATATGCAAATGTCCTTTTGCAATCTCAGTTGAGGTCTGTTTACCTATCATTCTGTAAACCACATCCAAATTCTTTCACTAAATATTTGAAAGAATGCATTGTTTGCAAAGATCATATTAGTGGTCCTCAGGTTGAATTCAGGGACAAAATTTGTGAGGCTTCCTTCACCTTCTATACTAGATGCCCTTTTGTATCACTGATTTTTCACCTTAGAGTCTTGCTTCTTTCTCTGGGCCTTTCAACACACTAATTTTATATTTACATATCACAAGTAGCAAACAAGAGAGGCACATATGACCAGATCCATCCTTTTATTGGCTAAGAAACCATATTCATGAAGCTTTTGCATTGGATGGCCTACAAATACTACCTTTCTAATTTCAGCCTCCTGAATAGCTAAGATTCCACACATGAGGGAGTGTCATTGCTCATTTTAATTGCAGGTTTTAAATTAAAAGAAAGAAAGGGTACTTTACCAACTCAGTGAGCAGTAAGTCCCTTAAATTTTGAGCTCAAGCAAAAGTATTTGCCAAATGATAATATTGAATGACACCATCCCCACTCAACACGATGAGAGGATGAGAAATGTTGGCTCAAAGAAAGCTGAAGAGTGAAGAATGGTTTCCCTTCACACCTAGCTTACCTCTGCCATGAAGGATTTCTCTGTATATTTATAGAGGTTTTCTGACAAAGATTTTGCTACATTGGGCTTCTTTCCTGGGTGAATGTTCTAATACTTGCTGCAGGTTGGCTTCTGGTTGAAAGACTTCCTCTCATGTTTATATTTACAGAGATTCTGTCATGTGTCCAGGTCTCTGATACCTGTACAGATGGGACTTCGGGCAAAATGTTTTCTATACTCATAATTTCTTTCCTGTCTCTGCTCTCACATATGCTGAATACCCAGTTCTGATTGAAAGTCATTTCACATATGTTCTATGCACTACTTTCTTTTCTCCTATGTGAGTCAGTTCTCTGATAAACATGAGGTATTTCTTTCTGATCAAAGGATTTCCACATTTGTAATATTTTTCATTTTATTTTTTTGTGAACATACTGTACAGAGGGGTTACAATTACATGGGCAAGATAATGAGTACATTTCCTTTCAAGCATTGCAGCCTCCTCCTTTGTTTGCCCTTCACATCCCTTTCCAGCCTCCCCCCGCCCCACCACCCTATTCTCCCCCCCACCCAAAGTTCTAAAGTTCATTTTCGACTTGACAACTTGTACTTCTCATTGTTGCAACAGGTCCACTTGTATGCTTTAATGACTTGTTTTCCCCCTTCTCCTCCACAAATTATAGTGACAACAAATATAGTAAAAGCAAGAATTATACTGTGGGGGAGGGACATACAAAGCAACAAAGAAATAATCTTATAAATGCATTAGAAAGAAATGCATGAAAGAAAAGAAAAAAACAGCTGGGCACTGGTGGCTCATTCCTGTAATCCTAGCTACTCAGGAGGCTGAGATCTGAGGATCGAGGTTCCAAGCCAGCCCGGGCAGGAGAGACCGTGAGACTCCCATCTCCAATAAACCACCAGAAAACCGGAAGTGGGACTGTGGTTCAAGTGGTAGAGCACTCGCCTTGAGCTGAAGAGCTGAGGGACAACACCCAAGCCCAGAGTTCAAGCCTCACCACCGACTAAAAAAAAAAAAAAAAAAAAAAAAAAAAAAACATTTAAATACATAGCTAAGGGTTCATTTTCCTAACACCACATTATCTGACCTTTTCTGCTTGACTCATACATATAATAGATATTGCAAATAATAGGTCCCATGGTTTCCCTTATTCACATTTGTAATATTTTTAAGATTACTCCGCTGTGTGCCTCCTATGAACTTGGATCCATGAATACTTGGTAAAGGAATTTCCACAATTTTTACATTTGTATATTCTCGCCTGTGTCGGTTCTCTGATGCAAACTGAGGTAGGACTTTTTCTTGAAAACCTTTCTGTTTATTTTTCCTACATAGGATTTCTCTCCTCTTTGTTTGTGAGGGTGTGTGTGTGTCTGTGTGTCTCTGTGTTTTGTGTGTTTTATGATGAACCCTGAGCTGTGTCTTACAAGTCAAAGAATTTCCCATTTGGTAAAATCCTAAGTTATTTCATTTGTGTGAATCAACTTATGTGTGTTAAGCTGTGACCTCCAGGTCTTTCCACACTGGTTGCATTCATAAAGTTTCTCTCCTTGTGTTGTGTGATGGAGGTTAAGTTGTGCCTTCCAGGTGAAAGAATTTCCATGCCTGCTACATACATAACATTTCTCTCTGGTGGGTTTTTTTCTGATGGACAGAAAGTTGTATGTTCTGGGTGAAAGACTTTCCACATAGCTTACATTCATAAAATTTCTCTCCTGTGTGTGCTCTCTGGTTGACAGTAACGTATACATCTTGGCTGAAATACTTTCCACACATATGACATTCATAAGGTTTCTTTCCTGTGTGTTTTCTGATGGGCAGTGAGGTATGACTTCTTGGTGAAAGACTTTCCACACACGTTGCATTCATAAGGTTTCCCTCCTGTGTGTGTTCTCTCATGGACAGTAAAGTTTAGCTTCTGGGTGAAAGACTTTCCACACACGTTACATTCATAAGGTTTCTTTCCTGCATGTGTTCTCTGGTGGACAGTAAGGTTTGACTTATTGGTGAAAGACTTTCCACACATGTTACATTCATAAGGTTTATCTCCTGTGTGTGTTCCCTGGTGGACAGTAAAGTGCAGCTTCTGGGTGAAAGACTTTCCACACATGTTACATTCATAAGATTTGTTTCCTATGTGTGTTCTCTGGTGAACAGTAAGGGGTGACTTATTTGTGAAAGACTTTCCACACATATTACATTCATAAGGTTTCTCTCCTGTGTGTGTTCTCTGGTGGTCAGTAATGTTTGACTTCTTGGTGAAAGACTTTTCACACATGTTACATTCATAAGGTTTCTCGCCTGTGTGTCTTCTCTGGTGGACAGTGAGAGTTGTCTTCTGGGTGAAAGACTTTCCACACATGTTACATTCATAAGGTTTCTTTCCTGTGTGTATTCTCTGGTGGACAGTGAGGTGTGACTTCTGGGTAAAAGACATTCCACACATGTTACATTCATAAGGTTTCTTTCCTGTGTGTATTCTCTGATGGACAGTGAGAGGTGACTTCTTGGTGAAAGACTTTCCACACATATTACATTCATAAGGTTTCTCTCCTGTGAGTGTTCTCTGGTGTACAGTAAGGTCTGACTTCTTGGTGAAAGACTTTCCACACATGTTACATTCATAAGGTTTCTCTCCTGTGTGTGTTCTCTGGTGGTCAGTAAGATATGCCTTGCAGGTGAAAGACTTGCCACAAATGTTACATTCAAAATGTTTCTCTTTTGTGTGTGTTCTCTGATGGACAGTAAGATCTGCCTTACTGGTGTAAATCTTTCCACCCATTTTACTTTCATATGGTTTCTCTCCTGTGTGTGTTCTCTGAGGGACAATAGGGTGTGTCTTCTCAATGAAAGACCTTTTACATTGTTTATATTCTTCAACTACAGAAGACACCTGGGGACTATGTACAGCACACATCTTACCAGGTTCACTGAAAACACCCATGTTCTGACACCCAGTGACCTTTTCTGTCCTCATCTCTAAGGAGTTCCCATTATTCTTAATCAGTTCTGACTTCTGTTTTGAGCTCAAATTAAAACTTCTTATAAGTCTCACTTTTTCCTCCTCTGGGTTACTATTCATGATTGCTACTTCAGAGAGATACTTATTGTGACTCTCCTGACAGGTGCTAATCACATCCTCCATTTGTGGGACATCTAAAATGCATAACAGAAAAATAGACAAAAACATAAATGAGATCCATAAATTCCTTACTGTAAAGGTATTTTCTCACATTTTAACTGTTACAAGATTTTCAACTATCAAAGCATTGTTTTATGCAGAATATAAACTTTTCTCGGCAATGTACTAACTATGAATATAGTACTGATATTTTACAATGGAAAATAATGTTTTTGTGTATTTCAGATTTTTCTATTTTTTTCTAGGAAATATTTACTGAAATTATTCATCAACGTACTCTTAATGCTTCCATTCTGAATCTCACTCTATGCCCATCACAACTCATAAGCTATTGTCCTGATGAGAGAATAGCAGCACTACCACTCTCCTATTTTCCTCCTACCTGCATAATACTAGTTTAAAAGAAAATGAGATCTCCTTTTGTACATTTCTTATTGTCTTTTTCTCTTTAAGAATGACTTCTGCCGGGCAGTGGTGGCTCACGCCTGTAATCCTACCTACTCAGGAGGCTGAGATCTGAGGATCGCGGTTCAAAGCCAGCCCGGGCAGGAGAGACGGTGAGACTCCTATCTCCAATAAACCACCAGAAAACCGGAAGTGGCACTGCAGGTCAAGTGGTATAGCACGCGCCTTGAGCTGAAGAGCTGAGGGACAGCACCCAGGCCCAGAGTTCAAGTCCCACGACCGACAAAAAAAAAAAAAAAAGAATGACTTCTCTACAGACAAAGAATTGCTAACATTAAATACATTAGCACACCAAAGCCAGTTTGCCTCCATGTGAATTCTGGATTGACAATTCCTTGAGACAAAGGATCACCTAGTTCCCTGCCACACATGACTCAGGGGCACTAGGAATACTATCGCTCTGTACAGCTCAAGATAAACAGACCAACTGGGCTCTGGACCCATCATCACCATTCAAGATGCTTTAACTCACCTGTAAAATTCTTGTCTGAGGCTTCTCTTCTCCATGGATCTGCACCTTGTTCCAGCATCACAATCAATTTAGGTTTAGGAACACAGTGTCCTATGATTAAGAAATACTGGAGAATTATTGCTCTTGCTGCGTCATCATTAACGTAAGGTCGCAGACATCCTGTTCACAAGGTTGCTCCTAAATCTGGTTCCTCAATTGTTTTTGGGGGTTGGGGGTCCAGTTCTGGGGCCTAAACTCTGGTTCTGGGCACTGTCGGGCAGATCATCAGCTCAAGGCTAGCACTGTATCACATGAGCCACATAGCCAATTCTGGCTTTTTTTTTTTTTCTGCTTATGTGGTGCTGAGGAATCCAACACAGGGCCTCACGCATGGAAGGCAATTCCTCTGCCACTGAGCCACCTTCCCAGCCCATGGTTTCTCAATTGTTAACAGCTCCATGGTGGAGTAGCATCCAGCTTTGTGTTTATTTTGCCAACTGTGTGGCTTGAACTCAGCTCTTTTGCTAAAATCTACCATTCTACTAGTTTGAGTCGTGGCTACATTTCTAGTTTTTGAATGGTTTATTGGAGATAAGAGTCTCATGGTCATTTTTCTACAGCTGCTGGTTTCAAATTGAAACCTTCAGATGTCAGCCTCCAGAGTATCTAGGATTGGTAGCCTGAAGCACTAAACCCTGTAGCAGGTTTGGCTTACAAATACACACTTTTACTTAATGATTTCCAGAGCATACTGTAAGTAGTAATGTATGTTCTATTCTAGACTGTAGATCCACCTATAATAATTACCCAAGTCTGGGAAGTCAGTCTCCTATTAGTGGATCATAGCTTAGAACTTCTGTCCAACAATTGATTTGCCTTCTTAAAGAACGAGAATAAAATTAACTCTTGTGTTACATATAATGAAGTTGAAGTTTCCCTTAGAAAAAAATAACACTTCCCATGGCCTCTAATCTTTTTTTTTTTTTTTTTAAGAAATTGTAATGGTCCAAATGCTTACACCTGTAATCCTACAGTTAGGAGGTGAGATCAGAAGAGGCAGGCTTGGAACCCACCTGGGCACGGAAACTCAGAATATACCCCAAAACAAAAGTGAAAATAGAATTGTGGCTCAAGCACTAGTGTAAAAGACAAACAACACCAAGCTATCAGACTCAAATTCGACTGGCTTATATACTAGCAGTTTTTTACATGGGAATAGACTGGAATCTTCTCCCTAAAGAACATAAATAGTCTAATGTCTACTAAAATAAAAGCACTTGATCTTCCAAATAAAAGTGACCTTTGCTCACCCAAGGACATGAGGTTGCTATAGGTTTCCAGCATTACATCTCTATGAAGGGTCCTCTGACCAGGATCCAGATCCTGCCACTCCTTCCAGGTGAAGTACACAGCCACATCATCAAATGACATCAGCTTCTGTAATGGCACATTTCCATCAAGAAATTAGACCTGGGTTATAAGAATTCCAACCTGGAATTTCATTATGCTGCATGTATGCTTTTGTCTTACATACAATGTTTGCAGCTAGCTTTGTTAACTATTCACTGGGAAAATTAAATACCAAACTAGAAATATTTGACAATACATAAACCTGGTCATTAAAATACACAGATTTGTAGGGCGCTGGTGGCTTATGCCTGTAATCCTAGCTATACAGGAGGCTGAGGTCTGAGGATCAAGGTTGAAGGCCAGCCCAGGCAGGAATGTCCATGAGACACTTATCTCCAATAAACCACCAGAAAATGAAAGTAGCACCGTCACTCAAGTGGTAGCACTCACCTTAACCTGAAGAGCTGAGGGAAAACAACCAGACCCAGAATTCAAGCCCCAAGACCAATAAAAAAATTACAATTTCCATAATGCATGCAAACACATTTCTGCTGCTAGCAATAGAGACAAGATCAAAACTCTAAGGAGACAATAATCTGGCATGATAACATTAAGTCTAAGGAGGTGTCTGAAAAATTATATTATCATTTCTGATAAAATTTCAGTACATACCAGGGTAAAAACGAATTAAACCAATATTTTTCCTGTTTGACACATACTGCTTCACCATAAATCCTATTTAGACCTTCTATTAACAAATACTCTCAAAAGTAAGCAGCACACATTCAGGATATCACATGGAATACAGAACATAGAACATTGCTAGATCTATGAAAAGCAGTGTCCACATGAATATTAAAAAAAAATAGTATCAGTACTCCAGAAAGTAACTAATGATTGATTAGGCCCTTATAAGATTTAATTGAGTTTCCACATAAAAATATCCGTGGTTTAACATGTTTGGTTTAAATGCTAAATATCGAAATATGGTCATAGATACCCTGATATTTCCTTCCCATGTAAAAAAGAACTGCTACCATGAAATTTTGTAAACTTTGCCTACATTCTACAATACAAAATAAAGGTGGAGGGAAAAAAATGTTCCTTACAATGTTTTCATTTTAATAGCCCTTCACGGAAGGTGAAGGCAAATATAGAGAGGCTCAAGGAACACTCAAGATGACAAAAATGATAAATACGACCAAATGCTCAAATGTGTTACATATTCCTGAGTCCTTTCTCCAGTAGATCTCTAAGGTTATATTTTCACTTGTGTTAGTTAATAGTGAAATACCTCAGAGATCAAAATCAATTAGTGAGCAAACATGTGTGAGATGTTGTGACAAGTGATATTTCTAATAGAGAACATCTCGTCACTGTATTATTTTTTTTCAACACTAGTTCCAATCTTATACTGGCAGTGAATTAAAATATTCAACAGTAGTGGGAAGGAAAAACAAAACTGAATACCACATCAAATGAAGTTAGACCAACACAAAATCTGGAGAAAACAGATTTTCTTGTAGTGTATCAATTGGTAGAAGGAAGTACTTTTCTGTAGGGAACTCTGAAGTTGAGCTGAAGGGGAAAAGGTTTGAGAGGTTGGAATTCCAGCCTGACACCACTGAGAGAACTGAGAGTTGGCGGCAGAAGGGTTAAAAGAGAATTCTGGAGAGGGTTAAGAGACTGGAGTACAGGCCTTTTCCATACTGTTGGAAAGATAGCATCTGAAACTGAGCTGCTGTTCACCTTGAAGGCTAGGTAAGGTGAACTCCATGTCTGCATTTTCTCTTGAAGCCAGTGTTCTGTCTCAGGAGAATAAGGAAACATGTTTTCCTCACAACCTGTTGTGGCTCTGATTGTACTATTAATATAGATACTTCAATTTTGCATGTTATGAATGGTAATCTTCCCTGTGTGAACTCAAGGAACTATGCTAGCTTGCTGGCACCCAGGGACAAAGTGCCAAAGCGCCTTCGAAACCCTGGTTTCCCCTAAATCTGTTTATGTTTTTGTGTTTCTCTAATTTTCTTTGTTTCTGGAATCCTGTAGAACTCTCTAGGCAACAATTTTCCTATATTATGGGTAAGAAAAATGTCAATCCTAAGAGCCATGTCAGCAACATAAAGCTGATCACTAAGAAAATCTACTTCCAGATAGATCATTTGAAGAAAAGAAACAACTGAGACACATATGGAGGAAAGAGGGATTGAAAAAAGAAAAAAATGATAAAAGATAGATACAAAGAGAGAGTAAGAAAAATAACCAACACTAGTGAGTAGAAAATCAAAAATGGAGAGAGAAAATAGAGGAAAGAAATCTTGTGAGAATGCTTTAGAAAACAAACAGGAATGTGTAGAAAGACCATAAAGCTTAGCAACAAATATAGGCTAAGTTTCTAGTAAGACCAAGACCATGAAGCAGTGCAAGAAGTATATATGGAGAGTAATTTAAGTACATATAGGTTAATCATTCCTTAAGAAAACACGAAGGTGTGCATGACCACACTATTTCAGCAATTCCAGGAAAATTTTATTGAGATAGTTTAATGTTACTCATGAGGAAGTGATCAGGTGGCAATCTATCCTTCACCTTCCATGAGAAGTAACCTGCTAGGTGTCATTACATCACATAACAGATGTGACTACATTTTATGCAACCATTCTGAAACCAATCTGAATTCAACTTAGAATATAACCATTCAATCTGCTAAACCTACAAGCAATCTTTATCTGCTAATTTACAAGCCTTCTTTATCCGATTTTTGAATATGTTCCTGAGGCTGAATCTGTGTGGTTGGTATTGTTTTTAATTCTTGGACATCATTAGGGTGATATAGTGGAATGGAAAACAAATGAAAAATTAAAAAAAATTAACTCACCAGAGATCCATTCATTCTGTCTTGCTGCTGACAATGAGCAGAAGATTCTGGAAGCATGGCTGGGATTTAAGGGAAATGATGCATTCAGAAATGAATTTGTGAGATTTTGGGCCCAGAATTTCCTCTGGCAAACATGATACATGGACTGGAAAACTGTAAATCCTTCTTTTTTTAATTTTTATTTATTTTTTATTGTGAAAACGTAAAGCCTTCTTATAAGCGAAGAATTTTTAATGTCTTAGGCAGAGTATTAAAGTGTCTAATAAACACAAATCCAGCCCATTTCCTGATAGATAGATATTATTAAACCTACAAATTTATATATTTATGTACACACTAAATTGGAAAAAATGAAAGTTCCCACTGAAATTATTGAATAATTGAGAGCAAAAACATATATTTCCACTAAAAGTCATTCGTTATTACTGAATATACTTCAGGATGTATGAACTGCTTTTTTTTCCTTTTTTTTTTTTTTTTGCCAGTCCTGGTGCCCGAACTCTGGGCCTGGGTGCTGTCCCTCAGCTCTTCAGCTCAAGGCTAGTGCTCTACCACTTGAGCCACAGCACCACTTCCAGCCTTTTCTGATTATGTGGTGCTGAGGAATCGAGCCCAGGGGCTCATGCATGCAAGGCAAGTACTCTACCACTAAGCCAACTTTCCAGCCCATGAACTGCTTTTTTAATGCAAAAGTTTCCTAGGAATCCATTGGATTTTGTGTTCTACCTCATTCATTCACATATTTAAACACCATGGAAAGCATGTATGATGTAACTCAGTAATTTTTACCCAAAGTTAGATAGAAAAATGTATATAGAATATATTTCTACCGGGCGCTGGTGGCTCACGCCTGTAATCCTAGCTACTCAGGAGGCTGAGATCTGAGGATCGCGGTTCAAAGCCAGCCAGGGCAGGAGAGACCATGAGACTCCTATCTCCAATAAACCACCAGAAAACCGCTGTAGCTCAAGTGGTAGAGCGCTCGCCTTGAGCTGAAGAGCTGAGGGACAGCGCCCAGGACTAGAGTTCAAGCCCCATGACTGACAAAAAAAAAAAAAAAGAATATATTTCTTATGTTATACTATTACAATAATGGGTGTCAAATGGCACATTTCACTCTAACCATTGCACACATATGCAATTATTAGCAATTTGCCATTTAAAATGCTTTGTCCAAAGGGCCATGAGTAAAGATGAGGTAATCGAGGTTTGAGAAGTCCCTAACATTCATTTCCCTAAACAGTCATGCGAAGAACCTTGGCCATCCTAAAGATACAACACAAAATAATCGATATAGGCGTGACACACCTGAAGATAAGTAACACCTACAAAGCATACAATATTGAGTAAGACATATTGCCTCAAATTTTCTTCTGTGAATTTTCTTTTTTGGCCACATGTCCCAGACCAACACTTTCTGTACTACCAGGCACAACCAACTGATTAGAGCTAGCATTAGCAAATCCATAGATGGCACACTTAATGTAAGTTTGCATGATTACATACTAAAAATAACAGTGTTAACAGGATGAATAAATTAGCAAAAACAAGATTAGGGATTACTACAAGAATAGATACTTTCAGTCATAACAATTACCCCACCATCCCAAACCACAGCCTCAGGTACCCTCTCATAACTATGCTCTAGCTTATTCCTCATCATGCCACCTAGAAATTAGTTTACTCTTGCAACAACACAAAGTGATTGAAAGTGGTGTAGGAAAGAGTACCACGTGAATATGGTGCTCAGGGAAGTAGCAAAAATTTTTGCATAAGGCAAAGGAAGCTAGCAACATCTTCCCTTCCTGTGCTTTTCTGCTTCTTTCCTTTAGGGCTTCTCAGAATTGACAAGGTCTGTCCATTTAGGATGGAGATTCCTATTCATAGGGTGCTCTGCTTCAAACATTGCTAGGCTTCATTCCTAAAAATACAGGACCAGCACTCACTACTCCAATATCGCACGTACAACTGTCTCTAGAAACAGAGTCGAATACAAACGCTTGTGAACTCAAGCCAGGAGATTAAAAACTCAAGCCAAACAGATTAAAATATCTCTAGGAGAAAAATCACAGAAGCCCCAAATACAACTTCAATGTAAGAGGACTCAAGGCAGGCACACACCTCACAATTTCACTAGAATTCTTCCTGTACTCCTCTTACACCTAGGCAAAGCATATAAAGTCACGAGTTAATAGAAGAATCCCTTGGTCTTGGAGTACAAATGAACAATTCTTGGGCTCTCCTGGTCTGGACAATCACCCAGCTTGCTCTCAAACATTTGAACCTCAAGCAAATTATCAACTCCATACTGGAGAAAAGTATGGAGAGGGAAGTAGGCGCTTTGGCTCAAGTATCAAGCTCTCCCTCTGAGCTGAGGAGCTCAGGAATGCTGCTTTCAGGCCCAGAGTTCACCCCCCACCAAACAAACAGAAACAGAAAAACAAACAGAAACCCGTGGAGGGGAGACTCCTGCAGCAATCACACAATTCCTACCTGACATCAGTTCCAAAGCCTGAGATTCCTTCAAGTTACAGCTCCCAAGCTCCACTGCACAGAGCGGGGCGCAGGGCTCCTGGCTCACACCTATGGAAGGCAAAACTGTATTTCTGAGCACTTCCAGGGGCAAGGCAAAGGAAAAGAATCCGGAAGACGCAGACTTAAAACGCCCATTTTGGGCGGGGAGACGCATGTGCAAAAGCATCTTCTGCCCCACCTCCACCCTCCAAAAAACAAAAACAACCCAGGACTTTCAAAGAAAATATCCTCCATGGAGACTACAATTCCCACAATGCTCGGTGCCACCCTCCTACATACCTGGGAACAAGTGTGCTTGTGTGCATTGGGACTTTTCTCTCCCTGCTGTGGAAGTTAAGTTCAGTTTCTTGAAAACCACTGTTTCCTCTTGAAATACATAAGACCAACCAGAAAATGGATATATATGGGGAGAATTGGCTACATTGGCTTTTTGATTCTTAGTTCTAATGATGAAATTGAGGTTATGTGACTGCGTTGCTTATACCTTTCTGTTTATCAATGCCTGCCTTCTGCTGAATGTAAATTACATCTCTGTTTTGTCTTAAATTTCTTTTAATACATCCCCTCCTACTTTACAAAGGTATTCACAGCCACTAAACTTATACCTGGGTCACTTCCCATTGCTGTAATGTATACACTGGCATAAAATAGTGAGATTGTTAGGTAAATATGCAGAATAATACTTCTGGTGATTTGGATTTCACAAAAGCTAACAATTAATTTTCCAGAAACTCTCCAATTGTATCTATTAAATCAAATGAGTTTTTGTTCTTTTCTGAATTTTGCATTTCATTTAAGGATTTTATGTTTTCTTCTGTTGTTGGTCCTATGGCTTGAACTCAGAGCTTGTGAACTATCTGTGAGCATTTGCTGTGCTCTATTTGCATTTCTTTTAATACTTTCTTCAGGTAACTAGTGAAAAGTTCCCACACAGGGATTCTTATGAACCTGTTACATCACCTCCATTTCCCTTCACAGAGATAGTGGTGAGGGGGGTCAGGATGAATGCAGGAGAGATAGAAGAGTAAAGTTTAGGCTAGGCTATGTTGATGTGAAGCTTAATCACTTGCAAACCAGTCTGCTTTTGTCTTTTCATTTTGCATGTGAAAATCTCTTTAGAATTCTTACCTCTTCTCTGATCCTAACAGTTCCTCTCAGTAGCTTTAGGCCACATATCTAGGGGACCTCAGACTAGTCTTCTCAGACCTTAACCATTAAAGTATGCAGTAAATCTTTGTCTCCTGCCACAATCCCATCAGAACACAAGCAAGGCTCTGAGAGCCAATGGGATGATAATTAAGGAGACAGAGAGATGGCTGATGGCACAATTCTGCTATATTTCTCAAATTCGTGCGTAATATTGGTCTAGACCCACTGTGCCCAAAAGTGCAAACAGCACACATCTTTCCTCATTTTATTTCAATACATCTTTTCCACACAAGCCTCCTGTCAGTTAAAGCCCCAGGACAAAAGCTAGAACACACACTTCCTCAAACCAAGAAAGGGCAAGGACTTGCAGGCCTGAGGGTGGGAGTCAAGGGCCCTGAAGCCTTTGCTCACATTTTGTCTGCTCCTGGCAGGCACCCCAGGGTCTGCAACAGTCTCCCTCTCTCTTATCAGAGAACCTACACTTGTCTCTTCGGTGTTTATTGTGATATTTTGTAATCTCTTCCATAAAAAATAATTGGGAAACACTGGATTGAAAACTTTCACGTTTGATTTTAGTGTAAGGGTTCTCCATGTCTCTATTTTGGACCAGAAATATTCCTCATGAAAATGGGAATCAAAGAGCATATTTGAATGTATAGACTTCAACTTAAAAGCACCTCTAACAATATGACGAAAAAATAATTTCATTCTTTAAAACTAAATTCCTGGGAAATGGGGCTGTGGCTCAAGTGGTAGAGCACTCACCTTGAGCTGAAGAGCTGAGGGACAAGTGCTCAGGCCCAGAGTTCTAGCCTCAGGACCAAAAAAAAAATCCTCCCTAAAACTTGATTCCTGAGACACAAAGAGATAAGGATCAGGTAAAAACTGGGGTGCTCCCAAGAGTACCTGTGAAATGTAGTTTTCTTTTCTTTATCTTTTTGTTGGGGGGAGGGGGTCCAGCCGTGGGGCCTGAACTCTCGACCTGGGCTCTGTCCCTCAGCTCTTCAGCTCAAGGATGGCGCTCCAGCCCTTGAGCCACAGCGCCTCTTCCACCTTTATTATTTTAGTTTATGTGGTGCTGAAGAATCAAACCCAGGACCTCATGCATGCAAGGCAAGCGCTCTAACACTGAGCCACCTTCCCATCCCTCTTTTTTTTTTTTTTTTTTTTGGGGTAGTCATGGGTCCTGAAGTCTGGGCCTATCTACTGTTCCTTGGCTCTTCGGTTCAAGGCTAGTGCTCTACCACTTAAGCCACAGTGCCACATCTGGCTTATTCTGCTTATGTGGTGCTGAGGAATCGAACCCAGGGCCTCATGCATGCAAGGCAACCACTCTACCACTGAACCACCTTCCCATCCCTGAAATATAGTTTTCATTGTTCAAGCCTACATTTGTGATGAATTTCTTTATTCTTTTATCCTTTTGTTTTGTTTTGTTTTGTTTTGGGTCATGCCACTTGAACTGTGAGCCTAGGAACCATCCCTCAGCCCTTCAGCTCAAGTCAAGTGCTCTACATTGTGAGCTAAAGCACCAATTCTGGTTTTCTGGTTTTTATTGGAGATAAGTGTCTCACAGACAATGCTGCCCAGGCTGACTTTGGACTGCGATCCTCAGGTTTCAGCCTTTTGAATAGCTAGGATTAAAGACATGAGGCACCAGCACCTAGCTTGCATTTCTTTTCTTTTATGTCCCAGCCTTGGGGCTTGAACTCAGTGCCTGGACACTGTCCCTAAAATTTTGCTCAAAACTAGCAGCCTACTCCAGGAGCCACAAATTCACATTTGGCTTTTTCTATGTATGTGGTACTGAGGACTTGAACCAGGGCTTCATGCAGGTTAAGTAAGCACTCTACCACTGTTTCAGGACAGCCACAACACCAACAGTGCTCTGGAAGGGCAATGGGATGATAATGGAACAGACTGAGACAAGGACAATGATGAATCTCTCTTTATTCCAGCAATAACCTTAGCTATTGACACTTTCTAGATCTGTCCAGTGCTTGCATCACATTTTTGAAGGACTCACTGTGCCAACAAGTGCAGACCATATGCATTTTTCCTCATTCTATTTCAACCTTTGTCCACCAAACACCTAGAGGTAAGCCTCCAGGCCCAGAAGCTAAAAGGAACACTCCCTCCTACAAAAAGGGCAAGTACTTATAGCCCTGAAGGTTGCAGTCTGTGGTTCTGGAGCTTTTGCTCACACCGTGCCAGCTCCTAGTACCTCAGGGTCTGCACCACTTCCCCCTTTTTCATTTTGTAAATTGAGCAAGTTTCTATCAGCCTGAACCTGGAAAATCAGCAGATCATACATCTCAGGAAGAATGGAAGAAAAAAGAAATACCAATACAAGAACCAGGAAAATGCCTAAGAAATAGCAAGAAGAGTGCTAGTTCCCCAGGTGAATCCCTGAAGGTAATTGAGAAGTGATACAGCTAAGCCTGCATGGTGGAGTGACCAATACCAGATATCTGACCCTGAAGCTGCATAATGCCTAAGCTTAAATGATCAGAGGGCAAGATTACTCAAATATGTCACTGGATATTGGTACAAGTCATATTTCCATCATATTTAAGAAGGATAACACAGATGTATTGACAATTAGCATGACACATCATTTTTAACTGGCTCTTTAGCAGGTCTATGTGATTATAAACATACATCATTGCTGTTTCCAAATCATAAAACATATCACAATCATTTTATCTACTCCCACCGGAATACCAAGGGTCCAGAAACATTTCAAACTAAAGCATTAACATGTTGTGCTGTATATATGGTTTCTACAAGGATCACAGGAGAAGCAGTAGCGCTAGCAAGAAGAGTCAGGGTAGCAATAATGAAGGCAACCTATATTCCCCAAAATCTGCAGCAATGGCTAAGAGTCCTCTGAACCTCAAAAGCAAACCAAGACCCAAACTTATTATACCATGGTTCTATCAACTGAACATGCAATGTAAGTTAAGGGGATTGCATAGTAAGCTAGGATTACTCATGCAGTTAGTGAGAATATAATTGTTCCTGCAAGAGGCATGAAACACCACCCCACCCTTGAAAACCATACCCAGCCCACTACTAGCCTATATGGATACAAACACAAGCTTGCACAGTAAATGATACAAAACCATGAAACAGGACAGGTCTCTGAACAGAGGTATGGGATGGTGAGAGGCATTAGTTCAAATAGGCCTCATGGCAGCAGCCAGGCTCAAGATGTCAGGGTGAGCTTGTCCACACAAACAGACAAACATGGGAGCCAGCAAGGTACCACTAATCACAACACTCCTCTGAGACCAGTCCTGCCTTACATACTGGGAGACTCCTACCACCAAAACTGTGGACAAGGTGTGAAATCCACTGGCCCTCCTGGGTGATGGATCATCACAACCATGGGAATCACTGGGCATAGTGGAACCCAAGAGGGATGCACCACATCTCCTGCCAAAGGAATCCTACAAGTGTTATGCATAAGCTCCATCTTTTTCCATTGGTTCACCTTTTCCTCCAGAGGAAGTCAGAAACATAATCTATCCCTGAATACCTTACCGTACTTGTACCTTCTACCTCAGGATCTGCAATAGTCAATAACTGTAACCAATGAAATAAGAGGATATAATATTTGTATAATAATGAGGCTTACGTCTGTGAGCAATGAACAATTCAAAAATAATGTAGGAAGTAAATTCTATTTATACTAGTATAATAAACATAATACTTAGAAATGAATGTTTGAAAAATGTAACCAAGAACAAGGACAACTATGGGACACAGCTAGTTTAGAAAGCACCCATTTTTACCTCATCCTTATGTCCTTGCCTCCCAGGAACTTACTTTTAACTTTTCAGAAAGAAAGAATTATTCTTCCTTCATATTTTATAGGTGCTCCAATGTTGCCATCTATACATCCAAATGTGCCTCACGATCTCCATTTTCAGGAGGAATAGCTAAGGTCCACTAAAAGAGGGATGGAAAACCCTTACACTGGAGGACTGAATATAAGGCATGAAAATTTCCTACACAATCCTTTCCAGTCATGATGTGTAGAATGGATCATCAACAATCACAACAAACCCTTAAGAGACAAGCTTAGAATGTCTGATATGAGGGAGGGAGGCAAAAGATTTATTCCACAGTGTAATGGATGCAGTCTGGGAAAACAAGTCTGAGGACCCCTAGATATGTGGCCTAGACTAGCTGACAGGAACTTCTAGGTTCAGAGAAGAGGTCGACAATCAAAACAAAATAGGATATGCAAAACAGAAAAGTAAAAACACACTGGTTTGGAGCAAGTAATGAAGCTTCAAATGAACATGGACCTGCCCTGAATTCTACCTCCTCCCACATTCATTCAGATCTACCTAGAAAACTATTTTTTTAAGAGTCTTGGAGGAGGAGTAACATTTTCTAAAAATCACCTGGGAGGAAACTTTTCACTACTCCCCTGAAGCAATTAATAAAAGAAAGGCAAGTACATTACAGCAAATGCTCAGACAGTGCCCAAGCTCTGAGTTCAAGCTACAGGACCAACAACAAAATGAGGGATATTCTTTATAAGGAAAGGCAAATTTCATATGTAAATAACCAAAAACTCCTTAAAATTTCATAGATGGAATTTGGGAGTTTCTGGGAAAGTAATGAGTAGAATTTGACAAATCAATTTAATTCAAAGCTTATAAAGTATATGTGTCTTTACATTCTGTTATTTTATTCCAATATATATATTAGAACAGGGGAAGATGATGCCAGAATCAATCATTTTACTGTCTGCAAGAACTTTTTTTTTTTTTTTTGGTCGATCTTGTGGCTTGAACCCAGCCTGAGCAGTGTCCCTGCGTTTTTCAGCTCAAAGTGAGCTCTCTCCCACTTGAGCCACAAGGCCACTTCCATTGTTTTGGTAGTTACATGGAGATAGGACTTATGAACTTTCCTGCCCAGGCTGGCTTTTAACAGGGATTCTCATATCGAAGCTTCCTTAGTACCTAGGATTACAGGCATGAGCCATTGGCACCCAGCTGCAAATACCTTTGTAAAGTGACAGGGGAGATACTCAAAACTTTAAGGAAAAACAGAGACATAATTTACATTCAGCAGAACGTACTTTTTGAACAAAAACAAAAAAAACTTCGTATTTCATAACCTTAATTATATTAAAATAACTAAGAATTAAAAAGCCAAATTATGCAATGCTCCTAATACATTTTTGTTTTTCAATGGTCTCACAATATTTATGTTGGTAAACTGAATTTTCAAGAAACTTACCTAAGTTTCCGCAGCTGGGAGAGAAAGGTTCCCATGCATCCTTGCACACTTAGGACCAAGTGCCTTGTGCCAGTCAAAACCCTGTAACAAGCCCACTTCCTCTAGGTGAATTGTGCATGCATTCTGGGAATTGTAGTTTCTATCGGGGCATAGACCTTTGAAAGTGTGTGGGGGAAGATCACAGGGGGTAAATCAGGAGAGGTGGGGGTGAGGGGAACAGGCACCAGTGCCTCTTTGTCCACTGTTCCTGTTTTTGGTTTGCAAATTTGGGTTACTTTGCTTTTCCCTTGCTGCTGGAAGCGCTCTGAAATACAGCTTTGCACTCCATAGTCTGAGCCAAGAGGTAGAAGCCCAGCTTCTCTTTTTCAGGGGAACTTGGGAGCTGTAACTGGAAGCAATCTGAGGCTCCTAGCCAGAGTCTGCCCTTCCCATCTTTCTCCAGTCTGCGGTGGATGATATTTTATGGGCTCATAGGTTTGTGCTGCCATTAGCACTTGTTCCTCCAGGTGCCAGAAAGTGGCTACAAACCTCTGGTCCTCTTGACAAGGACAGTCAGGAGTTGTGCATTTATACTTCTGAACCTAGAGATTCTGGTACTCACCCATGTGACTTTATGAGCTTCCTTTTTGTGCATTGTAGCCAATGAATGGTAAACATTCCTTGAAAATGTCTTATATAAACATATTGATCCTCTTTTCATCCTCTGCACTTCCAATGACTTTATTTTTTTTTTTTAATTGTATTTTATTTTATTTGAGAACATACTGTACAGAGGGGTTACAATTACATGGGCAGGATAATGCATACATTTCTTACCAAGCATTGCAGCCTCCTCCTTTGTTTACCCTTCACTTCCCTTCCCCGCCTCCCCCCTCCCCCCACCCAATTTTACCCCCCTCCCCCCACCCAATTATACCCCCCTCCCCCCCCCACACCGAAATTGTAAAGCTGGTTTTGACATGACATTTTGTACTTCTCATTGTTGCAACAGGTCCCCCTGAATCCTTAAACGACTTGTTTGTCCCCATCTCCTCCACATGTTATACTGACATCAAATATAGTGAAAGCGGGGGTTACACTGTGGGGGAGGGACATACAAAGCAACAAAGAAATAATCTTATAAATGCATTAGAAACACATGCATGAAAGAAATGAAAACATTAAAATACATATTTAAGGGTTCATTTTCCTAACATCACATTATCTGACCTTTTCCGCTTGACTCATACCTATACTAGATATTGCAAATAAGGGAAACCATGGGACCTATGCTTCTTTGGGCCTGGCTTACTTCACTTAATATAATTTTTTCCAAACCTTTCCATTTCCTAACAAATGGGGAAATGTCATTCTTTCTGATGGAGGCATAGAATTCCATTGTGTATATATACCACATTTTCTTGATCCATTCATCTACTGAGGGGCATCTGGGTTGGTTCCATATCTTAGCTATGGTAAATAGTGCTGCAATAAACATAGTTGTGCTGGTAGCTTTAGTGTGGAACCCAACAGAAGGAATGGCAGTCCAAAGAAACCATAACCAATCAACTAAGTGATTTGAGAACAAACACTGAACACCAAATTAAGGAAGTAAAGAAATTCATACAAGACCTAAAACAGAGCTTCAACAAAGAACTTGAAGCCATCAAAGCTGACCAATTAGAAGGAAAAGAGATAAAAAACAAAGTAGAGAGTCTTGACAGCAGGTTAGACCATGCAGAAGATCGAATCTCAGGGATTGAAGACAGCCTAGATATTATAGAGAAAGAACATACAACCATCCAAGACAAGTCCAAGAAATATGATAGGTCTATCCAACACCTGGAGGACACCATCAGAAGGCCCAATCTAAGGATAATGGGTGTAGAGGAGCACCTAGAAACAGAAGTTAATGGTCTAGGAAATTTGTTTAACAGGATCCTAGCAGAGAACTTCCCAAACATACAAAAAGATAGGCCTATTCAGATACAAGAAGCTTTTAGAACCCCAAATAGACCAGACCAGAATAGGACATCCCACCGTCACATTATAATCCACACAGGATCAACCCAGACCAAGGAAAAGATCCTTAAAGCTGTCAAGGAGAAAAGGTTAATCACCTATAAAGGGAAACCAATTAGAATTACCTCAGATTTCCAATGACTTTAGAAACTTTCAAAATGCTGCTGGCACAGATATACTCCAATTGATGTGTCTGTTCTGACAAATTACAATTTCTCCCCTAATTTAATTAGCCTATTTTACATCACTTAAAATGAGAGAGACTGGCTGGGCAGGTGGTTCAGAGGTAGAGTGCTTGCCTTGCATGAATGAAGCCCTGGGCTTGATTACTCAGAACCACATAAGCAGAAAAGACCAGCTGTGTACTGTGGCTCAAGTAGTAGAGTGCTAGCTTTGAGCTGAAGGTCAGAGGGACAGTGCCCAGGCTCAGAGTTCAGACCCCACACCGACAAAAAAAATGAGAGAGATTTCCTATACATGTATACCAAAAACAATTGTTGAAATATAATTTGAATACAATCCAATGCCCTTGATATGTGTCTGCCTGTCCTGATTCTTGAACTCAAGGTCTGGAAACTGACCTCGAAATTATTTGGTTCAATGCTAATGTTCTACCACTTAAGCCACATTTTCACTTCCGACTACTTTGGTAGTTTATTGGAAATAAGTCTCTCAGACTTTCCTATCCCCCTGACTTCAATCTGTGATCCTTGTAGGGTTTCTTCATGTCCATCCCAGGGGACCACAAGCAGGCACAGGAGAAAGATTATTATAAGGTTTATTAGAAGGACCATATTTCCCAGGAGAGGGAGCACAAGCATTTGTCCCTCTTCAGGTTGCAACAGGATCTGGGGGGCAGGAAGTGAGTTAAGTACATGCTCAGGTGAGTCTGAGATGACAGAGGGAGTGGCCAGCTGTACTGAGGGAACTCTAGGTCTGGGAGGAGCTCAGGCCTGGGTGGAGCTGAGGACTAAAAGTGAGGATAATACTAACTTTCCTTAGATCTCAGCCTTCTGAATACCTAAGATTACAGCTATTAGACATGATAGCCCCGTTACAATGCTTTTTTTTAAAATTCAGATTATGTTCTAATGCAATAATATGAAATAGAAAACTTGAAAGTTTTAAGGCAGGATGTTCAGTCACTAATGTGTATGAGGACAGTCCAAATCCCAAAACACAGAAAATGCCCCCACCTTGAAATCTGTAACACTCCTGATCTTAAGAATTGTGAATGTGAACACTTAGTCTATAATAAATTCTTTTAAGTTTTTCAAAGTAATAAAACATTCTTGTGACAGAAAGACCCAGTAGTAATGCGCAAGTATTGCTTTTAAAGGATTCATAGTGTCTTTCTGAGCAAAAACTACCTCACTGAAGTAAACAGAATAGATTTTCCCTTTTTGTATATGTCACTGTAAAGGTGATGTATTTTATATTAACAATTACCATTCTACATAATTGTAAAAACTACATCACTACTCGATAACAGAATATCCTGTGTAATCAACCAATAAGTACAAGCAAAAGCACATAGGGTATAATTTGTTGGTTTTAATTTTGATGGATCTACATTTTGGGGTGTATTTTCTGTTAATATTGTGTAGTAACACATAAGACTTCAATTTACTGGTGCCTTGGCTGGGGATGGTTGACTGAGATTTTGTCACTCCTTTGACCAGCATTTTATGTTGCATCTTTATGAGGCCCTGTATCTCCAGCAGAATGGACATGATTCTTAATATCACTGCTTAGGCAAGTGATGGACTTCTCAATCTCTGTTTATGTGATCATTACTGATGTACCTTTGGCCAAAGCAGGTTCAAACTCAAATTGCAAGTCAATGTACAAGGTATGCTAGTTATTTGCATAAAGGGAAATGTGCCATATGACAACCATTACTGAAATATTATAAAACAAAAAATATGTGTTGTATATATTTTATCTCTATAACTTTGTATGAAAATACTGTTCATAACATACATGTGTTTGAATATGTAAATAAATGAGGTAGAGTAAAATAATCAATGGAATCCTAAGATATCTTTACCTTAATAGAAAAATAGTTTATATATCCCTAGGTGTATTTCAGTGATAATTACTTTTAGTTAACAGGTGGCATGTTTTCCTTTTTTGGGTTCAATTTTTCAACAATCTTTTGTAGGAGCTTTAGTTTTTTATTTCTTTTTTTTTGGGGGGAGGGGGGTCTGGTGGTGGGGCCTGAACTCTGGGCCTGGGCCCTGTACCTTAGCTCTTCAGCTGAAGGCCAGCGCTCTACTACTTGAGCCACAGTGCCACTTGCAGCTTTTTTTCTTTTTGATTATGTGGTGCTGAGGAATCGAACCCATGGCCTCAGGCATACAAGGCAAGTGCTCTACCACTGAACCACCTTCCCAGCCCCCGTGCATATGTCTTTAGTGGACACTTTAATCCTCTTCTTAAGACAGGAATGATTCTTGTCCCATTGGAAGGCTTTTCCAGCCCACATATCATGTTTTGAGCAGGAACATCTAGGGGAAAATCCCACAGGTTCTTTTCTGACTCCCTTATTTGCCTTCACTCCTAGCCATGGTTCCAGAATCTTTATTCATTGTCAACAGCAAGAAAGAATGAAAGGCTCTCTAGTGAGATTCTTTTATTTCTTATTTTGTTTGACATTCCATATTATGAACCTAAGGGTGTGCAAAAATGAAGAAAAGAAAAGAAAAGAAAAAAGAATCAGCTTCAGGAACATGTTTCTAAAAAAGTTAAGATGTAGCTGGACGCCAGCGGTTCACACTTGTAATCCTAGCTACTCAGGAGGCTGGGAGCTGAGGATCAGGGTTCAGAGCCAGCCCAGGCAGGAAAGTCTGTGAGACTGTTATCTCCAATAAACCACTAGAAAACCAGAAGTGGTGCTGTGGCTCAAGCAATAGAGCACTCGCCTTGAGCTGAAGAGCACAGGGACAGAACCAAAGCCCAGAGCTGAAGCCCCAGGACCGACAAAAAAAAAAAAAAAAAAAAAAAAGCTGAAGATGGCTTGGAGATTTAGCAGATTATAAAATCAGTCATTCTAAGTGAAGATATGCTTCAGTTTGTTTCTACTTTTTCTAGTGTGAGAGAAAGTTGTCCCACTAGTTAATGTGATTCAGTGACACCTAGGAGATGACTTCTCATAGAAAGTGAAGGATGGCTAGCAACTGCTCAGACATCACATCCTCATATGTAATATTAAACTATCCTAATGAAATTTTACTGGATTTGCTGAAATAGTGTGGTCAAACATAACTTCAAATATTCTACAGGACTGAGTGAGCTTTAAGTACTTCACTTAATCTCTGTAAATACTCTTGGACTGCTTTGTGCTCTTTGTTTTACTTGAAACTTAGGCTGAGTTTGATGGTATTTATAGAAATCTCTGTTTTTCTCTATGGTGCTCTCACAGGAGTTCTCTTTCCTATTTTCCCAATTCATTCTATTTTTCATCTTTATTAATTTTTTTCTATCTTTTGTATTACATTTATTTATTGTGAAAATACCATAAAGGGAGGTTACAATTACATGGGCAAGATAGTGAGTACATTTCTTATCATGCATTGTTGCCTCCTCCTTTGTTTCCCTTTACCATCCTTCTTTCTTCTTTTTTTTCTCAGTTGGAGGTCTGGAACCCTGGGCCTACTCGCTATACTTAAACTCTGCAGCTCAAGGATAGTACTCTACCAGTGTTGCTACATTGCCACTTCCAGTTTTCTAGTGGTTAATTGGAGATGCAAGTCTCACAGATAGTCCTGCCTGGGCTGGCTTTGAACCTCTATGCTCAGATCTCAGCCACCTGAGTAGCTAGGCTTACAGGCATGAGCCACCACCATGTGAGTTCACTAGCTTTATTTCTCTCTTAATTTTTCTTTTCTTCAAATGTTTTATCTGGGAAGTAGATTCTCTTACTGATCAGTTTTCTTTTGGTGACATGGCTCTTAGATTTGACATTTTTGTTATTCATTATACAGGAAAATTGTTGCTAAACATAAAATAATTTGAGTTTCCAGATTCTATTATCTGTCTCTTGTTTAACCTTATTTGATGTGGTTCCTGCAGTTTTCCTTTTTCTTCTTGCTCTGCTTGAATATTTGCATTCACTGATATTATAACATAGAAGCTGGTTGTGAAAATAAACATACAGTGACTATGGTTTTCGTATTGGAAATATCACTAATGGCAAATTCTGACATACATTTGCTAAGTAGTAAACTTTAATCTCAGGAACTTCAATACTAAATAGCGTGTGTGGCAATGTATCCTCGGGAATCTAGTGGAAGAAATGGTTCAGGAATATGTGACACATTTGAGCAATAGTCAGTGAAATCATCTTTTAAACCTACACAGATTATAATAATTTGTATTTTTGTCCATGTGTGTTTGTTATTAATGCTATTTGTAGTGTGTATTTCCAACTAAACACTGTTTGAGCATGTGTTCAAACACTTTCAGTTTGTTTGTTATTTTACTAGGTAAAATAGATATGTTTGTCACCCATATGTCTTCACAGAATCCAAAATTTGATTTTTCCATGTTTCTTTGGATGATAGGTCTTGCTATGTAGTCCAGCAAGCTCTTATTTGTTAAATAAGTTTATTTATTGTGAAAATACCATACAGAGGGGTTACACTTACATGGGCAAGATAATGAGTACATTTCTTATTAAGCATTGTTGCCTCCTCCTTTGTTTTTCCCCTACCATCCCAGCCCTCCCATCTCCTGGACTACACTCCCCCACCCACCTCCAAGCAAGCTCTTCATCTTTTTATGTAGCCTAGGCTGGCAAATAATCTTTCTTGAGTTTCCCAAGTCCAGGGAGAATACTTGTGTTTCAGACTGTGTGTGGCTACATTAGCCATTCTTATGTGTAGAGTTCATTGATAAAACACTGGGCCACACTCTTGTGAAGCCATTCCATCCATCCAGCTACAACACTTTTCATCTTCCATCTGTGAAGCTGTTTAATCATTGAATAGGCAGCCCCTGTTCCTCTCTATACCAGTCTCTGGAATCATCCTACATTTGGGCTCCACAAATTTGTTGATCCTTGAAAGCTCAGTAAGGGCAATTATACCATGGCTGTTCCTTTATGACTGGTGTGTTTTATTTAGCTAATTTTACTTAAAGTTCATTCCTGCCATAAAATGTAGTAAAGTTTTCTCCTTTGAACACATTTATTGGTTTACATGCTTCAATGTTTTGCTTATTGTGAGTAGATTTTGAGAAGTGATTCTCCAAGCATTTGTTGTACTCCCTGCTTTATCTGCTGTTGCACACAAGCATAGAAATGCTGGACCATATTCCTATATAATTCTATGTTTAGTTCTTTTTAGGACTCTTCGTACCCTCTTTGATAGATTATTTGTTTGTTTGTTTGTTAGGTCGATCAAGGGGCTTGAACTCAGGGCCTGAGCCGTACTCCCTCAGCTCTTTAGCTCACGGCTAGCGCTCTACCACTGGAGCCACAGCAACATTTCTGGTTTTCTGGTGGTTTTATTGGAGATAAGAGTTTCACGGATTTTCCTGCCCATGCTGGCTTTGAACCGTGATCCTCAAATCTCAGCCTTCTGAGTAGATATGATTACAGGTGTGAACCACGGGTACCTGGCTTCATCTTTGATATTTTTATATACATGACAGAAATGCACCAAGGTTCACATCCTTTTCACATCTTTCCTAGCTTTTTTGAGACTTTGGGAGTATTTTTGTTGTGTTTATTTAAAACTATGTCTATACTAGCATGCATCAAATGTTATTTTATTGGAATTTTGATTTGAATTTTTCTCATGACTACAGATATTAAACTATTTTTTATTTTAATGTACTACATGTGTATGTCATTTTTAGAAAAATCTCTTCAATCTTTTTCCAACTTTAAAATTAGATTTTGTTGTCTGCATTACTTGAAGGATTTTCTTTATATTTTCTAATTCATATTGGTTAGCAATCCATTCAGAGATATATGCAAATATTTCTCACATACATGCTTTTTTCCCTTTATTGGTAGTGTTTTTCAATATACAAGGTTTTCATTTGTATTTATTTATTAGTTATTTATTTATATATTGTAGGTCATGGGGCTTGAACTCTGGGCCTGAATGCTGTCCCTCAGCTCTTAAATTCAAGAGTAGCACTCTACCACTTTGGCCACAGCACCATTTCTGGTTTTCTTTTGATTTACTGGAAGTAAGAGTTTCACAGCTATACCTGCTCAGGCTGACTTTGAGACCCGATCTTCAGATCTCACCCTCTTGAGTACCTAATATAACAGGTGTGATCCACCAGAGACTCACATTGTTTTTTTGTTTCTTTGTTTTTTCCAAGAGGTAGTTTTGGAGTTTTATTTATGGGGTTACTGTCAAATCTTGCTTTATTTTTTTTTTTCTTTTCTTTTTTCTCAGCAGTGAGTCCTGAACTGTAGGCCTGGGTGCTGTCACTCAGCTGTTCAGCTCAAGGTGAGTACATTACAGATTGAACCAAAGGAACACTTCCAACATTTTGCTTATGTGGTACTGAGGAATTAAACCCAGGGCCTTATGCATGATAAGCAAGCACTCTACCACTGAGCAATCTTCCCAGACCAGTTACTGTCAAATCTGATGCCATGAAACTTTCCTCCCCATCTCTCTTCTCTTCTTTTCCCTTTCCCTCTTTTCCCCTCCTCTCCACTATTCTCTTGTCCTCTCTTCTTCCTTCTTTTTCCTGACCTTTGCTTCCCTTCTCTCCCTCCTCCACTCATCTTCTTTTCCCTTTATATCTGAGATGAAGACTTGCTAGTATCACTACAGTTAGGTTTCTAACTTAGAAACACAGTAATAAACATACCTCATGGTGTTCTTGAGCTACTATTGAGCTTGAACTGCAGGTCTCATAGTCAGTCAACTTCCTCACTCACTGTTGGCACTATCACTTGAGCCATACCTCTAACCTGTTCATTAGCTGCTTAGTTTGAGTTGTCTATCCAGGCTGGCTTGCAGACCTCAGTTTCCTCCTTAGTAGCTAGGCTAAAATGACAGTCTGAGCAAGAAGTACTTGCCTTGATTTTTCTTACTTCAACATTTAACATTAATACTTAATTGGATACTACAATGAAATAATTTCTTGTTTCTGGTTTATGTAGAGTTATTTTGCAACCTAAACTGAAATAGTTTATCTTTCAAATTAAGTGTTGTATTGTTTTTCTAACAACTGTACCTGTTCTACCTGTGGTAGATTTTCTTCACTAAGCAGATCGTTTATGCTGGAGGTATTGTTTTATAATTAATGTAATTTAATCTTATTATGGAGGTGATGTATAGAGAGATATGTCATGAGTGAGGTAAAAAATACCCTTCGTTTCATACAGTGTCTTCCATGCCTTCATTCTCTCCCAATCTCTCCCTCTTATCTCTACTCTTGAGTTGTATATTTTACTTTCATCATCCTATTTCCCTCACATTCTATGACAATGCCACACCCACCAGAAGATATACATGTGAATACACCATACATAATTGAAAACAACTGTTTTTATTTCACAAGTGAAGTAAGAAAGTAGCTCTCTTTAATAAATCACAATGATAGCATACATATATTTTTACATATTCATTCTAGTTTCCTTCTGTTTATTTTACTGTTAGATTATTGGAAACATATTGTTGGATTTTTTTGTATTTATTCATAGATTTATTTGTCATACTGATTTCTAGACAATTTGTCTTTAGATCTATTGTCAGTGTGTCTGTCTTGGTAAATATAACTGCATAGTGCTTTATAAACAGCATTTAGTAAAGATAATGCTATCCCTGTGTGTGTTTCTAGTGACCATTTGTCTAGTTATACAATCATTAAGAGGAAAATTACTTCTCCAATCATAATGATAGATTAAAGAAATTATCATTCTTTGTCCTTTTAATCATGTCTTTGTAGACTTTACTTTTCAGAATAGAACTTTTGTTATACAGATTTATAATTTGCTTGTTATTATCAATGCTCCGTATCTGTGGTAACACAATTTGTGCTGAGGTTCCTTTCCTTTCATATTATGACTACTTGTATTTTTCAATAATGATTGTTGCTTATGATATGTTTATATTGATTTAATTTTATTTCTTGATAATTAATGTATGTCTGTTTGGCTTATTGAGTTTTTTGAGTATGTTTTCTTCTGTTCAAATCAGACAGTACCTGATATATTTACTATTTTTATATTACAATATTAACATGGTTTCATTTTAGTGATCACTTTGCTATTTATTATGTTTGTCTCATCTGACATGTATTTATTAGTTTGCTTTCATGTAACCTGCACACATCGTTCTATACCATGCAAATCACCTCTAATATAATCTCCAGGGAATCTTCTATACACTGTAAATCACCTTTGACTTCGGGCAAAATGTTTTCTATACTCATAATTTCTCTGCTGTGTTTGATCTCACATATGCTGAGGACTCAGTTCTGATTGAAAGTCATTTCACATATGTTCTATGCACTACTTTCTTTTCTCCTATGTGAGTCAGTTCTCTCATGAACACTGAGATATTCCTTTCAGGTCAAAGAGCTTCCACATTTGTAATATTTTTAAGATTTCTCTGCTGTGTGTTATATGAACTTGGATCTATGAATACTTAGTAAAGGACTTTCCACATTTGATATATTTGTATTTTCTCATCTGTGTCTGTTCTCTGATGCAAACTGAGTTAGGACTTTTTCTTGAAAACCTTTCCATTTTTTCCTACATATGATTTCTCTCCTCTTTGTGTGTGAGAGTGTGTCTGTGTTTCTGTGTGTTTTGGGTGTTCTGTGATGCACTCTGAGCTGTGTCTTGTAGTAGGAGGACTCCACATCTGCTATATCATAAGGTCTCTATCCTGTATTGGTTCAGTATTGCAATTTCACTTTTCTTACAGATCGAAAACTTTGTCCATTTGGTACAATCCTAAGTTATTTCATTTGTGTGAATCAACTTATGTGTGTTAAACTGTGAACTCCAGGTCTTTCCACACTGGTTGCATTCATAAGGTTTCCCTCCTTGTGTTCTGTGATGGATGTTAAGTTTGCCTTCCAGATGAAAGAATTTCCATGACTACTACGTACATAACATTTCTCTCTGGTGGGTTTTTTTCTGATGGACAGAAAGGTGTATGTTCTGGGTGAAAGAATTTCCACATAGGTTACATTCATAAAATTTCTCTCCTGGTGTGCTCTCTGGTGGACAGTAAGGTGTAGCTTCTAGCTGAAAATATTTCCACACATACAAAATTCATAAGGTTTCTTTCAGGTGTGTTTTCTGATGGACAGTGAAGTTTTACTTCCAGGTGAAAGCCTTTCCACACATGTTACATTAATAAGGTTTCTCTCTTGTGTGTGTTGTCTGGTGGCAAGTAAGGTATGACTTCTTGGTGAAAGACTTTCCATACATGTTACATTCATAAGGTTTCTCTCCTGTGTGTGTGTTCTCTGGTGGCGAGTAAGATTTGATTTCTGGATGAAACACTTTCCACACAAGTTACATTCATAAGGTCTCTCTCCTGTGTGTGTTCTGTGGTGGACAGTAAGGTACACCTTTTGGGTGAAAGTCTTTCCACACACATTACATTCATAAGGTTTCTTTCCTGTGTGTGTTATCTGATGGACAGTGAGGGTTGACTTCCAGCTAAAGGACTTTCCACACAAGTTACATTCATAAATTTTCTCTCCTGTGTGTGTTCTCTGGTGGGTAGGAAGATATCCCTTGTGGGTGAAAAACTTTCCACAAATGTTACATTCAAAAGGTTTCTCTTTTGTGTGTGTTCTCTGGTGGCAAGTAAGCATTGATTTCTGGGTGAAACACTTTCCACACAGGTTACATTCATAAGGTCTCTCTCCTGTGTGTGTTCTGTGGTGGACAGTAAGATTTGATTTCTTGGTGAAAGACTTTCCACACATGTTACATTCATAAGGTTTCTCTCTAGTGTGTGTTCTCTGGTGGACAGTAAGGTATGCCATCCTGGCGAAAGACTTTCCACACATGTTACATTCATAAGGTTTCTTTCCTGTGTGTGTTATCTGATGGACAGTGAGAGTTGACTTCCAGGAAAAGGACTTTCCACATAAGTTACATTCATAAATTTTCTTTCCAGTGTGTGTTCTCTGATGTCTAGTAAGATATGCCTTGCAGGTGAAAGATTTTCCACAAATGTTGCATTGAGAAGGTTCTCTTTTGTGTGTGTTCTCTGGTGGACAGTAAGCTTTGATTTCTGGGTGAAAGACTTTTGACACACGTTACATTCATAAGGTTTCTCTCTTGTGTGTGTTCTCTGAGGGACAACAGGGTGTGTCTTCTCAGTGAAAGACTTTTCACATTGTTTATATTCTTCAACTACAGAAGACACATGAGGACTATAGGCAGCACACATCTTACCAGGTTCACTGAAAACACCCATTTTCTGACAGCCAGTGACCTTTTCTATCCTCATCACTAAGGAGTTCCCATTATTCTTAATCAGTTCTGACTTCTGTATGGAGCTCAAATGAAAACTTTTTATAAGCCTCACTTTTTCCTCCCCTGGGTTACTATTCATGACTGCTACTTCAGAGCAATATTTATTGTGACTTTCCTGACAGGTGCTAATCACATCCTCCATTACTGGGACATCTAAAATGAATAATAGAAAAATAGACAAAAACATAAATGAGACCCACAAATTCCTTACGATAATGATATTTCCTCACATTCTGTTACTAGATTTTCAAATATCAAAGCATTGCTTTATGCAGAATATATACTTTTCTCTGTAATGTAGTAATTAAGAAAGTAGTACTGACATTTTACAATGCAAAATAATGTTTTTCTGTATTTCAGATTATTATATGTTGTCCCAGGAAATATTTCCTGAAATTATTCATCTCCATACTCTTAATGCTTCCATTCTGAATCGCCCTCTATGCCCAGCACCACTGATAAGAAATTGTCCCCATCAGAGGATAGCAGCCCTAGCATACTGCTATTTTCCTCCTACCTGCATAATACTAGTTTAAAAGAAAATGAGGTCTCCTTTCTACATTTCTTATTCTCTTTTTCTCTTTATGAATGATTTCTCTACAGAAAAAGGGAATTGCTAACACTGCCTACACTGGCACACCAAATTCAGTGTGTCTCCACGTGAATTCTGGATTGACAATTCCTTGAGACAAAGGATCACCTAGTTCTCTGCCACATATGACTCAGGGGCACTAGGAATACTACTGCTCTGTACCGCTGAATATAAACAGACCCACTGGGCTCTGGATCCATCATCACCATTCAAGATGCTTTAACTCACCTGTAAAATTCTTGTCTGAGGCTTCTCTTATCCATGGTTCTGCACCTTGCTCCAGCTTCACAATCAATTCAGGTTTAGGAACACAGTGCCCTGTGAATAAGAAATAGTGGAGAACAATTGCTCTTGCTGGGTCATCATTAATGTAAGGTCACAGACATCCTGTTCACAAGGTTGCTCCTAAATCTGGTTTCTCAATTGTTTTTGTGGGGGGCCGCCGAGTTGTGGGGCCTGAACTCTGGGCCTGGGAGCTGTCTCTCAGCTCTTAAGCACAAGGCTAGCACTCTATCACTTGAGCCACAACACCAATTCTAGCTTTATTTCCCTGCTTATGTGGTGCTGAGATATCAAACACAGGGCCTCAAGCATGCAAGGCAATCACTCTACCCCTGAGCCATCTTCCCAGCCCATGGTTTCTTTATTCTTAATAACTCCATGGTGGAGTTTCCCCCAGCTTTGAGTTTATTGTGTCCATTGTGTGGCTTGAACTCAGCTCTTTTGCTCAAAGCTAGCATTCTACTAGTTTGAGTCTTGCCTACGATTCTAGTTTTTGAATGGTTAATTGGAGATAAGAGTTTCATGGTCACTTTTCCACAGTTGCTGGCTTCAAAACAAAATCTTCAGATTTCAGCCTCCAGAGTTTCTAGAATTCCAATCTTGATGCACTAAACTCTGTGTCAAGTTTGGCTTACAAATACACACGTTCACCTACTGATTTCCAGATCATACTGTCAGTAGTAATGTATATTCTATCTAGACTGTAGATCCACCTATAATAATTACCCCCAGTCTGGGAAGTCAGTCTCCTATTATTGGATCATAGTTTAGAACTTTTGTACAACTATTGATTAGAAATGTTAAAGATTGAAAATAAAATTAGCTCTTGAGTTACATATAATGAGTTGAAGTTTCCCTTACAAAGAAATGACACTTGCCATGGACTGGAATCTTTTTTAGTTTTTTTGTTGTTGTTTTTTTAGAAAATGTTATGGTTCAAAGGCTTACAACTTTAATCCTTCATTGACGAGGTGAGATCAGAAGTGGCAGGCTTGAAACCAACCTGAGCATGGAAACCCAGAATATACCCCAAAACAAAAGCCAAAATGGAGTTGTGGTTCATGCAGTAGTGCGAAAGGCAAACAACACCAAGCACCCCGACCTGAATTTGGCTGGCTTTTATACTAGCAGTTTTTTACCTGGGAATGGACTGGAATCTTATATATAGATAACATAAACAGTCAAATGTCTACTAAAATAAAAGCACTTGATCTTCCAAATAAAAGTGACCTTTGCTCACCCAAGGACATGAGGTTGCTATAGGTCTCCAGCATCACATCTCTGTGAAGGGTCCGCTGACCAGGATCCAGATCTTGCCACTCCTTCCATGTGAAGTACACAGCCACATCATCAAATGACATCAGCTTCTGTAATGGCACATTTCCATTAAGAAATTAGACCTAGGTCATGAGAATTCCAATCTGGAATTTCATTATGCTGCAGGTATGCTTTTGTCTTACATAAAATGTTTGCAGCTTGCTGTGTTATCTATTCACTGGGAAAATTAAATAGCAAATTAGAAATATTGGACAATATATAAACCTGGTCATTAAAACACACAGATTGGCAGGGCACTGGTGGCTTATCCTCCTAGTTATTCAGGAGGCTGAGGTCTGAGGATCTAGGTTCAAGGCCAGCCCAGGCAGGAAAGTCCCTGAGACACTTATCTCCAATAAACCACCAGAAAACTGAAAGTAGCACTGTGACTCAAGTGGTAGAGCACTCACTTTGACCTGAAGAGCTGAGGGATAACAACCAGGCCCAGAATTCAAGCGCCAAGACCAATAAAAAATTACAGTTTCCCTAATGCATGCAAACACATTTCTGCTGCTAGCAATAGAGACAAGGTAAAAACTCTAAGGAGACAATAATCTGGCATGACAACAATAAGTCTAAGGAGGTGTCTGAAAAATTATATTATCATTTTTTGATAAAATTTTTGTACATATAAGGGTAACAATGAATTAAACAAATATTTTTTCTGCATTTACATATACTGCTTCACCCTAAATCCTATTTAGACTTTCTATTAACAGGTACTCTCATCAGCAAGCAGAACACATTTAGGATATGACATGGAATACAGAACATAGAACATTACTAGACCTATGAGAAGCAGTGTCCACATAAATATTAAAAAATACTAACAATACTCCAGAAAGTAGCTAATGATTTATTTTGCCCATATAAGATTTAATTGAGTTCACACATAAAAATATCCTAGGTTAACCATGTTTGGTTTAAATACTAAATATTGAAAAGTGGTCACAGATACCCTGATATTTACATCCTATGTAAAAAAAGAACTGCTACCATGAGGTTTTGTAAACTTTGCCTACATTCTACAATACAAAATATATGTGGGAGGGGAATAAAATATTCTTTACAATATTTTCATTTTAATAGGCTTCATGGAAGGTGGAGGAAAATGTATAGAAGCTCAAGGAATACTCAATATGACAAAAATGATAAATATGAACAAATGCTCCAACGTGTCACATATTCCTGAGTCATTTCTCCAGTAGATCCCTAAGGATATATTTCCACTCATGTTAGTTAATAGCAAAATTCCTCAGAGATCCAAATCAATTCCTGAGAAATCATCCATGAGATTTTGCAACAAGTGATATTTCTAATAAAGAACACCTTGTCACTGTATTTTGTTTTTTAATCAAAACCAGTTCCTATCCTATACTGGCAGTGAATTAAAATATTCAAAAATAGTGGGAAGGAAAGACAAAACAGAATACCACATCAAATGAAGTTAGACCAAAGATAACAGAATCAGGAGAAAACTGATTTTCTTGTAGTTTATAAGCTGGGCGAAGGAAATACTTTTCTGTGGGAACTCTGAGGTTGAGCCAAGGGGGAAAAGGTTTGAGAGGTTGGAATTCGAGCCTGACCTCAATGAGAACACTGAGAGCTGGCCACAGAAGTGTTAAAAGAGAATTCTGGAGAGGATTAAGAGACTGGAGGGCAGGCCTTTTCCTTACTGTTGGAAAGATAGCATCTGAAACTGAGCTGCTGTTCACCTTCAAGGCTAGGTAAGGTGAACTTCATGTCTGCATTTTCTCTGGGAGCCAGTCTTCTGTCTCAGGAGATTAGGAAACATGTTTTCCTCACAACCTGTTGTGGCTCTGATTGTACTATTAATATAGATACTTCATTTTTGCATGTTACCAATGGTAATCTTCCCTGTGTGCACTCAAGGAACTATGCTTGCTTGCTGGCACCAAGGGACCAGGTGCAGGAGAGCCTAGGAACCCTGGTTTTCCCTAAGTCTATCTGTTTATGGTTTTGTGATTTTCTAAGTTTGTTTCTGGAATCCTGTAGAACTCTCTAGGCAACAATTTTCCTATATAATGGGTAAGAAAAATGTCAAACCTAAGAGCCATGTCAGCAAAGTAAAAATGATCACTAAGAAAAACTAGCTCCCAGATAGATCATTTGAAGAAAAGAAACAACTGAGACACATATGGAGGAAAGAGGGAATGAGAAAAGTAAGAAAAAATGATAGAAAGATAGATACAAAGAGAGAGAAAGAGAAAAATAACCAACACTAGTGAGTAGAAAATCAAAAATAGACAGATAAAATAGAGGAAAGAAATTTTGTGAGGATACTTTAGAAAACAAACAGGAATTTGTAGAAAGACCATAAAGTTTAGCAACAAATATAGCCTAAGTTTCAAGTATGACCAAGACCATGAAGTCGTCCAAGTACTATATATGGAGAGTAATTTAAGTACATATAGATTAATCATTCCTTAAGAACACATGAAGGTATGTATGACCACACTATTTCAGCAATTCCAGGAAAATTTCATTGAAATAGTTTAATGTTGCTCATGAGGATGTGATCTGTTTACAAGCTATCCTTCACCTTCCATAAGAAGTAACCTGCTGGGTGTCATTACATCACATAACAGATTTGATTACATTTTATGACAACATGAAGCCTAGACATTCTGAAGCCAATCTGCATTCAACTTAGAAAGAATATAACCATTTAATTTGCTAAACCTACAAGCAATCTTAATCTGATAATCTATAAGCCATATGAATATGTACCTGGGGCTAAATCTGTGTGGTTGGACTTCTTTTAAATTCTTGAACATCTTTAGGTTCATATAATGGAATAAAACCAAATGAGAAATAAAAAAACAACTCACCAGAGATCCATTCATTCTGTCTTGCTGCTGACAATAAGCAGAAGATTCTGGAAGCATGGCTGGGATACAAGACAAATGATGTATTCAGAAATGAATCTGTGAGACTTTTGGCCCAGAATTTCGTCTTGCAACATAATACATGGGCTGGAAAACGGCAAAGACTTCTTATAAGTGAAGAATCTTTAATGTCTCGGGCAGAGCATTCAAGTCTCCAATAAATACAAATCCAGTCCATTTCGTGGTAGATAGATAATATTAAAACAACTAATTTCTATGTTTATGTACATACTATATATAAAACTGAATTTTCCTACAAAAAATATTGACTAACTGAAAGCAAAAACATATCACATTGCCACTAAAATTAATTATTACTGAATATACTTCAGGAATGTATGAACTGCTTTTTTAATGCAAAGGTATCCTAGGAATCCATTGGAATTTGTTTTCTGCCTCATTCATTTACATATTTAAACATCATGGAAAGCATGTATGATGTAACTCAGTAGTTTTCACCCAAAGTTACAGAGGAAACTATGTACAGAATATATTGCTTGTGCTATACTATTTGAATAATGGTTGTCAAATGGCACATTTCACTGTATCATTGCAAACATATGCAATGATTTGTAATTTGCCATTTAACATGCTTTGGCCAAAGGAACATGAGTAAAGATGAGGTAAACCCAGGTTTGAGAAGTCCCTAATGTTCATTTCCCTTAACAGTCTTGGAAAGAACCTTGACCATCCTAATGCTACAACATAAAATACTCCATATAGGAGTGACACACCTGAAGATAAGCAACAGTTACAAAGCATACAACCTTGAGTAAGACATTACCTCAAGTTTTCTTCTGTGATTTTTCATTTAAGGCCAAATGTCCCCGACCAACACTTTCTGAACTAGGAGGCACAGCCAACACATTAGAGCTAGTATTAACAAATCCATAGATGGGACATTTAAGATAAGTTTCAATGAATACATACTAAAAATTATAGTGGTAATGCAGGCTGAATAAATTAGAAAGAAGAGGATTAGGGATTGCTATATGAATAGATATTTTCAGTCATAACAATTACCCCACCTTCCCAAACCACTGTCTCAGGTACCTTCTGATAACTAGCCTCTGGGTTATTCCTCAAGCCAGCTCATCACGACTCCTAGAAATCAGCTTAAATCTTGCAACAACACAAAGTGATTGAGAGTGATGTAGGAAAGAGTACCACGTGAATCTGGTGCTTAGGGAAGTAGCAACAATTTTTGCATAAGGCAAGGGAAGCTAGCAACATCTTCCCCTTCCTGTGCTTTTCTGCTTCTTCCCTTTTGGGCTTCTCAGAATTGAAAAGGTCTGTCCATTTAGGATGGAGATTCTTATTCATAGGGTGCTCTGCTTCAAACATTGCTAGGCTTCATTCCTAAAAATCCAGGACCAGCACTCACTACTCCAATATCCCATGTACAACTGTCTCTAGAAACAGGATGGTGAACAAACATCTGTGAACTTAAGCCAGGAGATTAAAACTTCAAGCCAAAAAGATTAAAATATGTCTTGGAGAAACAACACAGAAGCCCTAAATACAACTTCCATGTAAGAGGACTCAAGGCAGGCACACACCTCACAATTTCACTAGAATTTTTCCTGTACTCCTCTTCCACCTGGGCAAAGCAAATAAAGTCACATGGATTAATAGAAGAATCCCTTGGTCTTGGAGTACAAATGCACAGCTCTTGGGCTCTCCTTGTCTGCAGAATCACCAAGCTTGCTCTCAGACATTTGGGAAACAGGTTCTTGTTATCAACCCCAGACTGGAGAAAAGCGTGGAGGGGAAAACAGGTGCTTTGGCTCAAGTGTAAAGCTCTCCTTATGAGCTGACGAGCTCAGGAACATTGCTTGCAAGCCCAATGTTCAAGCCCCACCAACGACCAAGAAAAACAGAACCAGAAAAAGAAACCCATGGAGGATAGACTCCAGCAGCAATCCCACAGTTCCTACCTGATATCAGTTCCAAAGCTTAAGATTCTTTCAAGTTACAACTCCCAAGCTTCACTGCACAGAGCTGGGCACCTGCCTCCTGGCTCCCACCTATGGAAGGCCGAACTTTACTTCAGGGCACTTCCAGCAGCAAGGCAAAGGGAAAGAATCTAGAAGGGGCAGACTTAAAACACCCCAGGTGGGCGGGGAGGCGCATGCGCTAAAGGATCTCTGCGCCACTTCCGCCCTCCCAAAACAAAAATAACTCAGGACTTTCAAACCAAAAGCCCTCCACGGAGACTACAATTCCCATAATGCTCGGCGCCACCTTGCTTCACCTCTGGTTAGAAGAGTGCTTGGATGCATTGGGACTTTTCTCTCCCTGCTGTGGGAGCTGAGTTTCTTCTTCAAAACCACTGTTTCCTTTGTGAAATATTGTAAGACCAACCAGAAAATGGATATACATGGGGAGAATTAGATGCATTGACTTTTTGGTACTTAGTTCTAATAATGAAATTGAGGTTATGAGACTGTTTCTCATACCTTTCTTTTTGTTCTATGCCTGTGTTCTGCTGAGTGTAAATTATATCTCTGTTTTGCTTTACATTGTTTAATACCTCCCCTCTCATCTTACAAACATACTCATAGACACTGAACTTATACCGGGTCATTTTCCGTTAGTGTAATGTACACATTGGCATAGAATAAGAAGATGGTTATGTACATATGAATCATAATCCTTGTGTTGATTTAGATTTTGCAAAATCAAACAATTAATTTTCCAGAAAATCCCCAATTCTATCTATTAAATGGAATTGAGTTTTTGGCTGTTTCTGAATCTTGCTTTTCATTTAAGGGTTTTATGATTTTTCTTTTTCTGTTCGTCCTGAGGCTTCAACTCAGAGCTTGGTCACTGTCTGTGAGCATTTGCTGTGCTCTACTTGGATTTCCTTTAATAATTTCTTCAGGTAACTAGTGAAAAGTTTCCTCACAGGGATTCTTAAGATCATGGCACATTTCCCTGATTTTCCTACAAAGAGAGTGGTTTGGGGGTCAGAATGAATGCAGGTGAGTAGAAGAGTTAAGTTTAGTGTAGGTCTATGTTGATGTGAATCTTAATCATTTACAAACCAGTCTGCTTTTGTCTTCTCATTTTGATTGTGAAAATCTCTTTAGAATTTTTTTTTTGGGGGGGTCCGGTCGTGGGGCCTGAACTCTGAGTCTGGGCACTGTCCCTCAGCTCTTCAGCTCAAGGCTAGGGCTCTACCACTTGAGCCACAGCACCACTTCCGGCTTTTTCTTTCTGCTTATGTGGTGTTGAGGAATTGAACCCAGGGCCTCAGGCATGCAAGGCAAGCACTCTACCACTGAGCCACAGCACTACTTTAGAATTCTTTAGAATTCTTTAGAATTCTTCCTCTTCTCTGATCCTAACAGTTCCTCTCAGTAGCTTTAGGCTACATATCTAGGGGACCTCAGACTTGTCTTCCCAGACCTTATCCATTAAGCTGTGGAATAAATCTTTGTTTTCTGTCACAGTCCTAACAGAGCACAAGCAAGACTTCTGTGGGCCAATGGGATAATAATTAAGGAGACAGAGAGATGGCTGATGGCACATTTCTGCTATATTTCTCAAATGCTTGTGTAATATTGGTCTAAGCCCACTGTGTCAAAAAGTGCAAACAGCACACATCTATCCTCATTCTACTTCAATCTATGTTTTCCACCAAAGCCTCCCTTCACTTAAAGCCCCAGGCCAAACAGCTACAACACACACTTCCTCTAAACAAGAAAGGGCAAGGACTTGCAGCCCTGAGGGTGGGAGTCAATGGCCCTTAAGCCTTTGTTCACAGTTTGCCTGCTCCTGGCAGGCACCCCAGGGTCTGCAACAGTCTCCCTCTCTCATATTCAGAGATCCTATACTTGTCTCTTAAATATTTATTGTGATTTTTGGTGATCCTTTACATACAATATAATTGAGATGGTTTGGATTGGAAAGTTTCATGCCTGGTTTTAGCTCTCTAATGTATAGGTTTTCCATATCTCCTTTGTGGACCTGAATTATTCCTCATGAAAATGGAAATCAAAGGGCATATTTGGATTTATAGACTTCAACTTACAAGCACCTCTAATAATATACAGAAAAATTAATTTCATTCTATAAAAGTAAATTCCTGAGAGGCAAGGAGAAAAGGATCAGAAAGAATTGGAGTACTTCCAAGACTACATGTGAAGTGTAGTTTTCATTGTTCAAGCCTATATTTCTGATGCATTTACTTATATTTTTATCTTTTTGTTTTTTTGTCAGTCGTGGCACTTGTACTTTGAACTTGGGAACCATCTCTAAGCTCAAGTACTCTACCATGTGAGCCACAACACACTTCTGGATTTCTAATTGTCTCTGGAGATAAGTGTCTCACACATGTTGGTGGCCAGGCTGACTTTGAATTGGGATCCTCAGGTTTCAGCCTTTTCAAAAGCAATGATTACAGACATGAGGAACCAACACCCAACTTGCATTTCTTGTGTTTTATGTCCCAACCCTGGGGCTTGAACTCAGTGCATGGACACTGTCACTGAACTTCTTTTGCTCAAAATTATCATACTACTACTTGAGCCACAATTCCACATTTTGTGTTCCTGTGTATGTGGTAGTGAGGACTTGAACCAGGGATTCTAGGTAAGCATACTACCACTGCTGGGGGCCAGCCACAACACCAAAAGTGCTCCAGAAGAACAAGGGGATGATAATAGAAGAGACAGAGACCAGGCCAATGATGAATCTCTCTTTATTTCAGCAATATTCTTAGCTATAGACACTTTCTATATCTGTCCAGTTCTTGCATCACATTGTTCTAGGACTCAATGTGGCAACAACTGCAGATCATGTGAATCCTTCCTCATTCTAGTTCAACCTTTGTCCACCAAACTCCTACAGGTAAGGCCCCAGGCCCAGAAGCTAAAAGGAACACTCCCTCCTATGAAAATGGCAAGTACTTACAGCCCTGAAGGTTGCAGTCCATGGTTGTGGAGCTTTTGCTCACACCTTGACAGTCCTGGCACCTCTGAGTCTGCAACAAGTCCTCCTTTTTATTTTGTAAATTGAGCAAGTATCTATCAGCCTGAGCCTGGAAAATGCAGCAGATCCTACATCTCAGGAAGAATGGAAGAAAAAGGAATACCAAAACAAGAAACAGGAAAATGCCTAAGGGATGGAAAAAAGATTGCTATTTCCCAGGCTGAATCCCTGTATATAATGGAGAACTGATGCAGCTAAATCTGCAGGGTGTGCTACCTATAGGGTGGATTGACCAATATCAGATTTCTGACCCTGAAGCTGCCTAATGTCTAAGCTTAATTTATCAAAGGAGGGCTGGGAAGGTGGCTCAGTGGTAGAATCCTTGCCTTGCATGCATGAGGTCCTGAGTTCAAGTCTCCAGCACCACATAGGCAAAAAGAAAAAAGCAAGAAGTGGCGCTGTCGCTCAAGTGGTAGCCCGCTAGCCTTGAGGTGAAGAGCTGAAGGATAGTACCCAGGCCCAGAGTTCAGCCCTATGACCAGATCCCCAAAAGAAAAAATTATCAAAGGGCCAGATTCCTCAAATATGTCACTGGATATTGGCCCATATCATATTGAGGGATAACACAGACGTACTAACCATCAGCATGTCACATCATTTTTTTGGGGGGGGGTCTGTTCATGGGGCCTGAACTCTGGGTCTGGGCGCTATCCCTCAGCTCTTCAGCTCAAGGCTAGCACTCTACCACTTGAGCCACAACACCACTTCCGGCTTTTTTATTTTTGTTTATATCGTGCGGAGGAATCGAACCCAGGGCCTCATGCATGCAAGGCAAGTGCTCTACCACTGAGCCATCTTCCCAGCCCCTGTCACATCATTTTTAACCGGGTCTTTAGCACGTCTACTTGATTATCAATATACATCATTGCTGTTTCCAAATCATAACACATATCACAAACTTATCTAAGCCCACCTGCATCCCAGGGCACCAGAAACATATCAAGCCAAACTATTAACATGTTGTGTTGTATATATGGTTTGGATACGTTTCACAGCAGAAGTAGTAGCACTAGCAAGAACATTTAGGGTAGCAAAAATGCTGGCAACCAATATTCCAAAAAATCTGCAGCAATGGCTAAGGGCCTATAAACCTCAATAGCAAACAGAGACCCAAACTTATTATACCATAATGGTTATATCAGGAGAACAGGCAACATAAGATGATTGCATAGTAATCTCAGAGTATTTATGCAGTTAGTGAGAACACAATTGTTCCTGCTAGAGGCATCAAAAACTACTCCACCCTTGAAAACCATACCTAGCTCTACTAACTGCATGTATGGATACATAACACAACCTTGCACAGTAACTGATACAAAACCATGAAACAGGACACGTCTCTGATATAGTGGTCTGGGATGTAGACAGGCATTAGTCCAAAAGGCCTCAGCAGCAACCAGTTGCAGATGTCAGGGTGAGCTTGTCAAAACAGGCTGACAAACATGGGGGCCAGCACGGTAGCACTGATCACGTCACTCCTTGAGCCCAGTTATGCAGTGCATATTGGAAGACTTCCACCAGTACAACAGTAGACAAGATGTGAAATCCACAGGCTCTCCATAATGCACATGCCCTCCATGGTGGTGCATCATTGCAACCACAGGAATCTCTGGGCATAGTGGAACCCATGAGGGGTGCACCACATCTCCTGCCAAAGTGTTATCCATGAGCTACATGTTTTCCATTCGTTCACCTTTTCCTCCAGAGGACATCAGAACCATAATTTATCCCTGAATACCATACCATACTTGTACCTTCTACCTCAGCATCTGGAACAGTCAATCATTGAGATGAATGAAGGAAGAGGATATAATATCTGTATAACAAATAATGAGACTTACTCTGTGAGCATTGAACAATTCAAAAATAATGTAGGAAATGAATTCTATTTCTACTAGTACAATGAACTTTTAACTTTTAGAGAAAGAAAGTATTATTTTTCCTTCATATTTTATAGTTGCTCCAAAGTTGATGTCTATATATCCAACTGTGCCTCATGATCTCCATTTTAATGAGGAATAGCTCAGGTCCACTAAAAGAGGCATGGAAGGACCCATGCACTGGAGGACTGAATATCAGGCATGAATATTTCCTACACAATCCTTCCCAATCATGATGTGGGGAAAGGATCATCAACAAGCACAACAAATCCTTAAGAGAAAAGCTTAGGATGTCTGACATGAGGGAGGGAGGCAAAAGGTTTATTCCACAGTGTAATGGATACAGTTGGGAAGACAATTCTGAGGACCCCTAGCATGCAGAAACTTCTAGGATCAGAGAACAGGTAGAAAATCAAAACAACAGGATATGCAAAACAGAAAAGTAAAAACAGACTGGTTTGGATCATGTTATCAAGCTTCACATGAACATAGACCTACCCTGAACTCTATCTCCACCCACATTCACCCTGATGACCCTAGACAACCATTTTTGAAAGAGTCTTGGAGGAGGAGTACCATTTTCTAAGAAACCCCTGGGAGGAAAGTTTTCACTAGTTTCCTGAAGCAATAATAAAAGAAAGGCAAGTACAGCACTGCAAATGCTCACAGACAGTGCCCATGCTCTGAGTTCAAGCCACAGGACCAACAACAAAAGGAGGGAAAAAATTATTAAAGAAAAGGCAAATTTCATATGCCAAAAACCAAAAACTCCTTAAAATTTCATAGAGGGAATTTGGCAGTTTCTGGAAAAATAATGGGTAGAGTTTGACCAATGTATTCAATTCTAAGATTATAAAGTATGTCTACCTTAAAATTCTGCTATTTTATTCATATATATGTATATATACATATATGTCATATATTATATATACATATATGTATTAGGGAAGGGGAAAATAATTCCAGAATCAATCAGCTAAGTGTATGGAAGTACCTGATCTTGTGGCTTGAACTCTGGGCCTGAGCAATATCCGTGAGCTGTTCTGCTGAAGGGGAGCTAAACACCACCTGAACCACAAGGCCACTTCCGTATTTTTGGTGGTTAATTGGAGAGAAAGCTCATGTATGTTCTTGCCCAAGCTGGCTTTGGACCAGCATCCTCAGATCTCAGCATCCTTAGTACATAGGATTACAGGCATGAGCTACTGGCACCCAGCTGCAAATACCTTTTTAAAGTGAGAGGGGAGATATTCAAATTTTGAAGGCAAAACAGCAACCTAATTTATATTCAGAGGAACATACTTTTGAAGAAAAACAAAATCAATAACCATGGAATCTCATAACCTCAATTACATTAATAAAACTACGAATTAAAAAGCTAAATTATCTAATGATCCTAATACATTTCTTTGTTTTGGTTGATCTCACAATGTTTCAGGAGGTAAACTGATTTTTCAAGAAGAAACTCACCTTGTTCCTGCAGCTGGGAGAGAAAGGTTTTCATGCATGCATGCACACTTAGGACCAAGTGTCTGGTGCCAGTCCAAAACCTCTAACAAGCCCACTTCCTCTAGTTGAATGCATTGTGTTATGGGAATTGTAGTTTCTATTGAGGCACAAATCCTTTGAAAGAGTGGAGGGCTGCCGGGGTAAGGCGCTTGAACCTGCTTGGCCACTGTTGGTGTTTTTACTTTGTAAATTCAAGTTTCTTTCCTTTTGCCTTGCTGCTGGAAGTGCTCTGAAGTACAGCTTTGCATTCTATAGTCAGAGCCAAGAGGAAGAAGCCCAGTGTCTCTTCTTCAGAGAAACTTGGGAGCTGTAACTTGAAGCGATCTGAGTCGCTAGCCAAAGTCTGCCCTTACCATCTTTCCCCAGTCTGAGGTTGATGATATTTTTTGGCCTAATGGAATTGTGCTGCCATTAGCACTTGTTCCTGCAGGTGCAAGAAACTGGCTGAGAATCCTCTGGTTCTCTAGACAAGGAGAGTCTAGAGACTGCACCTAGAGATTCTGGTACTCACCCATGTGGCTTTATCAACTTGGTTTTTGTGCTTTGAAGCCAATGAATGGTAAACATTCCTTGAATATGTCTTATATAAACATAGTGATCTTCTTTTCACCCTCTGCACTTCCTATGGTGTTTGAAAATTTCAAAATGCACCTGGCACAGATATACTCCAATTATTGTGTCCTTTCTTGACAAATTACAATGTGTCCATTAATATAATTAGTCTATTTTACATCACTTAAAATGAGAGAGACTGGTTGGGCAGGTGGTTCAGTGGTAGAGTTCTTGCTTTGCATGAATGAGACCCTGAGTTTGATTCCTCAGAACCACAGAAGCAGGAAAAGCTGGCAGTGCACTGTGGCTCAAGTAGTAGAGTGCTAGCTTTGAGTTTAAGAGCTTAGGAACAGTTCCCAGGCTCAGAGTTCAGGACCAAAAACCAATAAAAAAGGAGAGAGAGAGAGAGACTTCCTATCCATGTATTCCAATTTAATTGTTAAAATATAATTTGAATACAATACAATGACCTTGATATATGTGTGCTTGTCCTGATACTTGAACTCAAGGTCTGGAAAATGACCATGAAATTATTTGGTTCAATGATAATGTTGTACCACTTAAGCCACACCTCCCCTTCCAGCTACTTTGGCTATTTTATTGGAGATAAGTCTCTCATACATTATTTTACCAATGGCTTCATTTTGTGATCCTTGTAGGGATCCATCATGTGCATCCCAGGGGACCAGAAGCAGGCACAGGAGAAAGATTATTATAAGGTTTACTAGAAGGACCATATTTCCCAGGAGAGGGAGCACATGCATGTGTCTGTCTTCAGGTAGCCACAGGAGCTGGGGGCAGGAAGTTAGGTAGGTGCATGCTCAGCTAGGTGTGGGTAGAGGGAGGGAGTGGTCAGCAGTATGGAGGGAACTCTAGGTCTGGGAGGAGCTCAAGTCTTGGTGGAGCTGAGGAGCAAAAGTGGGGATAATATTAACTTTCCTCAGATCTCAGTCTTCTGAGAAGCTAAGATTACAGCCATTAGACATGAGAGCCCAGTTACAATGTCCTCTTTTAAATTCAGATTATATTCTAATAAAATAAGATGAAATAGAAAACTTGACAATTTTAAGGCAGATTGTTCAGTCACTAATGTGGATGAGGACAGTCCAAATACCAAAACACACAAAAATATCCCACTTTGAAATGTGTAACACTCCTCATCTTAAGTATTGTGAATGTGAACATTTAGGCTACAATAAATACGTTTTAAGTTTTCTCTTTTTTTGGAGGGGGGGTCTAGTCATGGGGCCTGAACTCTGGGCCTGGGTGCTGTCCCTCAGTTCTTCAGCTCAAGTCTAGCCCTCTATCACTTGAGCCATAGTGCCATTTCTGGCTTTTTCTTTTTGCTTATGTGGTGCTGAGGAATGCAACCCAGGGCCTCTGGCATGCAAGACAAGCATCTACCACTGAGCCACCCTCCCAGCTGCACTTTAATTTTTCAAAGAAAGAAAATATTCTTATGATGTAGAAAACCCCAGTACTAATGTGCAAACACTTCTTTTAAAAGATTCATATTGTGTTTCCTATCAAAAACAACCTCACTGAAGTAAACAGAATAAAATATTACTTTTTGTAAATGTCACTGTAAAGTTCATGTATTTTATATTAACAATTACCATTGTGGGTAAATGGGAAAAAAAAAATAAAACAGAACGCTGGATAAAAGAATTTCCTGTGTCATCAACCAACAAGTATAAGCAAAAGCACATCCCTATATAATTTGTTTCGTTTACTTTTTTTTTGTTGTTCTTTTTTTTTTTTAATTGTATTTTATTTTATTTGAGAACATACTGTACAGAGGGGCTACAATTACATGGGCAGAATAATGCATACATTTCTTACCAAGCATTGCAGCCTCCTCCTTTGTTTACCCTTCACATCCCTTTCCCGCCTCCCCCCTCCCCCCACCCAATTTTACCCCCCTCCCCCCACCCAATTATACCCCCCTCACCCCCCCACACCGACATTGTAAAGCTGGTTTTGACATGACATTTTGTACTTCTCATTGTTGCAGCAGGTCCACCTGAACCCTTAAACGACTTGTTTGACCCCATTTCCTCCACATGTTATACTGACATCAAATATAGTGAAAGCGGGGGTTACACTGTGGGGGAGGGACATACAAACCAACAAAGAAATAATCTTATAAATGCGTTAGAAACCCATGCATGAAAGAAATGAAAACATTAAAATACATATTTAAGGGTTCATTTTCCTAACATCACATTATCTGACCTTTTCCGCTTGACTCATACCTATACTGGATATTGCAAATAAGGGAAACCATGGGACCTATGCTTCTTTGGGCCTGGCTTACTTCACTTAATATAATTTTTTCCAAACCTTTCCATTTCCTAACAAATGGGGAAATGTCATTCTTTCTGATGGAGGCATAGAATTCCATGGTGTATATATACCACATTTTCTTGATCCATTCATCTACTGAGGGGCATCTGGGTTGGTTCCATATCTTAGCTATGGTAAATAATGCTGCAATAAACATAGTTGTGCTGGTAGCTTTAGTGTGGTCTTGTTTGTAAACATTTGGGTAAATGCCCAAAAGTGGGATTGCTGGATCATAGGGGAGATCTATGTGAAGTCTTTTGAGGAACCTCCATACTGCTTTCCAAAGTGGTTGAACAAGTTTACATTCCCACCAACAATGAAATAAGGTTACATTTTATGGATCTACATTTTGGTGTGTATTTTCTGTTAATATTGTTTAGTAACACATAAGTTTAGTCTTCTGTGGATTTGTCATTACTGGATACTTTAATGTTCTACTTGATTCAGGAATGTTTCTTCTCCCAAAAGAAGGCTTTATGCTTTTCCAGCCCACCTATCATGTTCTGAGCAGGAACTTCTAGGGTAAAATCACACAGGTACTTTCTGACTCTCATTTGGCTTCTCTCCAAGCCATGGTTCCAGAATCTTTTTTTTTTTTTTTTTGTCGGTCGTGGGGATTGACCTCTGGGCCTGGACGCTGTCCCTCAGCTCTTCAGCTCAAGGCGAGCGCTCTACCACTTGAGCTACAGCGCCACTTCCGGTTTTCTGGTGGTTTATTGGAGATAGGAGTCTCACGGTCTCTCCTGCCTGGGCTGGCTTTGAACCGCGATCCTCAGATCTCAGCCTCCTGAGTAGCTAGGATTACAGGCGTGAGCCACCGGCGCCCAGCAGTTCCAGAATCTTTATTCATTGTCAACAGCAAGAAAGAATGGCAGGATCTCTGATGAGATTCTTTTACTTCTCACTGTTTGACATTCCATTTTATGAATCTAAGTGTTTACAAGATTGAAGAACATTAAAAAAAAAAGATTCAGCTTCAGGAACATGTTTCTAAAAAAGCTAAAGATGGCTTGGAGATTTAGCAGATTATCAAAACTTGCCTTCTAAGTTAAGAGCAGATTTGCTTTAGTTTGTTTCTCATTTTTTAATGTGAGGACTAAGTGGTCCCACTTGTTATGTGATTCAATGACACCTAGGAGGTAACTTCTCATGGAAGGTAAAGGTTGGCTAGAAACTGGTCAGACATCACATCCCCATTCACATTAGACTATCCTAATGAAGTTTTACTGGATTTGCTGAAATGGTGTGTTCAAACATAACTTTGATTGTTGTACAAGACTGAGTGTGTTATAAGTACTTCAATTGTCTCTGTAAATACTCTAGGACTGCTTTGTGGTATTTGTCTTTCTTGAAACTTAGGCTGTATTTTTGATGGTATTTATAGAAATCTCTGTTTTTCTCTAAGGTATGTACAAGTGTAGAAGTGCTGGACCATATTTCTATGTAATTCTATATTAAGTTCTTTTTAGGACACTTTGTGCCATCTTTGATACTTTTACATACTTGAGAGAAATGCACCAAGGTTCACATGGTTGTCACAACTTTCCTAGGTTTTGTTGGAGTTTGGAAGGATTTTTGGTGTTTTTTTTTTTTAAACTATGGCCATACTAACATGTGTAAAATAGTTATTTTATTGTAATTTTTATTTGAATTATTCTCATGACCATTGATTCTACTTTTATATTTTAATCAGCTATTTGTGTATGTCCTTTTTAGAAAAGTCTCTTCAATCTTTTTCCTATTTTAAAATTAGATTTTGTTGTGTGGGGGTTACTTGTAGGATTTTCTTTATATTTTCTCATTCAGATTTGTTAGAAATCTATTTAAAGACATATGTAAATATTTTCTCCTACCTTGCTTATGCTTCTTCCTTGGTAGTTCTTTTCATTATACAAGATTATGATTATGTGCACTTAATCTTGTTTTTTTTTCTTTTTTGGTTTTGTATTTATTTTTTAATTTTTACTTATTATTTATTTTCTTGGCTTTTTTTTTTTTGTTTTTTTGGTCAGTTCTGGGGCCTGAACTCTGGGCCTGGGTGCTATCCCTCAGCTATTCAGCTCAAGGCTAGCACTCTACCACTTAAGCCACAGCACCCACTTCCAACATTTTCTGCTTATGTGGTGCTGAGTAATGGAACCCAGGGCCTGATGCATTCGAGGCAAGCACTATACCATTGAGCCACCTTCCCAGCCCTTATTCATTAATTTATTTATTGTCAGTCATGTGGCTTGAAGTCTGGGTCTGAGCTAGTGCTCAGCCCATCAGTTCAAGCCTAGCACTCTACCACTTGGGCCACTGCACCACTTCTGGCTTTCTGGTGCTTCATTGGAGATAAAATTTCACAGGGTTTCCTGCCCAGGCTGGCTTTGAACCATGATCCTCAGATCTGACTCTCCTGAGTAGTTAGGATTCCAGGTATGGGCGCCCAGAGCCTGGCACTTGTTTGTTTGCCTCTCTGTTGCATGAGTCACTTTTGGTGTCTTATTTAAGATTTACTGTCAAATCTAATGCCAGAAGGCTTTCTTCCTCTCCTGTCTTCTCCTCCTCCTTTCCCTTTTCCTCTTTTTCCCTTCTCTCCACTACTCTCTTGTCTCCTCTTCTTCCACCTTTTCCCTGACTTTTGGCTTCCCTTCTCTCTCTCCTCCACTCATTTTCTTTTCTCTTTATGTCTGAGATGAAGATTTGCCAGTTTTCACAACAATTAGGTTTCTAATTTAGAAACACATGTAATACACATAACTCAGATTCCACCATAGCTTTCTAGAGCTACTATTGGAGCTTGAACTCCAGGTCTCACAGTCAGTCAGCTTCCTCACTCACTGTTGGCACTATCATTTGAGTCTTACCTCTAACCTGTTCATTAGCTGCTTAATTTGAGTTGTCTATCTAAGCTGGCTTCCAGACCTCAGTTTCCTCCTTAATAGTTAGGGTTAAATGACAGTCTTGATCCAGAAGTGCTTGTCTTGTTTTTTCTTACCTCAACATTTAACATTAACACTTAATTGAATACTACAATGAAACAGATTATTGTTATTGGTTTATGTAGAATTAATATTCAACCTAAATTGAAATAGTTTATCTTTCCATTTAAGTGTTGCATTATATGTCTAATAATTGAAACTGTTCTTCTAACTATGGTAGATTTTGATCACCAAGCAAATGGTTTATGCTGGAGTTATTATTTTATTATTAATGTAATTTAATGTTATTATGGAGGTAATGCATACAGAGATTAATACTTTTATTTTTATACAGTGTCTTCCATTCCTTCACTCTCTCCCAATCCCTCCCTCCTATCTCTACTCTTGAGTTGTATACTATATTTTCATCTGCCTATATCCCTCAAATTCTGTGGCTCTGCCACACCCTCCAGAAGATATACATGTGAATACACCATACATAATTGAAAGCACTTGTATTATTTCACAACTGAATTAAGAGTGTGGCTCACTTTAATATTCTATAAATCATAGTGATAGCATACATTTGTTACAGATCCATTCTAGTTTCCATCTGTTTGTTTGACTGATAGATCATTAGAAACATATTGTTGGATTTTATTGTGTTTATAACATAGATTTCTTTCTCATACTGATTTCTGAAGAGCTAAAGTAACTCTATTTTAAGATCAAGCCTCTTGAGCTGTGCTGCGCTCAGAGTAACCACCAAAGAGAGCTGTGCTGCCAAAGGAAAAAATAGTTCTCAGAAAAACCGCAGGTTGCCACCAACCCTGCCCAACGTTAAGGAACAGAACAGTTGCCCAGGTGTTCCATCAGAAAAAAGGAAATACAGTCAGGGTGCACTTAAACCCCCTGAACTTATTAACTTGCTTGTGTGGAAACCCCCTGAACTTGCTTGTGTGGAAACCCCCTAAACTTGTGAACTTGTTTAATACTATAAAATTTGTACTAATTTTGTGCTCAGGACCTCTGAGCATTACCAGTTACTGAGTGCACGGAGGACCAAGCTCAAGCTTGCAATAAATGACTATTTGCTGTTTGCATTGATCATGGTCTCTGGTGGTCTGTAAGGGGGCATCTGAAACCAGGTACTTCAATTTCTAGACAATTTGTCTTCAGATCTATTCTCAGTGTGCCTGTCTTGGTAAATATAACAGCATAGTTCTTTATAAACAGCACTTAGATAAAGATAATGCCTTCCACATGTGTGTGTGTGATGACCGTTTATCTGGTTGTTCAGTCATTAAGAGGAGTATTAGATGCCAGGCCGCAGTAGCTCACGCCTGTAATCCTAGCTACTCAGGAGGCTGAGATATGAGGATCACAGTTCAAAGCCAGCACGGGCAAGAATGTCCATGAGACTCTTATCTCCAATAAAGCACGAGAAAACCGGAAGTGGCAGTGTGGCTCAAGTGGTAGAGCACTCACCTTGATATCAAGAGTTGAGGGATACATGTTCCTGGATTGGAAAGATTAACATCGTGAAAATGGCAATACTTCCCAAGGCTATCTACAAATTCAATGCAATACCTATCAAAATTCCAACCTCATTCTTCAAGGAAATAGAAGAGGCAATCCAAAAATTCATATGGAACAATAAAAGACCCCGAATAGCAAAAACGCTCCTCAATGGAAAGAACACTGCTGGAGGAATATCAATACCAAATTTCTATCTCTACTATAAAGCCATAGTAATCAAAACAGCTTGGTATTGGCATAAGAACAGACCTCAGGACCAATGGAATAGAATTGAAAACACAGAAATGATAAGGGAGCTAAAACAATAGAATGGAAGAAAGACAACCTCTTCAGTAAATGGTGCTGGCAAAATTGGTTAACTACATGTAGAAAACTAAAGCTAGATCCTTATATATCACCCTGCACCAGAATCAACTCCAAATGGATCAAAGACCTTGAACTCAAAGCAGACACTCTGAAAACATTACAGGATGGAATAGGAGAAACCCTAGGTCTCCTTGGCTCAGGACGAAATTTTCTGAATAGAGACCCGGAAACACAACAAATCAAAGAAAGGTTGGACAAATGGGATTGCATAAAGTTGCAGAGCTTCTGCAGGGCAAATGATATAGCTAGCAAGATCAATAGAAAGCCCAAGGATTGGGAGAAGATCTTTACTAGCTATACAACGGACAAGGGTCTCATATCTAAAATATACTTGGAACTCAAAAAATTAAACTCCCAACAACAAATCCTCAAAGAAACAACTGCCCAATAAATAAGTGGGCGAAAGACTTAAAGAGAAACTTCTCTGAAGAAGAAAGAAGGATGGCCAATAGACACATGAAGAAATGTTCAACATCCCTAGCCATAAAAGAAATGCAAATCAAAACAACATTGAGATATCACCTCACTCCAGTTAGAACGGCAAAAATCAAGAACTCTAACAACAACAGATGCTGGAGGGGATGTGGACAGAAAGGAACCTTACTTCATTGTTGGTGGGAATGTAAACTTGTTCAATCACTTTGGAAAGCAGTATGGAGGTTCCTCAAAAGACTTCACATAGAACTCCCCTATGACCCAGCAATCCCACTTTTGGGCATTTACCCAAATGATCACAAACAAGACCACACTAAAGCTACTAGCACAACTATGTTTATTGCAGCATTATTTACCATAGCTAAGATATGGAACCAACCCAGATGCCCCTCAGTAGATGAATGGATCAAGAAAATGTGGTATATATACACAATGGAATTCTATGCCTCCATCAGAAAGAATGACATTTCCCCATTTGTTAGGAAATGGAAAGGTTTGGAAAAAATTATATTAAGTGAAGTAAGCCAGGCCCAAAGAAACATAGGTCCCATGGTTTCCCTTATTTGTAATATCTAGTATATGTATGAGTCAAGCGGAAAAGGTCAGATAATGTGATATCAGGAAAATGAACCCTTAGATATGTATTTTAATGTTTTCGTTTCTTTCATGCATGTGTTTCTAACGCATTTATAAGATTGTCTCTTTGTTGCTTTGTATGTCCCTCCCCCACAGTATAACCCCTGCTTTCACTATATTTGATGTCAGTATAACTTGTGGAGGAGATGGGGAAAAACCAGTTGTTTAAGGATACAGGTGGACCTGTTGCAACAATGAGAAGTACAAGTTGTCATGTCCAAAACGAGCTTTACAACGTCGGTGCGGGGGGGGGGGGAAGGAGAAGGATTGGGATTGGGGGGGAGAGGGGAGGCTGGGAAGGGATGTGAAGGGTAAACAAAGGAGGAAGCTGCAATGCTTGGTAAGAAATGTACGCATTATCCTGCCCATGTAATTTTAACTCCTCTGTACAGTATGTTCACAAATAAAATAAAATTAAATTAAAAAAAAAAGAGTTGAGGGATAGCATGCAAACCCTGAGTACAAGCCCCACGACCGACAAAAAAAAAGAGGAGTATTAATTCTACAATCATAATTATAGATTAAAGAAATTAACATTCTTTGGCCTTTTAACCATTCCTTTGTACACTACTTTTCAGAATAAAATTTTTATTATATAGATTGATGATATACCTGTTATTATCAATGCTCTGTATCTGTGGTAACGCAATTTGTGCTGATGTTTATTTCCTCTCATATTATCAGTATTTTACTTTTCATTATTGCTTTTTGCTTCAGGTATCATTATTGATTTATTTTGATTTCTTAATAATTAATGTATATTTCTTTGGATGGCTTATTAAGTTTTTTGAGTATATTTTCTTCAGTTTAAATCAGAAATTACCTGATATATTTAGTATTTTTAGATTATAATATAAATATGATTTCATTTTAGTAATTACTTTGCTATTTATTATGTTTGCTATTTATTATGTCTCATCTGATTCTTCTTTCTTAGTTTGCTTTCATGTAACCTACAGACAGCATTCTATACAGTGTAAATCACCTGTAATATAATTTCAGGCAATCTTCTATACACTGCAAATCACCTCTGATGCCTATTACATTTTAAATCCTACTAAATAGTTGTTATACTGCATGGTTCCTGATAATGCCAGTTTTTTCAAAGACTCCATGTTTACTATAGGTGCCATACTTTGTCAAGTATTTTGGTTCTATGGTTTGTTGAATCTGTGAAACAAACAAATATGTAAGGCCTAATATACTCCTTTGAAAATGCTACTAGAAGGGCTGGGAAGGTGGCTCAGTGGTAGAGTGCTTGCCTTGCATGCATGAGGCCCTGGGTTCGATTGCTCAGCACCACATAAACAGAACAAGCTGGAAGTGGTGCTGTGGCTCAAGTGGTAGAGCACTAGCCTTGAGCTGAAGAGATAAGGGACAGAGCCCAGGCCCAAAGATCAAGCCCCGTGACTGATGAAAAGCAAAAAGAAAAAAAATGCTCTTATACAGTAGCTGTAACCTAATCTTGTAGTTTGACTGTTTTCTTTAATAAAGAAGTAACCCCAAGCAAATCGTTTAAATAGGGATGCAGGTGGACCCATTGCAACAATGAGATAGACAAGTCGTTATGTCGAAAAACAACCTTTACAACTTTGGTGGCGGGGGAGGATTGGGTAGGAGGGTCGGGGGAATGGGCAGTGATGGGAAGGGGAAACTAAGGAGGAGGCTACAATGCTTGATAAGAAATGCTCATTATCTTGCCCATGTAATTGTAACCCCTCTGTACAGTATTTTCACAATAAAAAATAAATAAATAGAATCTAAAAAAAAAAAAGAAGTCACTGCAAATTTTGTGTACAGAATAAAGACCATCCTTAGGATGAAGCACAGAACTTCTAAATATGTAAAACATGCATCATAATTGTTGCTATACTATAGAACTGCAAGAAAGTAAATTTCCCAAACAGTCTGATTTTTCTTATGGCAGACATAGATAGTTAAGTTACTGGAGGTACTGCATTGCATTATTACTAGGTACTCTAAGAGTTTACAATATTCTCACAATACTAGCCTATGACATTATATAATATAGTTACTTTTCAATGGAATAATTCCATTGAAAATCTGAATCAATTACAATTTTTAATTTTTTGTTGGTATTCTTTGAACATTGGTCCTCATAATTGCCAGGCAAGTACAGTACTAATTAATGCATATTACTAATTCACATATTTTGTTTTGATTATACCTATTTATATATTGAATCTTCATGCTTTATGAATCATGAATATTGTGCTGTGTTTTCCCTTCACAAATCATTTTAGACAGATTACATTAAATATATGTTCTATACATTCCTTTATATTACCTACACATTTATAATTTTCATGTGTAGTTTCATGTTGACATCTTTCTTATTGTCTTGAAGCAGGATAAATTTCTTGTAACAGTTTTAGAGGGAGATGTGTTATTAATTAAATACCTTTCCTGAAAATACCCATAATCTGCATTTTTAGAAGTGTGAATTGACTAAGAAAGAAAAACTTAAACACAGAAAAATATTATTTTCCATCGTAAAATATCATTATTACTTTCATAATACCTTAGAGAGAAAGGCATATAATTCTCATAAATCAATTCCTACTTTGCTATTTTAAAATCTTAAATTTAAAAACATAATGTGTTATCTTTATAATGAAGAGTTTTTGGATATCAATTAAGTTTTTGTATTTTTTTTCCTATGAATCATTTTAGAGGTGCAAAAAAATAGATGCTGTGATTAAGTCTTTCCAGGATAAATCTCTGTGTGAAATAGTCACAACTACTGATACAGTTGAGGGAAGAGTGTGATTAGGAACAACTTTTATTTTGAGCTCAAAATATAAGGCAGAGCTGACTAGGACTAATGGGAACCCTGAAGGATGAGGACTAAGGATTTCAATGAACCTGATGAGATGCATGCCCAGGGTGTCTAGTGAAGTTGAAGAACCCCACAGATATTTTGAGCATTTTTATCCAAAATTGTGAGAATCCAAATGAGCTGCAACATTTGAATATGGTAGAGAACGGAAGGTAGTACAATAAGAGACCATAATCTTTAGACAGTATTGGAGGACACTCCAGTAACCATAATGAATATAGAGAAGAGTGTGATAATTCTACTGTCCTTGCCCAAGAAATATTTCAGGGAGGGAGGAAAACACCTGAATGTACTGTATATGCAAAATCATTCCACTTAAGACCTACAGTAGGGATGGGAAGGTGGCTCAGTGGTAGAGTGCTTGCCTTGCATGCCTGAGGCCCTGGGTTTAATTCCTCAGCACCACATTAGCAAAAAGAAAAAAGCCAGAAATGTCACTATGGCTCAAGTGGTAGAGCGCTAGCCTTGAGCTGAAGAGCTGAGGGACAGCACCCAGGCCCAGAGTTCAGGCCCCCATGACTGGAGCCAAAAAAAATAATACCTACAGTCAGTTCACATAAAAAAATGTACACAGGAGAGAATCTTTATATTTGTACTGGATTTGCAAAATCTTTCAATAAGGACATACACCTAACAAAACCTCAGAGGATGTATCCACAGGAGAAGCTTGATGAGCATCAGCAGTGTCCAAAATCTATGTCTGAGAAAACAGAACTGATTTTCCCTCCACAAGAGCCCACAGTAGAGAAACCCTATAAATATGAGCAATGTAAGAACATTTCGATGTACAAGTCAGTTCTCAGCAGGCACCACAGAACTCACACAGAAGAGAAACCTTATTTTTTATTTTATTTTATTTTTATTTATTTGTTTTTTTGGGTCTGGTCGTGGGGCCTGAACTCTGGGCCTGGGTGCTATCCCTCAGCTCTTCAGCTCAAGGCTAGTGCTCTACCACTTGAGCCAAAGTGCCACTTCCGGCTTTTTTCTTTTTGCTTATGTGGTGCAGAGGAATTGAACCCAGGGCCTCATGCATTCAAGGCAAGCGCTCTACCACTGAGCCACGTTCCCAGCCCGAAACCTTATGAATGCAAGAAATGTAGAACTCACTTTGTATCAGAGAGCACACAGGAGACCAAAATTATGAATGTAACAAATGTGGAAAGTCTTTCCACCATTAAGTCAAACCTTCATGTTCATCAGAGAATGAACATACGACTATCAGGAAAGTAGAAAGTCTTTCAACTGGAAGGTACAACTTGCATTTCATCAGAGGACACATAGAGGAGAGAAACCTTATGATTCCAACAAATGTGGAAAATCCTTCAAGCAGAGGTCACAGCTTTGCAGCCATAATAGAATTCACACAGGTGAGAAAACTTATGAATGTAACAAATGTTGAAAGTCCTCCTGGAATTCAGATTGCAACACACATAAGAGAAATCACACAGGAGAGAAGCCTTATGAATGTCACAAATGTGGAAGTCCCTTCAGATTGAAATGAAAGTTTACTTTGCATCAGAGAACACACCCATGATAGAAACCTTATGCATGTAAGAAATGGGAAAGTCCTTCACCCTGAATTCACACCTCCATTCACCTATGAGGATTCACACACCTGAGAAACCTTAGGAATGTAATAAATGTGGGAAATCTCACCTGGAAGATAACTCATTTTGCATCAGAGAAACCAAACAGGTTACAACAAGTCTTACAGCTTGAACTTAGAGACTAGGCACTTTACGATTTTTAATTGGGCTTGGGTCTTGAACTCTGGGCCTAGGCACTGGCCATGAGCTCTTCAGCTCAACACTACTGCTCTACCACTTGAGGAGCCTCACCACTTCTGGTTTTCTGAGTTGTTTATTGCAGATAAGAGTCTCCTAATCTTTTCTTGCCCAGTCTTGCTTTGAACCATGATCCTCAGATCTCAGTCTGCAGAGAAGGTAGGATTAGAGGCCTGAGACACTAGTGCCTAGCAACACTTTCCTGAATCATTTCTTCTCAAGGCTAACAATGCTCTACCACTTGAACCATAGCTACACTTGCACTTTCTTGTGATAAAGACAAGAGTCATAAGCATTTGGTTTTGGATTAGTAACCAAAAGGACTTCAGTGCTTACTTTATATTTAATTAATCACTAGTGATGAGCCTCTTATGATTGATTCACTCAGCCCATTTTTTTGTTCTGCTGAGTGAGTTATAATGAAACACCAGAGTCCCTGATATGTTTTCTCACTTTCCTAGAGGGTGAAAGTGAGTTCTCAGGAGGATGACCACCTCCCTTCCACGACTACTATTCCTTTCTCCAGCTCCCTTTTGATAGTTGTACCAAAACAAAATTAAGACATGGTAGCAATAAAAAAATGTAATGTAAAATATTGGAAATATCTTAAAAATAAATTGCACAAGCTAGCTAGAAGATGGTTACAGGAATCCATAAAGTGAGAGACACTAACAGATAGATGTAGGATTGTGCTTAGATATTCGATAGGTAAAATACAGGTAAAAAGTGATCCTCATCATTTTGTATTCCACAAATAGGTAAATACAGTATTTTGAAGTATAACTGGATGTTGATCCATCATGCCTACAATCCTAGCTACTCTTGAGGCTGAGCTCTGAGGATCACAGTTCAAAGCCAGCCTGGGCAGGGAAGTCTGTGAGACACAGATCTCAATTAATCACCAGACAAGCAGAAATGGTGCTGTGGCTCAAGTGGTAGAGTGCTCACCTTGAACTGAAGAGCACTGGGACCACTTAAGACCTTTAGTTCAAGCTCAGGACCAGCACAAAAACAAACAAAAAATTCATTACTAAATACCACAAATAACATAGTACATGTAATAATATTTAAAGGTGCTGGACACAAGTGTCTCATGGTGGTAAACCTGAGATCTGAGGATTGAGCTTTCATCCAGCCCTTTCAGAAAAGTCAATGAAACTCTTATCTACAATTAATGACCTAAAAATACAGGAGTAGAAAGAGTGAAAGAGCCTTAAGATAAAATGGTCAGAGATACCACCCAGACAATGAGATCAATACCTAATATTGGTACTTTTAATGTGATATATGGAAATAAATGCCAGTTTTAATAAGTGGGTGGAATTGTGCAAAAATGCATACTGGCTCATGTAATTTTCACCCATATATATATATATATATGTATCTATAAATATAGATACATATATGTGTATGTGTGTGTGTGTGTGTGTGTGTGTGTGTATAAAATCTTCAGAAAAAAATTTTAAGAATGAAAAAACAACAGAAACATAGAATAAGTTCTCCTGTGCATGTAGGTAGCAGTTGGAGCAGGGAGGGTGAGCAGACAGGGTAAAGGAGTTGAATATGGTTTTTAAAAAGTGTGTTTGTGTAGCTGTGTGTTTGTGTAGGTGTGTGTGTGTGTTATGTTTATCAATGAAACTTGCTGACATTGTTTTTTTTTTGTCTTCATTTACTCATTTGTTGTTGTTGTTGATGATGTTGTTTGATATTCCTGGGGCTTAAACTCAGGGCTTAAGAACTGTTCCTGAATTTTGTTAGGCTGAAGACCTCCACTCTCCCACGTGAGCTACAGCACCACCTCTAGGGGTGTTTGGTGGTTGTTGTTGTTTATTAGATACTGAGAAATCAAACCCAGTTTTCCATGTATGCTAGACAAGCACTTTATCACTAAGCCGTATTGCCAGCCCCAACCACACTATTTTAAGAAAGGGGGCAGGGCTGGGAGTGTGGCTCAGTGGTAGTGTGTTTCCCTTACATTCATGAGGCACTGGTTTTCATTCCTCAGCAGCACATCAGCTGAAAATTCATTGAGACATATCACCAATTAAATGCCAAAAGACTAGAAGTGCCATTGTGGCTGGAAGTGGTAGCATGCAAGCCTTTAGTGAAAAGCTTAGGGAATATGTCAGGCCCTCCCTGAGTTTAAAGTTCTCACACAACAATTGAAAGAAAAAACAAATGGTCCCAAACAAACAAAAACCTAATTACTTGCTCATTGCCTTTGTTCTCCTATTTTTCTTTGTAGTTGTAACTGAATACTTCATGTCATTCCATTTTCTACTTTCTTCCTTTCACTTTGGGGGACTGAACCTTGGGAATTGCACATGGAAGGTGGATAGTACATACCAACACATTCTTTCTTCTTTTAACATAAAAAGTCAGCTTATAGGACAGGGAAGGTGGCTAAGTGGTACAGTGCTTGCATCACATGAATGAGGAGCTGGGTTCTATACCTCAGGTTCACATACCCAGAAAAAGCCAGAAGTGGTGCTGTGGCTCAAGTGGTAGAGTGCTACCCTTGAGCAAAGGCTGCTCAAGGACAGCACCTGAGCCCTGAGATCGAGCCCGAGGACAAGCAAAACAAAAAGTCTGCTCATTGAAATTAGTAAATGCTTCCTCTGCAATAAGTGGCTTTAGTTCACTTCCAATAGTACTGTCTTTCCAGTGATTGCAGGGGACACTCACAGAACAGAACTTATGCCTCTGCTGTCACTTATAAACTAGCTGTTGTACAACAGTAAGCATCAACAGATACACTTCTGCCCTTATTATTTTGAACACAATGGGATTTGTAAGGGTTGGTAAAAATAAGTGAAGGAAACCGTTCCTTTTCACTTATTTGTTGTGATTGTAATGGATCTATCTTGCTGTGCACTCAAGTCCCACATTCTTGTCATTTGAGTTCTCTCTGAACTACTTTTCAATTTGTTTTCTTCTTAGGACACACACAAACACACACATCCTGAAGAATTTATACGAGTACGCCTAACAATTGTTTTACTACGAATGCTTCTTGTCCACAAGCAATTGTATCATCTACATAGGACAAGACTATTACATTAGGCCACTGACTTGTCTTACAGGTCCCTGTGTCCACAGTCAGCCCGGCAAGAAAAATATGCACAACTTGGCCCATGCTGCAGGTGCCATGCTGTGCTGGTGATGGACTGATGGGTAGCACAGGCCCTGCTCTGGGCTTCTCATTCCTGTCTCAAGTGGCTTGCCAGGCTGGTCTCTTGCATGAAGACTTTGGCACTGCCCTCCTCTCCTCAGCTGGTTCCTTACCAATCTTTTCTTTTCTGTATCTTCCATTTTGAATTCTAGCCTAGACCATGAGCCCAACCAACTTCCACCACACCAGATAAAGTCTCCACATCAAACTTTTTGTAAGAAATATTTAAGTTAGAATGCTTTGGCTGGGTTTTGCTCAGACTTCACATACAAGTTAGGCAAAAGATGGTTGACTGTGGATGCTCCAGGTAGTCATGTACTCAAAGTACTGAGACTTCTATAACAAGAACTTTGTACAAGGGTGTAAGTGATCCAGAAAACTTAAAGAATAAAATTTAAAAGAAATTCAATATTCATTGATGGAACAGAAAAAAATGTACACTTAATGTTAAGCTAATTATGGGAGGAAAAATGACCTAGAATTTGAGAATCATAAAGATATAAGTGTTCAAGGTAATGCAAGGGGGTCTTGGGTGGTCCCTGAGGGTCTAGTGAAAATCCTATGATAGCCTTGTTCAGTATCCACTGTGCTCAGTATCCCAGCTTCTGTCCCTTCCAGTCACTCTGAGGTGCATCATTCCAGGTTAACCTGAGGAAGAAAAAAGGTTCACCTAACATCCTGCTCTCTCCTTGGGGTCAAGATTGCTTGGGAACTGGAGGTTCTTGGATAAATACTTAGATCTCTGGAGAGCAGACTCTTCAGGGTCAAGACTTTGGGTCATATTAACTGACACTGATGATGATAACACAATTTTATCTAACATAAATATGATTTTATTTGTACACTTTATCCAGTAACATTCAATAAATGGCTATTGAAAATAATCTAATTTAGAGCTGAAATCTTCATACAAAAGCAGAACTCTTCTAAGGCCTAACTTTGGAAATTACTACAGGATAAAAGTTGTGGTAGGACCCTTGACATTCTGAAAAATTATATAACTTAACCCACTCTTAGTGATTGGGTCTAGGGTGAATATGTACCCAAGTCATGGTTCACCACTTCTCTTCTCAGGACATAGGAGCTTTTAGAATGAGCTGAAACTAAATATCCTGTCACTCACCCCTTGGAGTGGCCTTGAAATAAAATGCAATCAGAAAGAGAAAAACAACAAAAATGCTTAAATACATCTGACAGCTCAGACTGAAAAGAGTATTTCTCCTGCATCTTTGTGCACCTAGCACAAGACCACAGTCTTCTCGTTCAAATATATTGATATTCTGGGATCTTAAATCATCACTATTTGCCTCCTTCATTTCTTATGATACTGTTTCAAGTATACTGAAATATTTGGCGACATTTTATATGCTGAAGGTCTCATTCCACTCCATACAGACATGGACCACATTGTCCTACACAGTAACTTGAACCTCTGCAAGGACCTATGAACTAGTCAGAAACATAAAGGTATATTCACGTCCATTCACATGACAAAAGATACCCAAATATTCATGACAATCTATCATTACCCTGGCTTATAAGACATTTCAATATCAACTTCAATTGAGGGACAATGACTATACCCTATGGAGTACATTAGGCTTACACAGGAATGATAACTTTTCTGCACAAGGGACAAAGAGCCCATTTTAAAAAATATCTTCCTTGGCTTTGGAGTTTTTCTACTCAGGCCTGGGTACTGTCCCTGAGCTTTTTAAATAAATGAACAAAAGTAATGATAGTCTATCAACTTGATTCACAGCACTACTTGTGGGAAATTTGGTGATAATTGGCGCTAACACCTTCACAGCATTTTCTACCTAGTTTGCCTTTCAATTGTTATCCTTAAAACTCATACTCTTGAGCAACTAAGAATTCAGATGTGTAGCACCAGTGCCCTGTTAGATCAGTAGGTCTGAACTACTTGATTCAAGCAGGAATCATGGTTTCCACAGAATAGGACATAAAATTTATAACATCATATAGACATATGCAAAAGTCCTTTTGCAATCACTTGGTAAAGGACTGTTTACCTATCATTCTATAAACCACATCCAAATTCTTCTACTAAGTATTTAGAAGAATGTATTGTTTGCACAGGTCATATTATAGTCCTCAGGTTGAATTCAGGGGGAAAATTTGTAAGTCTTCCTTTACCTTCCATGCCAGATGCCCTTTTGTATCACTCAATTTTCACCTTACAGTCTTGCTTCTCTGCCTGGGCATTTCTAGACTAATTTTTATAATTACATGTCACAAGGAGCAAACAAGATAGGCACATATCACCAGATCCACCCTTTTATTGATTAAGATACCATTTTCATGAAGGTTTTGCATAGGATGGCCTACAAATATTACCGTTCTAATTTAGCTTCCTGAGTAGCTAAGATTCCACACTTGAGGGAGTGTAACTGGCTAGTTTTTAATTGCTGGTCTTATATTAAGTGAGCAGTAAGTCTCTTAAATTTTGAGCTTAACCAAAAGTATTGGCCAAGTGATAGTAATAAAAATGATTAAAGCAATAATTAAATGTTATCATCAGACCTATGTTGAATGAATGAGGTATTTTGGTTCCCGCCTTTTAATTTCAGCTATATGACAAGCCTAGGTAGAAGGACTCCACTCTGTGAACCATCCCTTCTCAGAAAGCAGCCAGTGTGTAAACATGGGAGAATGAGCTATTTCCAAATGCCTGGTATATGCCTCTGTGTGTGTGTGTGTGTGTGTGTGTGTGTGTGTGTGTGTGTATGTGTGTGTGTGCCACAAGTAGGAAGGCCAAGGGCACAAGTGCCTCCCAATCCCTCCATTTTTGTACTAGGCCTGTATAGACCACCTGAAGGGTGAACACTGTGAGGGAAGGAGTTAAGCTAGCAACCTAGCTAAATCTGGCAATGTGAAGTCCACTGTCCTTATCTTGTTAATGGAATCATGGCCAGGATTTAAGGATTCTCTTTTAACAATAAAAACAAGTACTGAAATTGTTGAAGGCACAGGAAGCCTGAGGTGAAGCACTGAATGAAACCTCTTGTTCCCAGAGAGAGAAGATTTCTTCAGAAAAGCCCACAGGGCTCATGTTTTGATTCCTAGCTTTTATGGAGGCCAAGATGAGAGAATGTCCTTTGAAGCCAGCTCTGGCAGAAAAGACAGTAGAAATATCTCTACGTAACCACCAAAAATCAAGATGTGGCACAAGTGGTAGAGTGATAGTGTTGCTTTAAAAACAGAGAAAATATCAAGTATGTTAAATCAGTTCCTGAGGTGAAGACCTCATATTGGAACAAAAACATTTATTTGTTCATGAAAGTGTGAAAGTAGAGCTCTTCATGGAAGCAAACAGCTCTGGACTTATCTAGAATGACTGGCTTATATAGGATCTGGAGTCTTGGTCTTGGTTTACTAATTAAGCACTTTCTGATGTAACACAGACATTTTTTCTAAATGCATCCAGGCTACGTTTAAATACATAACTATACAGAGGGATCTATCTTGGCTCTAGAAATGCTAACTTTAGGTCAAACTTTGTGTTTATGTAAATGAAGACAGTATATTTGTTGTAAGGTGAATTATCCCAGAAGTCACATTTTTTTACTGTATAAATGATGTAATTAGGCTCTCGGTAAGTTTAGAACACTACTTTGTAAAAATATGGAACATTTTATGAATTTGCGTGTCATTCTTAAACAGGGACCATGCTAATCTCTGTATCGTTCCAATTTCAGCCAATGTGCTGCCGAAGTGAGCACAGAAGCCATATTTTGGAAGATGGAATACTGGAATCTTTATTACACCAGTAGCAGTCTGCAAGCAGCCCGTTGTAACAAAGTATTGCTGTCCACAAATATACTTAGACAGCTTGGCAACAGGCCAGAAAGGGAAAAAAAAGAATAAAAACAATACCAACAAACCAATACAGCACTGAATTGGGAATTGGGACACCATGATTACCAGAGACAAGCCAGGAGACAGGACACAGGACAGGATCACAGAGACATGTGGCATGGTGTCTGGTGCCACTGATGGTCCAACCTAAATAGGGCCGGAGCAGGGGGCAGGTCCACATGAAACTCCCAGTCCCAAGCAGTGGAATAACAGATTGAGTAACATATCAGCCTAATGCTCACCCCTGCTTCCAGGGATCCAGGCACATCCATCATCTGGGAGGCAGGTGATGAATCTTGTCATTTCCTTCCCTGAGCATGAATACAAGATGGCAGACCCAACCATCTATCTTGTGGCCAATATGGCACCAGCCAGGCCTGACCTCCTTACTTAATATTACTGATTTTTTAAAATCACTTTATTAAATGTTACAGCCTCTGCATCATTTTCTAAATAGATAAAGAGTATACTTCTTGTAAAAGCCTTTTTTTTTTACTTTTTTTGTTGTTGTTGTTGTTGTGAAAATACCAAACCCAAGGGCTACAATTACAGGAGCAAAGTAATGAGTACACTTCCTATCTAGCATTGTTGCCTCCTCCTTTGTCTCCTCTTACCATCCCTGCCCTCCCATCTCCCACACCTCCCACCAAACTTGTAAAATTCATTTTACAACATAACATCTTGTACTTTTCATTGTTGGAATGAGTACACCTATATCTCTATTTAAACAATTTTTTCCTTCCCCTCCACAAATTATATCAATATCAAATACAGTGAAAACAAGGATTATACCATGGTAGAGACATACAAAGCAACAAAGAAATCATCTTATATATATATATATTAGCAACAATAGGAAGCAAGAAAAAACATTGGTGTCCTTATCTTCAGTTTTATTTCCCCTAACATCAACTTATCTAACCGTTTCTGCTTGTCTCACACATATACCAGTTATTATAAGGGAACCCATGGAACCTATGTTTCTTTGGGCCTGGCTTACTTCACTCACTATAATTTTTTCCAAGTCTTTCCATTTCCTAATAAATGGGGCAATTTCATTCTTACTGATGGAGGCATAGAATTCAATTGTGTGACACATTTTCTTGATCCATTCATCTACTGAGGTGCATCAGGGTTAGTTCCATATATTAGCTATGATAAATAATGTTGCAATAAATGTAGTCATTCTGGTAGCTTTAGGATATTCTTGTTTGTGATCATTTGGGTAAATGCCCAAAAGTGGGATTGCTGCATCACAGGAGAGCTCTATGTGTAGTCTTTTGAGGAACTTCTATAAATCTAAAATATACCTGGAATACAAAAAATGAAATCCCCCAACAACACATCCTCAAAGAAACAACTGCCTAATAAATAGGTGGGCTAAAGTCTTAAGGAGAAAATTCTCTGAAGAGGAAAGGGTGGCCAATAGACAAATGAAGAAATGTTCAACATCCCTAGCCATAAAAAAATGCAAATCACAATATTGAAATACCACCTACATTTTGGGGTGTATTTTCTGTTAATATTGTTTAGTAACACTTAAGATTTCACTCTTCTGTGGATTTGTCTTTAGTGGATACTTTAATGCTCTACTTGATTCAGGAATGTTTCTTCTCCCATAAGAAGGCTTTATGTTTTTCCAGCCCACCTATCATGTTCTGACCAGGAACTTCTAGGGTAAAATCACACAGGTTCTTTTCTGACTCTCTCATTTGGCTTCTCTCCAGGCCATGGTTCCAGAATCTTTACTCATGGTCAATAGCAAGAAAGAAGAAAGGATCTCTGATGAGATTCTTTTATTTCTCACTCTGTTTGACATTCCATTTTATGAACCTAACTGTGTCCAAGATTGAAGAACAGAAAAAAAAAAAGATTCAGCTTCAGGAACATGTTTCTGAAGAAGCTAAAGATGGCTTGGAGATTTATCCAATTATCAAATCTTGCCTTCTAAGTTAAGTACAGTTTTGCTTTAGTTTGTTTCTCATTTTTTAATGCAAGGACAAAGTTGCCTCACTTTTTATGTGATTCAATGACACCTAGGAGGTAACTTCTCATGGAAGGTAAAGGTTGGCTAGAATCTGGTCAGCCATCACAGCCTCGTACATAACATTAGACTATCCTAATGAAGTTTTAATGGATTTGCTGAAATAGTGTGGTCAAACATAACTTTGACTGTTGTATAGGACTGAGTGTGTTATAAGTACTTCAATTAATCTCTGTAACTACTCTTGGACTGCTTTTTGGTATTTGTCTTTCTTGACTCTTAGGCTGTATTTCACGGTAATTATAGAAATCTGTTTTTCCCAAAGGTATGTACAAGTGTAGTAGTACTAGATGATATTTCTATGTAATTCTATATTCGGTTCTTTTTAGGACTCTTTGTCCCATCTCTGATAGTTTTACATACCTGAGGGAAATGCACCAAGGTTCACATTGTTGTCACATCTTTCCTAGCTTTTCTTAGACTTTGGAAGGATTTTTGTTGTTTTGTTTAAAACTACGGCCACACTAACATGTATAAAATAGATACTTTATTGTAATTTTGATTTGAATTTGTCTCCTGATTATTGATACTACTTTTACATTTTAATCAGCTATTTGCATATGTCCTTTTTAGAAAAGTCTCTTCAATATTTTTCCCATTTTAAATTAAATTTTTTGTGGGGGGTTTACTTGTAAGATTTTCTTTATATTTTCTAATTCAGATTTGTTAGGAATCTATTTAAAGTCATATGCAAATATTTTATCCTACCATGCTTTTGCTTCTTCATTGATAGATCTTTTCAGTATACAAAGTTTTCATTGTATGCACTTAATCTTGTTTTGTTGGTATTTATTTTTTTGTTCACTTATTTATTTACTGTCGCTCATGGGGTTTGAACTCTGGGTGTGAGCTTGTACCTCAGCCCTTCAGTTCAAGGCTAGCACTCTACCACTTGAGCCATGCCTGCACTTCCACTTTCTTTGCTGATAAAAACAAGAGTCATAAGCATTTGGATTTTGATTAGTAACCCCAAAAGGATTTCAGTGCTTACTTTATGTTTAATTAACCACTAGTGATAAGCCACTTGGATTGATTCACTCAGCCCATTTTGTAGTTCTGCTGAGTGAGTTATAATGAAACACAGGTGTGCCTGATGTGAAGAATTTGTTTTTTCTCACTTTTCTAGAGGCTGAAACTTAGTTTTCAGGAGGATAAGCCTCTCTCTACCACCACTACTATTCCTTGCTCCAGCTCCCTTTTGATCATTGTACCAAAACAAAATTAAGACATGGTAGCAGCACAGAAATGTAATGAAATCATTAGAAATATGTTAAAAAATTGAAGTGCACAAACTAGCTAGAAAATGGTTACAGAAATCCATGGAATGAGAGACACAAAGAGACAGAAGTAAGATTGTGCTTAGATATTCGATAGGTCAAATACAGGTAAATAGTGATCCTCATCTTTTTTTTTTTTTTTTTTGCAGTCCAGTCATGGTGCGTGAACTCTGGGCCTGGGCGCTGTCCCTCAGCTCTTCAGCTCAAGGCTAACGCTCTACCACTTGAGCCACAGCACCACTTCTGGCTTTTTTCTTTTTGCTTATGTGGTCCTGAGGAATCGAACCCAGGGCCTCATGCATGCAAGGCAAGCACTCTACCACTGAACCACCTTCCCAGCCCCATTTTGTATTGCATAGATAGGTAAATACATTATTTTGAAGTACAACCAGATGCTGATGGATCACGCCTGCAATTGTAGCTAGTCTGGAGGCTGAGATCTGAAGATCACAGTTCAAAGCCAGCTTGGGCAGGGAAGTCAGTGACACTCTTATCCCCAATTAATCACAGGAAAAACAAAAGTGGTGCTGTCACTCAAGTGGTAGGGTGCTCACCTTGATCTGAAGAGCTCTGGGACAGCTCTGGGACCATTAGTTCAAGCCCAGGACCAGCACAAAAACAAACAAAAGTCCACTACTAAACACCACAAACAACATAGTGCATGTAATACTATTTAAACGTGCTGGACACAAGTTTCTCATGGTGGTAAACCTAGGATCTGAGGATTGAGTTTTCATCCAGTCCTTTCAGAAAAGTCAATGAAACTCTTATCTACAATTAATCACCTAAAAATCTACAAGTAGAAATGGTGATAGAGCCTTAAGGTAAAATGGTAAGGGATAACACCCAGACAATGAGATCAATATCTTACATTGGTACATTTTAATGTGATATAGGGAAATAAACGCCAGGTTTAATAACTGGGTGGAATTGTGCAAAAATGCATACTGGCTTATGCAATTTTCACTCATATATATAATCTTCACAATAATTTTTTATGAATGCACAAACAACAGAAACATAGAATAAGTTCTCCAGTGGATATAGGTAGCAGTTGGAGCAGGGAGGGTGAGCAGACAGGGAAAAAGAGGTGAATATGGTTTAATAAATGTGTATTTGTGTGTGTGTGTGTATCTATGTGTGAGTGTTTGTGTGTTGTGTTTATCAATGAAACTTGCTGACATTGGGTTTCTTGTTTTCATCTACCATTTCATTGTGTTGTTGTTCTTGTTTGACATTCCTGAGGCTAGAACTCAGGGCTTGAGAACTGTCCCTGAATATCATTATGCTGAAGGCTACCACTCTACCATTTGAGTTACAGCACCAGTGCTTCTAAGGGTATTTGGGGGCTGTTGTTGTTTATTAGGTACTGAGATTTCAAACTTAGTGCTCCATGCATGCTAGGCAAGCACTTTATCACTAAGCCACAGTGCCAGCCCCAACCACACTGTTTTAAGAAAGGAGGCAGGGCTGGGAGTGTGGCTCAGTGGTGGACTGCTTGCCTTGCATACATGAAGCACTGGTTTCTATGCCTCAGCACCACATCAGCAGAAAATTCATTGTGACTTCTCACCAATTAAATGCCAGAAAACTAGAAGTGACATTCTGGCTGGAAGTGGTAGCATGCTAGCCTTTAGTGAGGGAATATGCCAGGCCTTCCCTGAGTTTAAACCCCACAGCTAACAACTGAAAGAAAAAAGAAACAATCCCAAACAAAAACCTAATTACTTGCTCATTGCCTTTGTTCTTCTATTTTTTTTTTTTTTGTAGTTGTAACTGAATACTTCTTGTCATTCCATTTTCTACTTTCTTCCTTTCACTTTGGGACTTGCACATGGAAAGTGGATACTGCCTACCAACCTATTCTTTCTTCTTCTTCTTCTTTTTTTGGGGGAACGGTCGTGGGGCCTGAACTCTGGGCCTGGGCGTTGTCCCTCAGCTCTTCAGCTCAAAGCTAGCGCTCTACCACTTGAGCCACAGCACCACTTCCGGCTTTTTTCATTTTGCTTATGTGGTGCTGAGGAATCGAACCCAGGGCCTCAGGCATGCAAGGCAAGTGCTCTACCACTGAGCCACCTTCCCAGCCCCTATTTTTTCTTCTTTTAAAATAAAAAGTGTGCTTATAGGACAGGGAAGGTAGCTAAGTGGTACAGTGCTTGCATTGCATGAATGAGGAACTGGGTTCTATTCCTCAGATTCTCATACACAGGAAAAGCCAGAAGTGGTGCTGTGGCTCAAGTGGTAGAGTGCTACCCTTGAGCAAAAGCAGCTCAGGGAAAGCACCTGTATCCTGAGTTCAAACCAAAGGACCAGCAAAACAAAAAGTCTGCTCATTTAAATTAGTCAATGCTTCCCCTGCAATTTAAACGACAAACTTACAAGTGACATAAGTTCACTTTCAATAGTATTGTCCTCGTTTCCAGAGAGTTCAGGGGCTGCATACAGAAGAGACCCAATGCTTCTGCTGTCACTTATAAACTAGCTGTTGTACAACAGTAAACATCAACAGAAACATTTCTGCCTTTATTATTTTGAACACAAAAGGATTTGTAAGGGTTGGTAAAAATAAATGAAGGAAACCCTTCCTTTTCACCTATTTGTTGTGATCATAATGGATCTATTTTGCTGTGCACTCAAGTCCCACACTTGTCATTTGAGTTATCATAGAATTTCTTTTCAATTTCTTTTCTTCTTAGGACACACACATTCACACAGATCCTGAAGAATTTTTACTACTGCATCTAACAATGTTTTACTACCAATTCTTCTAGTCCACAAGCAATTGTCTTATCTACATAGGACAAGACTATTACATTAGGCCACTGACTGCTCTGACAGGTCCCTGTGTCAACAGTCAGCCCTGCAGGAAACACGTGTGCACCTTGGCCCATGCTGCAGGTGCCGTGCTGTGCTGGTGGACTGAGGGGTAGCACATACCCTGCTCTGGGCTTCTCACTGCTGTCCCCAGGGGCTTGCCTGGTTGGCCGGTTGCATGAAGACTTTGGCACTGCCCTCCTCTACTCAGCTGGCTCCTTACCAAATTTTTCTTTCCTGTACCTTCCACTTTGAGTTCTGGCATAGACCATGAGCCCAACCAACTTCCACCACATCAGATGAAGTCTCCACATCAAACCTTTGGTAACAAACATTTAAGTTAGAATGCACATATAAAGTTTTGGCCGGTGTTTTTGGGTCTGGTCGGGGGCCTGAACGCTGGGCCTGGGCGCTGTCCCTCAGCTCTTCAGCTCAAGGCTAGCGCTCTACCACTTGAGCTACAGCGCCACTTCCGGCTTTTTTCTTTTTGCTTATGTGGTGCTGAGGTATCAAACCCAGGGCCTCATGCATGCAAGGCAAGCGCTCTACCACCAAGCCACCTTCCCAGTCCCTAAGAGCAATTCTTAAAAGTGAATTTTGCCAGGTGCTGGTGGCACACACCTATAATCCTACTCAGAAGGCTGAGATCTGAGGATCATGGTTCAAAGCCAGCCAACACAGAAAACTCTGTGAGACATCCTATTTCCTATAAACCACCAGAAAATCAGAAGTGGCATTGTGGCTCAAGTGGTAGAGCAATAGCCTTGAGCTTAAGAGCTGCAGGACAGTGCTCAGGTCAAGTTCACACCCCACAACTGACACATATGTGTGCATTTTACACATGTATACACACTATATTAATTTCTATACATCACAAACATCCAATTTTAAGGCTTGAACTCATTGCCTCAGGGCTGTTCCTGAGCTTTTCCCAAGGCTACTGCTCTACCAGTTGAACCACATCTCTAATTCTACTTCCCACATTTGTGGTGATTATTTGGGGATAAGAATCTTATGGAATTTTATTCTGAGGCTGGTTTCAAGGCTCAATCCGCAGACATCAGGTTTATAGTCATGAGTCTCCTGTGATCAACAGCTTTAGATATTTTTACTTACATGTGTTAGGTTATTTCTGGTATTTAGGATGGGTGTGTATTGCCCTTCCCATGGACTATGAGAGTTCCCATGGTGTTCATTACACTGCATACAGCTGACATGTTGCTCATCATCTGATTTTTAAAATGAGAAATAGTATTTTACTCATGTTCCAATCTCCAGAAGCTATTTAAGTTTAGCTCGTTATAAATCATGTGCACATAGCAGAACCCATGTATACATTGTTTATTTATTCAGTCAATAAACATTCTCAGTCTCTTAGAAAGTGAGATGGTTATTTTTCTTTCTGTTTCTCTTTTGCTTCTTCTGTGTGTGTCTGTGTTGTGTGCCAAGAATGGGACTTGAATGCATGGCTTGGTCACTGTCCACCCTCAGCTTTTTCCATTCAAGGATGGCACTCTACCAGGTGACCCAAAGACTCTACTTCCAACTTTTCATTGGGTAATTGAAGATAACTATCTGTCATTCTTGGGTTGACTGGCTTTGAACTGTGATCCTCAGATCTCATCAACAGGTGTGAATCACCAACCTGAGGGATGATTAATTCTTTTCTTGATCAATCCTGGGCTTGAACTTGGAGCTGGGGTGTTGTACCTAAGCTGTCTTACTCAAGTGGTTTACCATTTTGAGCCGCAGTTCCACTTCTGGATTTCTTCTGATTCACTGGAGATGAGTTTCCTGTTCAGGATCATTTTGATCTGTGATCCTTTGCTCTCTAACTTGTTGAGTAGCTTGGATTCTAGGCACAAGTAATACTCTTTATTTTTTTGCTTTTTGTTATTTTTGGACCTGAGAAATGACATCTACTTAATTTCTTTCTTTTGTAAACCAACTTATTGCTTGCACAGTAAATTACAGTCAAGGACTGCCCCAAGACATGGAGGTATGCTCACACCATTTAGTTGTAAAAACAAGATCTTGTTCCAGTTTTTAGGCTGAATTTACTCCAGATTCCTGATGGAGTGTGCATAGGACACGTGTACCGCAAAAGTGCCATGATGGGGTTCTAGAGCAATGATTGAATTGAAAAGCTCAGACATCCTGGCTCTTCCACCCACACTGAACATTGGTAGCTCTCCAGAGAGGCAGGATAGAGCCCTCATCTCAAATGGCCTAGCCTGCCAGTGTGGCTCAAGAGGTTCTGCAGGGAGGACATGGAGATGTCGGTTCCATAGGAAATGAATGAGCTGGGAGCACTGGCTCATGGAGAGCAGGATGGCTCACTGGCATCTTTATAACCCAACCCCACACAGAACATCGCATATGAACCAATCAGAGAGTAGCTTCTGATAGGATTTCTGAACCACAGCAATTACACCTCGGTTGGAATTTGCACTCCAGATTAATTCAAACAGTCAATTTAACCAAAAGTGATAGGATTAAAGGGGTGACCCATACAGCCCAGCTTCTTTCTGAAATGTGAAAAAGGATGCACCACAGGCTTCCCTTGCACACCTTAATCCCTCCAGACCTGTCCACAAATGCTCCACTGCCCTGAGCCTGAAAATGATTCAAAAAGATCACCCAAAGACTACAAATAAAGTTCCGAAGACTACACATAGAGCTCCGCTATAACCCAGCAATCCCACTTTTGGGCATTTTCTCAAAGAATCACAAACAAGGCTATACTAAAACTACCAGCACAACTATGTTTATTTCGGCATTATCCACCATAGCTAAAATATAGAACCAACCCAGACGCCCCTCAGTAGATGAATGGATGAAGAAAATATGGTGTGTGTGTGTATATATTTTTACATATATATATATATATATATATATATATATATACATACATACATACACAATGGAATTCTATGCCTCCATCAGAGCAGAAACACTCAAAAGCTATATGCATATGAACAGATAAGAAGATGCTAACTGAAATGAACCCCAAGACATGGATACAGCTTTTCTTTTTTTAACAAAGTTTTTCTTTGTTATACTGTGATTTTTTTGCATGTTCTTCCCCCTATAGTATATCCCCTGTTGTCACTGTATTACGTTTTGATATCCTGCATCTTGTATATACATTTATCTAATTTGGGGAGAGGAAGGGGAATAACAAAATGTAGAGGAAACAAAGACAGAGGATGTCCCATTGCAATGAAGATACTCACAGACAGTATGTTGGAAATGAACTTGACAACTTCAAGGTGGGGGTGGGAAGGGATAGTAGGAGATAAAGGAGTGGGTAACGATGTTCAACAATAAATGTGCTAATTACTTTACACATGTAACTATAACTCCTCTGTGCTGCACTTTTTTTTTTTTTTTTTTTTTTTTTTTGGTCGTGGGGTTTGAACTCTGGGCCTGGGCGCTGTCCCTCAGCTCTTCAACTCAAGGCGAGCGCTCTACCACTTGAGCTACAGCGCCACTTCCGGTTTTCTGGTGCTTTATTGGAGATAGGAGTCTCACGGTCTCTCCTGCCCGGGCTGGCTTTGAACCGCGATCCTCAGATCTCAGCCTCCTGAGTAGCTAGGATTACAGGCGTGAGCCACCAGCGCCCGGCTTTCTGTGCTGCACTTTTACAATACAATAAAATGAAAATGAAAAGAAGAGCACCCAGCCCAGGCTTGATATAGTCAGAGAAACAGCTATTTACCAGAGAACCAAATAAACAATGAGAAGGCACAGGCCATAGAAAGGTGGGTAACATGGCAGGAATTGCCAAAGCTTTTCACTCCTGTCAATACTCAAGGACTTAACTCCCGGGGCTGGGAAGGTGGCTCAGTGGTAGAGCACTTGCCTTGCATGCCTGAGGCCCTGGGTTCGATTCCTCAGCACCACATAAGCAAAAAGAAAAAAGCCGGAAGTGGCTCTGTGGCTCAAGTGGTAGAGCGCTAGCCTTGAGCTGAAGAGCTGAGGGACAGTGCCCAGGCCCAGAGTGCAGGCCCCATGACCGTACCAAAAAAAATTACAAAAAAAAAAAAGGACTTAACTCCCAATTAAATGAAATAGATTGATAAGTTGAATCAAGAAACAAGACCCATCTATCTGTCTTCAGGAGGCACACCTTGCCCACAGAAACAAGTATCTTGAATGTGAATGGGTAGAATAAATTCTATCAAGGAAATAGTCCCCCTAAGCAGGCCAGAATAGCAATACTAATATCAGATAGAATATACTTCAAGTTATAATTAGTAAGAAGAGACTAAGAAGGCCATGACATACTAATAAATGGACCTTTCCTATGGGAGGATATAACAATCCTAAATAGCTATACCCCAAATGAATACCCCCTTCATCAAACAGATACTACTTACCCCATAATATGCACAGATCCAAACACATTGATTTTTGGTGACTTTAACAGACCAAAGTCACCTATAGATAGATCAACCCAGCAAAAATTAATCAGAGAAAACTTAGTATTAAAGAACTGCATTGACCAACTATACTTCACAGACATCTACAGAATATCTCACCCAGCAGCATAAGAATATACATTCTTCTCAGGAACAGATGACATGACCTTGCATTGAAAGAAACTCAGATTCCGCTCCCAACTTACTCGAGCTGATTGGAAACTGGCAAAGCAGCAGGCTATAATATTAACACAAAACATTCAGTAACTTTCCTGTGTGCCAACAATGAGAAGAGTGAGGCTGAAATCAGTAAAGCAACCCCATTTGTAACTGCCTCTTAAAAACAAAAGCTAAGAATTAACTTACTTAGATGTGAAGGACCTCTACGATGAAAACTTTTAAAACCTGAAGGGAAATTAAAGCACAATGAAAGAAATGAAAAAACTTATGCCTCTGGATTGGGAGGATCATCATCATGAAAATGGCAATACTACACAAAGCTATTTACAAATTCAACACAATTCCCTTCAAAATCTCAACAATATTTTTTAATTACATATGATCCCAAATGCATATGGAATTACTGGAGATGTTGAATAGCAAAAGCAGTCCATAGCGGGAAAAACAGTGCTGGAAGAATATCAATACCAAGCCTCAAACTCTCTAACAAAGCCATACTACTACTACTACTACTACTACTACTACTACTACTACTGGTAATAGAACCCACAGACCTGTGGGTAAGGGAGACAAAATCTCAAAATACAAGAAACCAATGATGCTGGCACAATTAGCTATACATGCAGAAAACAATTAAATCCTTCTATATCACCCTGCACCAGATTAGTAACAATTAGATCAAATGGATGACCAGATACCCTGAATATATTACAGGAAGGGATAGGGAAAACACTAAGTCTCTGTGGCACAGGTCAAAACTTCCTAAAGATCCAGAATTGAAACAAATCAAAGGAAAACCAGAAAAATGGGATTGCATAAAACAAGCTTTTCTGCATACCAAAGAACCTTGCTACATGTAGACATATGACTTCTGGCTAAATGTTTTTATATATTTGTTATACTCAATTGTTTCTCTGCTGTATGTGTTCTCAGATGCAGTGAAGATTGACTTCTGATTTAGTAATTACACATTTGTTAAGTTCTTTTTCTAGTGTGAGTCAGTTCTCTAATGAATAGGAATGCCATCCAGGTGACTTTCTACATTTGTGCTCATGCTTCTCTTCAAAATGACAGCCTGCTTTCTTGATGAAGGATTTTCCACATGTTACATTCGTATGATCTCTGCTGTGTTTTCTGATACAAACTTAGTTTTGTGAAACTCTTGTTTTGCAACTTTCCACATTTGTTTCTTTTGTAACAGTTCTCTCTTGTGGGTGTCCAATGATAAAGCCTGAGCACTGTCTTCTGGGTGAAAGACTGCACACTGGGCTACATTCTTAAGGCTTCTCTCCTGTGTGAGTTCTTTGATGCAAACTGAGTTTTGTTTCAGGTGAGAAAATCTCCACATATATTACATTCCAAAGGTTTCACATGAGTTGCTAAAGTGTGAATGCTAGGTGAAGGATTTGCACATATACTACATTCCTAAGGTTTCTAACCTATGTAAATTGTTATGCCTGCTGAGGTGTGAACTCTGTTTGAAGGTCTTTACATATGTTGCTTTCATAAGGTTTCTCTACTGTGTGTGTTCTCTGATACAAAGTGAGTTATGACTTCTGTCTGAAAGTCTGTCCAGTTTTTTACTTTTATAGGGTTTCTCATGAGTGTGTCCTCACATGAGTATTAAAGTTTGACTTCTGGGTAAAGGGCTTTTCACAACTCTTACATTCACAAGGTTTCTCTCCCGTGTGACTTCTCTGATGTTTAGTAAGGTCTGCCTTGTAGGTGACTTTCTACCTGTTGCATTCATAAGGTTTCTCTCCTGTGTAAACTATGATATGAAGTGACATGTGACTGCCGCATGAAAGACTTTCCACACCTGTTGCATTCATGTTGCTCTTTGGTGTATATTCTGATGTGACGTGAGGTGTACCTTCTGTCTGAACAACTTCCCACATTTGTTACATTCATAAGGTTTCTCTCCTGTGTGTATTCTCTGATGCAAAATGAGGGGTGACTTCCGTATAAAAGCCTTTCCACATTTATCACATTCATAAGGTTTCTCCCCGGTGTGTCTTCTCTGATGTAAAGCAAGGTTTTCTTTCTGTCCGAAAGACTTTCCACATTTGTTACATTTATAAGGTTTCTCTCCTGTGTGTATAGTGTGATGAACAGCAAGTTGTGACTTCCAGGTGAAACACTGTCCACATTCCTTACACTCATAAGGTTTCTCTCCTGTGTGAATTCTCTGATGCAAAGTAAGGTGTATCTTCTGTCTGAACGACCTTCCACATTTGATACACTCATAAGGTTTCTCTCCTGTGTGTGTTCTCTGATGCAAAAGAAGTTTTGACTTCTGTCTGAATGACTTCCCACATTTGTTACATTCATTACATTTCTCTCCTGTGTGTATTCTCTGATGCAAAATGAAGGGTGACTTCCGCAAGAAAGTCTTTCCACATTTATCACATTCAAAAAGTTTCTCCTCTGTGTGTCTTCTCTGATGTAAAACAAGGCTATTTTTCTGTCTGAAAGACTTTCCACATTCCTTACACTCATAAGGTTTCTCTCCTGTGTGAGTTCTCTGATGCAAAGTGAGGTGTGTCTTCTGTCTGAACAACTTTCCACATTTGATACATTCATAAGGTTTCTCTCCTGTGTGTATTCTCTAATGTAAAAGGAGTTGTGACTTCTTTTTGAATGACTTTTCACATTTGTTACATTCATTACGTTTCTCTTTTGGGTGATTTCTATGGGTGGAAAATTGCCTATATTCCTCATATTCATAGAGTTTTTCTTCTGTTGGGGTTTGAGGCTGTAAATTCAGGTCTGACAACTGAGAGGTAAATTCTGCACATTGGATATACTCATTGGAATTCTCTGGATATTTGCTCTGAGGCTTCATGAGGTCTATTTCCTGACTGAAAGATTTGTCACATGCACCACATGTGCAATGTTTCTCTCTTGTGTATCTTTTCTCATGTGTAGTCACTGTAGGTCTTAAGTTGAACAGTTTTCCACATAGACTACATTCAGGAGTTTTTCTTCCTCCCTGAAGTATTTTCTGAAAAAGAGAGCAGAGTTATAATAGCATTCTCTATATTCATTATGGTTATATTCATTCTGCCATATGAAAAGTTACTAAACTCACTCCTTCCTCCATTGTATTACTATTTGTGACTAAGACTTCACATGGACTTTCATCTGGATTTTGCTGGCACATCTTATTCACATCCTCCATTTCTTGAATATCTAAAATAAATCATAGAAAAAAAGACAAAACACAAATAAGATCCAAAGAATCCTTACTGTAAAGGTAAAGACATTTTTTCTCATTCTAATTATTACATATTTTAAAATATCAGAGTAGGAATTGATTGGTGATAAATATATGCTTTTCTCCATAATGTCTTAATTAAGAAAGTAATACTGATGTTTTACAATGGAAAAGAATGTTTGTGTTTCAAGTTTCTTCTTTTTATAACAGAGGAAATATTTCCTTAAATTACTTACCCATGTACTGTCAGAGTAGTAAGCTGTGTATGAACTATACCCTTTAGTATTCCTGGGGTTGTTTTTCTCAATTTTTATTTTGTTTGGCATAAGGGAAGTTATTTTTTATTTCCTTGAAATAAGTTATATATTTTGTTTTATTGTTTCTCAATCATTAGGTGAGGAACAAAAATATTTTCCATTCTCAGAAACCATAATATTGTTTATATATCACTTTGCCTCTCAAGTAAGCAGGAATTGTTCCTAGAAGTAAGGTTTTACACCTACATCTCTTAAGTTCTAACTTCTTACTAAGGATTATGAGGTATCTATGGGAATTTTAAATTTTCTTTGTCTTCACTGTGGATCAAAGTCTTTTTAAAATTCCTTTTCTGATATTCCTGCCTGTCAGAACTATGGAAGAACAACGATTCTTCAGCTCATCAGCCAAATAATCATCCTCTCTAGACTAAAAGCTGCAGTTCTGAATCCCAGTGTATGTCTTCCAGCACTGATGATCTATTTTACTCATCAGGAGAACAGGCCTGTGGTACTCCTTATTTCTTCATACCTACATAGTCCTAGTTTCAAAGAAAATAAAATCTTATTTTCTACATTTCTTGTTTAGTTTTTCTGTTTCAGAATGATTTCCACAAAGACAAAGAGAATTGCAAACTTTATCTCTATAGCCACAACAAATTCAGTTTGTGTCCACATGAATTCTTGATTTACTAATCTTTAAGACAAAGGATCATCTATTTCTTTGCCACACAGGACTTAGAACTGGAAAGATTATTGCTCAGAACAGTGCAAGATGAATCTGCCAACAGGGCTCTGGCAAAAATATCACTACACAAGATGCTTTAACTCACTTGTGAAATTTTTGCTTGAGGCTTCTCTTATCCTTGGTTCTACTGCTTGCTCCAGTTTGACGATCAAGTTAGGTTTAGGAACACAGTGCCCTTTTAATAAATAGTGAAGAGTTATTGATCAGGTCATCTTTGCTGTAAGATTTGACAGTCTATTCACAAGGTTGCTCCTAAATCTTGTTATTTCTCAATGACTCCATGGTTGACTTTCCTCCAGATTTGGATTTATTTTCTGGTTGTGTGGTTTGAAATCAGTTATTTTGCTCAAGGCTAGCATTCTACCAGTTAGAGTACCAGCCCCTCTTTCACTTTTTGAGTGGTTAATTGAAAATGAGTGTCATGGGGTCTTTTTTGCCATTTCTGGCTTCAAATCAACATCCTCAGTTCAGCTTCCTGAGTAGCTAGGATAACAGGCCAGCTCCATTGTACCTAATTGCCAGTTTTGAATTATAAATACCCATTTTAAATCTGTGGTTTCCAGATCATCTTTCCAACAGTAATATACATTATATTCTAGATTGTATAACCATTTACAATAATATGCTCAAGGTTGGGAAGACAGTCTTCTGGAATGCTACATCTAAATAACATAAATATTCATATATCTACTAAAAACAAAGCACATGACCTTACAAGTTAATGTGACTTTTGCTCACCCAAGGACACAATGTTACGGTAGATCTCCAGTATTACATCTCTATACAGGGTCCTCTGAGCAACGTCCAGGTACTGCCACTCCTCCCAGCTGAAGTCCACAGCCACATCATCAAATGACACTAGCTTCTGTAAGGACACATTTCTGTCAAGTAATTAGCCCTGAGTCATGAGAACACCAAGGCTGGAATTTCATTCGTCTACAGGTATGCATTTTATCTTATATAAAAATGTTTGGAGCTTGCTGTGTTATCTATACAGTGGGAGAAAGAATGATCAAAGTAGAAATGTTTGCCACTGTATTAACTTGGTAATTAAAATACAAGGTTTCCTGCTGGGAAGGTGGCTCAGTATTAGAGTGCTTGCCTTGCATGTATGAGACTCTGGGTTTGATTCCTCAGCACCACATAAGCAGAAAAAGCCAGAAGTGGCTCTGTGGCTTAAGTGGTAGCGTGCTAGTCTTGAGCTGAAGAGCTCAGGGACAGCACCCATGCCCAGAGTTCAAACCCCACAGACAACAAAAATAAAAAAAAAAATAGTTTCCCTAATACATCACCACACATTTCTAAGGAGATAATAATCTGACATGCCCACATTAAGTCTAGGTAGTAAAAGAGTATGTTTAGCTTACTTTGATAAAATTTCCTATGTATCAGGGTGACAATGAAGTAAACAGGAAGCTTTTCTTGCATTTTCATATTCTGCCTCACTTAAAAAATGCTCTCACATAAGCAAGAACAACACATTCAGGATATTATATCGAATATATACCATATTCATCAACCTATGAAAAGCAGTGTTCATGTGAATGTAAAAGAGAGTTAACAGTACTCAAGAAAGTAGCTAATGACTGATTTGGACATTTTAAGATTTGACTTAGCACATAAAAATATTTTTGTTAACTGTTTTTGTTATTAAAAATTTTTATAGTAGAATTGACTTTTATTTATTCATGTTAAGTCACCTGAAATGATATCTGCTGCATTTAATGCTCATTACTGTAAATGGCTGAACAAACCCACGGATGCCCAATATCTCATGGTTATATTCAACACAGCCTCATTACGACTCCCACAACAGTACTTTATTTTGTAAACTGTAACCCACTATTACTCCCTTTACCCTGCCCCCCCAGCTTCAAATCACATGATAAAGAGGTTTAGTTAGGGAATGTACATGGAAAACAATAAAAACAGCTTTCCATTTACAAAATATATTCCCCATACTGATTAATTCAGGCAGCTAACTGGTTTATGAAACTTTATTGAAGAAAAATAAATCAATTACTAGCAGAGCTATCCATCACTTATCTAGTAACAACTTGCATCATTTATTCAGTGCTATATTAAGCAGTGTATTGGAAGACCGTTTAACTAATAGCGCCAAGCCTCCTAAGAATTTAAATGAAAATTACAAAATGTTTGACACCCTATTTTGAAATACAAAGGGTGTTTGACTTCTAATTTCCACTCTCTGGAGAAGAACAGCTCACTTCTTTATTGACCTGTATAAAATACACCACATTTTCTGTTCTGCTGATACTATAAATTCAATATCAATTCTCCAGCCACATCAGTTAGGAGCATAAAGTACATGTAATCTCAAATCTCTAACTGGGAAGGCTTCAACAAGAATGGATGCTGCTAGAATGTTGTTTCCTTTGATGTGACAACTGAGAATCCAGCTCCCGCCCCCTCAGGTGGCTTCTTCATCATGTTAGAGTAGTGAGGAATGGTTTGGTTTCATAATCAACTTAAGAGTGAATATAGGTTGGGTGGGGGTTGGGGGGAGGATGGGAAGGGATGGGAAGGGGAAACAAAGGAGGAGGCTACAATGCTTGATAAGAAATGTATTCATTATCTTGCCCATGTAATTGTAACCCCTCTGTACAGTATTTTCACAATAAAAAAAGAAAAGCACAAAAAAAGAAAAAAAAGAGTGAATATAGGAAGTAGAGCTGTAGCGCAAGTGGTAGAGTGCTAGCCTTAAGCTGGAGAGCTGAGGGACAGTGCTCAGGCCCAGAGTTCAAGCCCCATGACCAACAAAAAAAAAAAAAAAAAAAAAGTGAACATACTGGCTGTATAATACAAATGCTGAACTTTAAAAAAAAATTTGAGTCTTGGGCAACTGCTTTCTTGTAACTACAGTTTCTAAAAGCAGTTATTGTCCAAAGCTGGAAAAACTTAAGTCTACTCAGATGAGAATCTAAATGAATGGAGGGAGGGAGCTAAGTGAAAAATAAAATTTAAAAGAAAACATGACGTCTAATAGGGGAGCAGCCAGATAAGAAATCAAAAAAGGAACAGTAGTTTCAAGTTCATTCCAGCTATAATGCAGGTTATTCTGACTTTTAGGTATCATCACATGACATACTTTTAATTCTATTTCCAAGATACTCTGTTGTATTTGTCTCTGTCTGTTTTATTGTCCATGCAATCTCTAGGATCGGATCACATAGCAGTAAATAAATGTATAAACAAACTTTAGAAATAGTTAAAGCAGGAGACCACTGTGACCTTAGAATATCAAGACAAATACTGTCAATATTGTTAATATTTGGATGCTAAATTCTTGTTGTAAACGCAACCTCAGGTGGTTTGTTGGGTAGTCTGTAGGAAAATGAATTGTTAAAAAAATACACCTCCATGATATGGGCTGTCATTACATAACAGAATATAAGAGAACATTATTCCTTATTAATCCATTTCAACACCATACTCTGTGCTTTTCTCCTGGTTCCTAACTATCGAAGAATCTGTCCCAAACTCTTGAATATCCAGGTGGCTGGGGAAAGACTATCTTCATCTTACACTGGCTTTCCCAGACACAGGCACAGAGGGGCCAGGGGCTCATGAAGCAGTGGCCTCAGCCTCCTCCCCATGCAGCAACTGATGCTTCCCCAGTCTGAAGAAATTCTAATGATTGAAATGTGGTCATAGATACCCTGATACTTCCTTCCTCTATAAGAACTGCTACATGAACTTTTGTGAACACTGCATACCTCCTACAATAAGAAATTTAGGTGGCAGAGGAATAAAATGTTCCTTGACTACAATTGCATTTTATCAGTCCTTTACTGAAGGATGGAGGCAAAGGGCAAAAGGCTTATGGAACATTAAAAAATGACAAAAAAAAAAATGTGAAATATGACCACAAGCACAACAGAGAACAAAAAGGATAAAAAGTGATGCTACCTAAGACCTACAGAAAGAAATTTTAAAAGTTGGAATGAAATATAGTACTAATTTGTTTTGCAGAGGCTAAAAGGAAAGTCTTTTGATTCCCATTTTGAACCCCATTACAAAGGAAGAATGGCCAACGATCATCCTACCAATCCAGCCGTGCGTGACAATACCAGTGGTGAATGCTGACTAGCACACAAAAAGGAAATATATGTGTAAAGTGTTGAAAGAAAATAATCTTCAATAGATAATCCATTGGGTAGCGGAACTCTTCAGAAAATGTAGATTGGAGATATTTAAATGGAAAGATAATTCATTAATAACACATCTGCATTTTAAGAATTATCCTGCTTCAAAAGAATAAGATGCCAACATGCATGTACACATAGGACAAGGTCATTAAAAGGAAATCTGTAGAACATATGTTAGGTTTTAGGTAATCTTTCTGAAATGATTCATGGAAGAAAACTAATTTATTAAGATTCAATATACAAATGCACAAGTGTATTATACACAAAGTATTTGCACTAGGCATATGTATCAATTAATACTTTACTTGCTTGGTAAATGTGAAGGCCTGAGACCACCAAATTAATTCTACCAAAAGAAAATAAAAAGGCAATAAATTTAGGGCTGGGAACATGGCTTATAAAGACTGCTTGCTTAGCATGCATGAAGTAATGGTTTTGATTCCTCAGTACCACATGAACAAAAAAAGCTGAATGTGGTGCTGTGGCTCAAGCAGTGAGTGCTAGACTTCAGGGAAAGAAGCTTAGAGAGAATGAATGCCTGAGATCAAGGAACTGTGCAAAAAAGGCCACAGAATTGTAATTTTTTAATCTTCCATTACTATTGGAAAAGTAATACTCCTCTAATTTATAAACATCAGGACAAAACCTCAGCAGTAACATACATATCACTGGCATTATTTCAAACTAAATGCTGTTTATAAAGTACTGCAGTGTTAATTTTACGAAGACCAAAACAATGAGAGTAATTCTCAAGACAAACTTCCTAGGAAAAAATGAGATATAAAGCTAGGTTATAAACACATTACAGTTAAGTAATATATTTCTAAAAATCTATGAGTGAAATAAACACAGGGAAATTAGCATGGATATGAGAGAAATGTACATTATCACTATGTTTTATAGGCTATGAAAAGCAGTCACTTTGTTACTTCGCCTTTGAACTAAAAACAAATGCTTTTAACTATGTATGATCTATTCACAGGTATATTTTCTGGAGGGTCAGGGAAAGTCATAGAACTCCAGGGAAACAGGGAAAAAGTACAGCAGTGGAATTCATTAGACACAAATGAAAATAAACTATACAACTCATGATTAGAGAAGGGAGGGAGGAATTGTGAAAGTAAGGAAAGGAAGACCCTCTGTGAAAGGGAATATACTCACTACCTGACTCATGTAATTGTAGTCTCTCTGTATCTCTATAACAATAAATTAAATTAATTATAAAACAATCCTTCCATGTAGTTGTGCTAGCCTAAACTGTTTGCTTAGTGAAGAAAATATACCAGTTAGAATAGTTACAACTATTAGAAATAAAATACAAGACTTAATTTGAAACGTGAAATATTGGAATTGAGGTTGAATATTAATTCTATATAAACCAGTAACAATAACCTTGTTTTAGTATCAAATTAACTGTTAGTATTAAATGTTCAGGTAAGAAAAGCAAATCAAAACAAGTGCTCTAGCTCAAGACTGTTATCAGACCCTAGCTACTCAAGGAGGCTGAGATCTGGAAGCCAGCATGGTAGACAACTCAAATTCATTTGAAATTTTGGAGTTGAGGTTGAATATTAATTCCACATAAGCCAGTAACAGTATGTGCTGGTAAGAAAAACAAAAACAAGTGCTTCATGAATGAGAATGTATCCTAGTTACTAAGGAGGCTGAGGTCTGGAAGCAGCCTTGGTGGACAACTCAAATTAAGTAGCTAATAACAGGTTGGAGGCATGGCTTAAATGAGCTTGTCAACAGTAATTGAGGAAGCTAACTGACTGAGTTCAAGATCTAGTACTAGCACAAGAAAGCATGGTTGGGGCTTTGACACTAATTGTGGCAACACAGTAAGTCCTCAGACATAAAGAGAAATGAAAATGAGTGGAGTGGGGAGAGGAGAGAAAAGGGGCAGAGAAAAGAAGAGCTGACAAGACAGTAGTGGAAAAAAAGGGAAAAAGAAGGGAAGGGAAAGGAAAAGAAGAGAGGAAGGGAGGAAAGTTTCATGACATTAGACTTGCCAGTGACTCCTTTGATAGGACACCAAAAGTGTTTGATACTAAACAAAATCAAATTTAGTGCATATAATTAAAACATTGTATATCAGAAGGTGTGATCAACAAGGAAGAGAAAGCATGGTATTAGTTTTTCTCTAAATAGATTACTAACCAAAGTGAATTAAAAACATAAAACAACAGGGCTGGGAAGGTGGCTCAGTGGTAGAGTGCATGCCTTGCATGCCTGAGGCCCTGGGTTTGATTCCTGAGCACCATATAAGCAGAAAAAGCCAGAGGTGGTGCTGTGGCTCAAGTGGTAGAGTGCTAGCCTTGAGCTAAAGAGCTGAGAGACAGTACCCAGGCCCAGAGTTCACATAAAACAAAATCCTATAATTAACCATCCTCCCATGACACAATATCTAATTTAAAAATGGAAAAAACTGAAGAGACTTTTCTAAAAAGTATACAGGTAGCTCATTAAATATAAAAAAGTTCAATGTCACTAGTTATTAGAAAAATTCAAATCAAAATGAAATATCTACTTCTTCATACACACTTTTATTAAACAAAAACAAAAAAGTTTCCAAAGTCTAACAACTGTTGAGAAAGATGTGAAAACAAAGTGAATTTTGATGCATTTCTGGCAGGAATGTAAAACAATCAACGATGGTATGGAAACTTCTAAAAGAACTAAATATAGAATTACATAGGAATATGGTCTAGCACTTCTATTTCTAGATTTATACCAATGGAAGTGAAAACAGGGACTAGAACAATTATTTGGAGAATCACTACACAACAACTACTCACAATAACCAAAAGACAGAAGCCTGGAAAGAATAGATAAATGTGTTTAACAGGAAGAAAACTTTAATGCATTTTACAGCAGGGATAAATCTTGAATACAATAAGCTAAATAAAATACACCAGGCATCAAGTATCAGCCATGGTATGATTTCCCTTACTGCTCTTCCATGGATCAACAAACTCATAGACCCAGTAACTATAATGGTTCCAAAGATTGGTAGGAGTTGTGTATTTAATGATTTTTACAGCTTCATTTATGAAAGGTAAAAAATGCTGTAGATGGATGGAAGGTATGACCATAAAACAATGTGGCCATATGTAATGGTTAATGTAGCCAGAAAGGATGGAATATACCTATACTCCCTGAATTTGGGATTACCAGCCAGCCTAGGCTACATAAAATTTCAAGAGCAAGCTGGACTACATAGCAAGATCTGTCTTCAAATAGAATACGGAAAAAATCAAACCATAAGAAAAATGTCAATTCTAAGAGCCACTGCAGCAAAGGAAAATTTGCAAGAAAAACTAGTTCCCAGACAGAGCATTCTAAGAAAAGTAAAAAGTGAGAGACAGATGGAGGGAAAAAAGGCTGGGAGAAAAAAAAATACAGAGAGAAAAATAGATACATAAAGAAAGATACAAATAAGCAAAGCTAGAGAGCAGAAAACAAAGATTGAAACAGAAAATAGTAGGGGGAGGGGGGAATCTTGTGAGGACACCTTAGAAAAAATAGAGGGATTTCTAGAACAATCATAGACCATATCATCATCTATAGCCTAAGTTTCAAGTAAGAAAATGACCATGACGCAGTCCAATAAGGTATGAAGAGTAATTTAAGTACATATTGCTTACTCAGTCCTCTAAAACATTCAAAGGTGTGTGTGACCAAAGACTTCACTAAGATAGTTCAATGTTACTCATGAGGATGAGATGTCACCTCCTCTAGGTTATTGAATCACATAACAGTGTGAATACTTTTTCTCACATAAGAAAAACTAGAAACAAGCTGAAGCAAATCTGCACTTAACATAGAATGTCAGATTTTTATAATATGCTAAACCTAATAGCCATCTTTATGTGATTTATGAACATGTTCCTGAAGCTGGATCTGTTTTTCTGTTTTTAAATCTTGGACACCTTTAAGTTCATAAGATGGAATGTAATACAAAATGAGAAATAAAATGCAACTCACCAGAGAGTCTTTCATTCTTTCTTGCTGTTGACAATGAACAGAAGATTCAGGAAGCATGGCTAGGAGAGAAGGCAAATGAGGTAGTCAGGAAAGAACCTGTGTAATTTTACTGAAATTTTCCTGCTCGAAACATTATACATGGGAGGAAAGGCCTTCTTATGGGAGAAGAATCTTTTATGTCTCAAGTAAAGCATCAAACTCTCCACTAAAGACAAATCCACAGTCCTTAGTTGCTAGATACTGTTAGCCCAATAAGCTTCTTTCCCATAGCTAAGCATGCTCCTTCCCTTTCCCACAGCTTGGCATGCTCCCTTCCTGGTCAACACTAGGCAGTTAATAATCAGCCTCCCTCCAAGCCCCCTTTATCTTGAGATGGCACTCTTCTGGGGTAGCTACTACGATATAGGGCAGCAAGAACTCCCTAGAGTGACCTTAAGGTCTGGGCAGCTGCAGAGCCCCTTATCTACTATTTGGGCAAGCAGCCATAAATCCTAGTCCACCATGATGGATCCCTTGGTCCACATGTCCACACTGGGGTCTCCACCTCCTAGCCCCTAGTTATATAGGTCACTGCAAACAATAGCCGGCAATTCTTCTCACTCTTCACTTGTGAGAAGGGGTCTTGCCAGTTCCACTGCTGTCAATAAACCTTTCTTTGTTCTTTGTACCTGGATGTTTGCATGGTTCTCTTGCAAAGTCTAATATACCCTAACAGATAGTACAAAAGCAATTCATTTCTCCGTTAATGTACATACAGAATTCATAAAAACTGATGTTCCTACAAAAATAATTGAATAATCAAAAAGTCACATCTTCACTAAAACTAGCTATTACTCAAATACACTTAGAGATGTATGATCTATTATTCTACTAATGCAAAGATATCCTAGGACTCCACTGAGCATTTGTATTCTAACATTCATTTACATATTTAAACACCTTGGAGAACACAAATATTGTAACAGTATTTTTCACCTAAATTTATAGAGGGAAAATGTATACAACACATATTTTTTGTGTTATACTGTTTCAATGATGATTGTCAAATGGCACATTTCCTTGTGCCATACTCAGAGCACCCTCATGAGGGCAGAGAATCAAGGACAGTTATGATTCCTGGAGAGTTGTCAGATTGTCTGAAGAACTCTTGGGCTTTCAGTGACCTTGAAGGTAAATTAAAAAGGCTTAGGGACAGTCACTGGTGGCTCATGCATGTAAACCTAGCTGAATCAGGAGGCTAAGATCTAAGGATCATGGTTCAAAGACAGCCTGGGAAGGAAAGCAATTGGAATCTTATCTACAATTAACTACCAAAAACGTGGACATGGAGCTGTGGCTCAAGTGGTAGAGCACGAGTTTTGAGCAATAAAGCTCAGAGGCATCACTCAGATTTGAGTTCAAACCCTAGGAAACACACACACACACACACACACACACACACACACACACACACACACACACACACACACACGATAGATCTGTCAGACAGTGACTCATTTACATGCCTATGTCCCTTCAATGCACTTCCATGGAGACTGAAGGAATGCTGGGGAAGAGGGATACTCAGTGAAGTCAGTATGTGGACAGAGAAGAAGAATAGACAGCAATGAAGGAGTGATGCTTCCTCAAGGTTTCCAGGGAGTCCATGAAATGATTATATGTAAGGTGTATGATATTCCAGGGGATCAGCAGCAGAAGAAAAGGATAACGGGGTGATATGGGGTTCTGTGCAAACCTGAACTTGGAGAGCCTTGAGTTGCAGTGAACAATCTCCTCCTGCTGCCCTAATCCATTTGGTCATCCCTCTATTTTGCTTTCTCCTCTAAAGAAAGCCACAGGTGTTGAGTGCTGAGGAGCAGAGCCATGGAAATGGTAAAAGGGTCAGAGGGCGTTGCTCAATGGGCATCATTGGCACCTACCAAGGCAGCAGTGGTTCTGAATCTACACCAGCCATGCTTCATGGCCTGCATGCAGAGGCCAAAGAGAACAGAGAGACCACAGGAAAAAACTGTGCATGTGTGCCAATTCTGGGGCTTGAACTCAAGGACTGGGCCCCCTCCTTGATCTTTTATTTAAGGCTAGTGATCTACCACTTGAGTGACACCTCCATTTCTGGCTCTTCAAAAAGTGGTTAATTGGAGATAAGGGCCTCACAGACTTTCCTGCCCAGGCTGGCTTTAAACCTTGATTATCAGATCTCAGCTGCCTGAGAAGCTAGGATTAAAGACGTGAACCTCAGGTCCCTGGCTTAGAAAGGAATCTTAATCACACTCAATCCTCTGAGTATTGATTAGTGGTATGTACTGTCACTTCTGCACAATGCAGGAATTTTTTTTCTGGTCCTGGGGCTTAAAATCTTGATCTGGGTGCTATCCATGAGTTTTTGTTCTCAAGGCTAGCACTCTACCACTTGAGCCAAAAAGCTCCACTTCCAGTTTTACAGTGGTTCATTGGAACTAAGAGTCTCACAGGGACTTTCCTGCCCAGGCTGGCTTTGAACAGTGATCCTCAGATATCAGCCTCCTGAGTAGTGAGGATTACAGGCATGAGCAACTGGTGCCCAGCTAATGAAAGAATTCTGGAGACAGTAAGTAAGTAAGGAAAAATGACTGCTGTTAAAAGGTAGAGCCTGTCACAGGGCTCACACAGGAGCTACGATTACAGACATGAACCATGGGTACCTGACATGACATGTGTATTCTTGTTTTGGATGTAAGCATATTTGTTGTGGTAAAATGTACCTTTCTCATTGGTGGCTTAGGCCTGTTTCTTAGCTACTCAACTAATTACCAAAAGGCCAGCAATGGAGCTTAGACTCAAGTGGTAGAGCATTAACCTTGGGCAAAAAAACAAAACAAAACAAAAACAAACAAACAAAAAAACAGCTTAGGGAGAGTACTCAGGCCCGGAGTTCAAGCCCCAGGACCATTAGACACAGACACACAGAAACACAAAATAACAATACTGCAAATGTACTCAGAACATCACTATTCTACAAACAGAAAAACTTGGGCTCAAAAAAAAAATGGCTGGGAGCTGGTACCTCATACCTGTGATCCTAGCTACCCAGCAAGCTGAGATCTGAAGATTACAATTCAAAGACAACCTGGGCAGGAAAGTCCATTAAGACTCTTATCTTCAATTAACCACCAGAAAACCAGAAATGGAGCTATGGCTCTAGTGGTAGAGTAGCAGTCTGGAGCCAAAGAGCCCAGGAACAGTGTTCAGATACTGAGTTCAAGCTTGGCCAGTGGTGAGCAGAAGAGCCACAAGCAGGCACATCTCCTTCAGTGAAAGGCCCTCTGGCAATCCATAAATCCAGCTAGGTCCTGCTGATCCTGTTTACTGGATTAGTTGACTGAATAACTCTATATACAACATCCCCCCTGTGACTTACAGAGCTGCTCTGGAAGGCCCCAAGGTCTGACCGATGTGGACCCCAGGGGAGGGTTAACAACTGTTGTCTAAGCCACTCAGCTTGCAAAGATGATCAGTTCTGCCCTTTCCATTGGGCAGAGCCACTCTACACCCAGCTTTGACCCTGTTCTGCATCTTGCAGGCTCCATTCAAGGCAAAAAGTTCTGGCAATTTTAGGAACATCCATTATCTCAGAATTTAAAAGCTGGGTGCCAGTGGCTCACATACACCTGTAATCCTAGCTATTCAGGAGCCTCAGATCTAAGGATCACGTTTCAAAGTCAGCTCAGGTCAGGCAAGAAAGTTCATGAGAGTTTTCAGGGTTTTTTTTGTTGTTGTTTGTGGAGTTTGAACTCAGGGCCTGGTTGCTGTACCCACCAGAACTCCTATTCCTCAGGGCAAGTGGTCTACCACTTTAAATCACAGTAGGTTGCTAATTGGAGATAAAAGCCCTGCTCTGGCTGGCTTTGAACCTCAACATCAGATATCAAGCCTTTTGAGTAGCTAGGATTACAGTGTGAGCCACTTGAGCCTGGCCTAAAAAAACCAAAATGGAGGCATGGCTCAAGTGGTAGCATCAGCCTTATCTTGAATACAAAAGGAAGAACTCACTCACAGAGGCTGAGTTCCAGCCACAGTATCAGCATGTGTACACATGCCTGCAGGTGCATACATACACACACACACACATAGTAGTTTAAGAGTGCTTAAAAAAAACCAACAATGAAGCTGGGTGCTGGTGGCTCATGCCTGTAATCCTAGCTACTCAGGAGGCTGAGATCTGAGGATCATAGTTCAAAGCCAACCCAGGCAGAAAAGTCTGTGAGACTCCTATCTCCAATAAGCCACTCAGAAAACTCAAAGTGGCACTGTGGCTCAGGTGGTAGAGTGCTAGCCTTAAGCTGAAGAGCTTAGGGACAGAGCCCAGGCCCAAGCCCCATAACCAACAAAACATAACAAAACAAAACCCAACAATGACAAATTATAGGTGAGTTGTGAGAGAACAAGTAAGGTAAATCTGGAGGCAAATGAAGCTGACATCTGTGATGGTTAAATCTTGAGGATGAACTTAATTGAGATCGATTGGTTTAGATGCATCCAGCTGATGAGTAAAGCATGCCTTTGTGTGTGTATGTGGGGGGGGGGTTGGGCTGGATATCAGATTAACTGAATCTCTCCTGCATATAGGTCGCACCATTCCATAGGCAGGCTTGCCATATGAAATTAAAGTAGGGTGGGGGAGAGAATACTGCAATGCAGGCAGGCATTCTCTTTCCCACTCTTACCCCTTCCCCTAACTCCCTGGCTACCATGACTTGTTCTGCTTTGCCAAGATTGCCTCTGACATGAAGCAAAAGAAATCCTTTTTCCTTTAGGTTATTTCTGTCAAGTATTTTGTCGCAGCAACAACAAACTATATTACTAACACAAAACCCTATCTTTTCTACTTTTGTCTCTTACTTTTTCGCTAGTCTTGGGGCTTGAACTCAGAGCCTGAGCACTGTCCATGAGCCTCTTTGTGTTCAATGAAGGCTAGTGCTTTGGGGCTGGGAAGGTTGTTCAGTGGTACAGCACTTGCCTTGCATGCATGAGGCCCTGGGTTCGATTCCTCAGCACCACATAAGCAAAAAAGAAAAAAGCCAGAAGTGGCGCTGGGACCCAAGTGGTAGAGTGCTAGCCTTGAGCTGAAGAGCTGAGGGACAGCGCCCAGGCCCCAGGACCAGACCCCACACACAAAAAAAGGCTAGTACTTTACCACTTGAGCCACAGTTCCACTTCCAGTCTTTTCTGAGTAGTTTGAGATAAAAATCTTGGCGGGCACTCAAGTGGCTCACGCCTGTAAATCTAGCCACTCAGGAGGCTGAGATCTGAGGATCAAGGTTCAAAGCCAGCCCAGGTAGGAAAGTCCTTGAGACTCTTATCTCCAATAAGCCACTAGAAAACCGGAAGTGGCGCTGTGGCTCAAGTGGTAAAGCGCTCAGCCTTGAGCTGAAGAGTGCAGGGACAGCGCCCAAGTCCAGAGTTCAAGCCCCATGACTGACAACAACAACAAAAAAATCTTAGACTTTCCTGTACTGGCTGGTTTGAACTATCATCTTAAGATGTTAGCCCCCTGAGTAACTAGGATTTCTGGCTCCAGACACTGATACCTGGCCAACTTCCACCTCTACCTCTTCCTCTTGGTTCTTCTTCCTCTATCCTCACCTCCCTCCTCCTTCCCACCATGCTAAAAATGTACAGAATACCACTGAATGAGATACTCAGCCCAAGGTTGCCATCTTCACTCAAATGAACTATAAAGCTGACTTTAATGGGTGAACTTGGTAATAAATTATCCTAGTCTTACAGACCTGGCCACTGGAACACAGAACAAATGATTGGCCAGGGCCAAGATCATAAAACTTGAATCTTGGCCATACAAACATCTCAATCCAAATTCAATAGTGAACATGAGACTCGAACCCAGGCACTCTCCTCACCAGACAGGGCCATGTTCTTAATCACACCTGTGGGTGTTGATTCCTTGGTACAGGAATATGATGGGATGACAAAGGCCACACACAAATGGAGTATTATTTGAGGGTGAGCTTTGCTAAAAGATAAAAGTCCCAGCTCTGGCATTTACTAACTCATGACATCATAGACAAGTCATTTTAATTTTTTTGCCTCTGTTTCTACATCTGTAAAATGGAGATAATCAGAGCCCCTTCCCTCATAGAAGAGCAGGTCTCCAGCAAGGTGCAGGGGCTCCTGCCTGTAATCCTAACTACTCAGGAGGCTGAGATCAGAGGACTGAAGATAAAGGCTAATGAGCAGCAAAGTCTGTGAGACTCTCACCTCTAATTAATCACCAGAAAACCAAAAGTAGTGCAGTGGATCTAAGTGGTAGAGAACTAGCCTTAAGCAGAAGAACTCAGGGTCAGTGCCCAGGGTCAGTGCCCAGCCTGATAACCGAAAACATCAAAAAAAAAAAAAAAAAAAAAAGAGCAGGCCGGGAGCTGGTGGCTCATGCCTGTAATCCTAGCTACTCAGGAGGCTGAGATCTGAGGATCATGGTTCAAAGCCAGCCCGGGCAGGAAAGTTCATGAGACTCTTATCTCCAATAAACCACTAGAAAACCGGAAGTGGTGCTGTGGCTCAAGAGGGTAGAGCGCTCGCCCTGAGCTGAAGATCACAAGGACAGCACCCAAGCCCAGAGTTCAAGCCCCACGACTGACAAAAAAAAAAAAAAAAATGAGAGAGAGAGCAGGTTCCACTCATGAGTTTAAGATAGTATGTTAAGTTCAAAGCCAGCCATGGCAGCTAAATCTGAGAGATTAATCTCCAATTAACCTGCAAAAAGCCAGAAGTATAAGTGTGGCTCAAGTAATAGACCACCAGTTCCAAGCAACCACCCACTGCCTTTGTTCCAACTTGGCACAGGCCCAGCACAAATGGTCCAACAACAGATATTTGGTGGTGAGAAACTGAATGAGTGAACTTTACACTTCCTGCCAACCCTTCTTGTCCAGCCCCTCTCTGGCTGCAATGTTAATTATTCTCTCATTGTGTGAAAATAAGTATAGCATAAAACATGCTATACAAACCAAGTAGAAGTATACACTTCAGTGGCTTTAAGTACAGTCACATTTCAAGCAACCTCACTGATACCAACTTCTAGAACTTTCTCAGTATCCCAAACTGAAATTGGGTACCTATTAATTAGCAGCACCCATCCATGCCTTTTCCCAGCCTCTGGAAGCCCACCATTCTACTTCCTGAGGTTGAGATGAGAGGATTGCAGTTCAAAGCCAGCCTGGGCAGGCAAGTCTGACACTCTTACCTCCAATTAACAAGAAAAAAAAATCAAAAACATAAAACAGAAATAGAGATGGGGGCTCATCTGGTAGAGCACCAATTGTGAGGGGGAAAAAACAATAAAACATTATGAGGTGGGGCTGGGGATTTAGCTCTTGGAGAAGCCTGTCCTGACAAATACAAGGTCCTGAGTTCCATCCCCACCTCTGACGTGATAACAACAATAACAACAACAAGTAGTACACAAACTATTTATGCCCAGAGGCAAGCTTTATGATAAAAGATAATCACTACCTCATCCTTCTTTACAAATATGAGCTGGGACCTGCTGGCTCATACCTGTAATCCTTGCTGCTGCTACTCAGGATGCTGGGGATCACAGTTTAAAGCCAGCCTGGGCACAAAACTCCATGAAATTCTATCTTCAGTAAATTACTCAGAAAAAGCTGGAAATAGAGCTGTGGCTCAGTGGTAGCCTTGAGAAAAAGACTCTCATGGATATTTCCCTAGTTCCTGAGTTCAACCCCAGCATCAACAACAACAAAATAGAATATGAGGTCCTGTGTTTAGGCAACTACACAAGCACGTACACACACAGACACAGACACACAGCATAGTGCCAGCCCCAACCTGACCAACTAAATCCAAGTCTCTGGGGCTGCCTCCAGGTGGTTTTTGCATTTTAGCCAGCTAAGCCAGGTGCTGGTGGCCCACATCTGTTATCCTAGCTATTCAGGAGAGGCCGAGATCTGAAAATCATGGGTCAAACCAGTCTGGGCAGGAAAGTTCATGAGACTCTTACCTCCAATGAGCCACCTAAAAACCTAGAATTAGAGCTGTAGCTCAAGTGGTAGAACTGAGCAAAAAAGCTCAGTTTATAGTACCCAGGCCATGATTTCAAGCCACAGCTGGCACTATAAAGTACATAAAGACCCACCAGTTAGTAGGCAAAAGAGCACAACTGCATTCACTCCAACACCAGTCTCTCCATGGCTCATATAGGTGGAAAAGAGAGTGCGTTTATTTGTGCCAGTGCTGGAGCTTGAAGTCTGGGTCTGTGTGCTCTCTCATAACCTTTTCTCTCTAGGCTGATGCTCTACCACTTTAGCCGCAGCTCACTTCCAAGGAAATGAAAGTTAAATTAAAAGGCTGTACATGCCCAATAATTAGATAGCCTTGGGCACAAGTCCAGGAAGGCCAATGGTAATCTAGCTCATGGTAGGGATCTTAAACAAGTTCAAGCCCCACAGAACCCTAGTTTCCTTATAGGTTTCTGGAATGAGAGTCCTACTAGCACCTAGAATTGCCAGCCATAGCACAGAGTAACTTTGTGTTTCAGTTTTGTTTTATTTTGGGGACTGGTCCTAGGGCTTAAACTCAGGGCCTGGATTCTGTCCCTGAGCTTCTGTGCTCCTATCATTTGAGCCATAGATCCACTTTGTGGCTTTTTGGTAGTTAATAGGAGAGCAAAGTTTCAGACTTTTCTGCCAAGGCTGTTTTTGAATCATGAGCTTAGTTCTCAGCCTCCTGAGTAGCTAGGATTACAGGCATGAGCTACTGGTGCCCAGCTAACTAACTATATTCCTTTATTAGCTAGCACTCTGGTAATCCATAAGGCCAGGGCCCACTGAGAGACCCTGGAGCTAGGCTCATACCTAGGACCCATCACCCTGAAGTGGGGGTGAGCTTCTCTAGAGGCTCCTGAACCTCCCCTGCTGCCAGCTCCATTCCTCCAGGATAAGGCCAGATCTGCTAATCATCCCTGCTGAGGAGAGCTTAACCCTGCCTGCAGGCCCTGGGCTAGTGTTAGCAGCTCTGGAGCTTAACCCTGCCTGCTGGCTCTGGGCTAGTGTTAGCAGCCCTGGTTACCTGCTTTCCTCCAGTTCCCATATGAAGTTGGGAAAGAGGAGAGGTCTCAAAGAGAGATCCGGGCTAGGTTATCTGTGGCTCACCTCCTTTCCCCACTCCACTGCACATGCTACAGAGGCTCCCTCCATTCCCAGTTCCATTGTGGTTGTTAGGAAGCAACAGTTTCATTTAAGTCTTTGTCTTTCTGACTCTGACACATGTATGAAATGCAGAGGGTCCGGCATATGCAAAATACAGAAGACACACAACTCACACAATTCAAACACTGACAAGGGCAATTAACTGCTACAGGACATACTTCTAGCTGCCAAGTTAACCTCAAGGTATTAACTAGAGCATTTGCTAATCTCCATTTGATTAGCCCTGTGGCAAAGAGCCCTCTGTACTCAACACACCAGAATGGCCAGAGACCAGCCAGAGACTGAGGAGAAAGGAAAAGCATCAACCTCAAAAATTCAGTGGTAGAGGGCTTGTCTTGCATGCATGAGGCCCTGGGTTCCATTCCTCAGCACCACATAAGCAAAAAGAAAAAGGCCGGAAGTGGTGCTGTGGCTCATGTGGTAGAGTGCTAGCCTTGAGCTGAAGAGCTGAGGGACAGCACCCAGGCCCAGAGTTCAGGCCCCACGACAGGACCCCCCCCAACAAAAAAAAATTCAGCCTCTTCCTTTGAGTCCAGCCAACAGTCAGTCAAGTCAGATCCTGATACACAAATTACCCACTTCTTATGGGACCAGGAAAAATCCCATAAGCAAATCTGAAATGCCCCACTATAGGAAGCAATTTAAGTATCGATAGACTTGCTAGGAGATAAGGGAGTTGGAATGATGTGAGGGAGCAGTCAAAGCCAGGTGCCAATGGTTCACACATGCCATCCTAGCTACTCAGAAGGCTGAAATATGAGAATCCTTGTTCTAAGCCAGTGAAATCTGTATGACTTATCTCAAATGAACCACCAAAAAGCCAGAAGTGGAGCTGTGGATCAGGCGGCAGAGCATGGGCCATGAGTGAAAAACACTAAAGGACAGCACCCAGGTCCTGAGTTCAAGTCCCAGGATCTGAACACACACACACACACACACACACAGAAAAATGCAAATTTAGCCTAATGCATGTACACAGGTACAGGTACATGATTAAGTTTCAAAAAGGCAATAACAAAAATGATCACAGTTTGAAATGCAAAAAATACCAAGTCCCGTCAATTCAGAGGAGAGGAGGAAGGCATGTGGCATTCTACCCTCAAGGAATTGTGCTTTGGGACATTTTGGGGGATCCCTCCACCAGGACACTTCCATACTCCTGGAGAGTTAAAGGTGGCAAGTTCCTCAGGAACCAGAAACTCACCTTTCACCCTATCCAAGGCACCTGAAGCTCCAAGAGGTTCTCTGCACTCACTCCCCAAGGAATCCACAGGATCTGAGAAAAAAATAGGAATGGGGAAAGCCAAATAGGGAGAGGGGAGCAGGGAGGCCCAGGGGCCCCTGTGCAAATGGTAAAATGAAAAAGGGACTGACCTGAGCAGAAACCACAGGATCGGGTGAGGTGGGGGGTGGGGATGAGGGAGGAGAGCAGAGATGAGGAGGGAACCAGTCCTACAGAAGGCATCACACCCTGGGATACAGGGTTCTCTCCAGAAAGAGAACATTGGATGAGGTCAGGGGACGAGAGAGGGCAACAGAAAGGAGGACTGACTGTAAAGCATGGAAATTTGAAATAAGAGTCCCAGACTGGGGCACCAATGGCCCTGGGTTCTAATTCTGACTCAATTGAGTGGACACATTTTCATCCTTGGAGCCTCAATTTGCCCCATCTGGGGAAAAAAAGTGGGAAAAAGTGCAGATGTTCCCCCTGCTGCCTCTGAGGACTCCGACAGGAGGAGAAGGAGCAAGAAGGGGCAGTAAAGTATTTGGAGAAGGGGGGGCGCAGCATTCCATGCCATACCGGACCGAGGCACTCACCTGCCCGCAGCTAGAACCAGCACTTTTTCTGAACCCCCACGGGTGCCACCGAGCTGCCTCTCATGGTCCAAAGCCCATGGCCCCACATTGGGCAGGAAGACCAGGGCCACCAGTACCACCGCCTGAAAAAGCCCCTTCAGAGCCCGGCAGCCCTGCTCCGCACTAGCTGTGTTGTGAGCTATCCCTGAAGGCACATTCTGGAATATGAAATACTGGAGTCTTTATTACACAGTTAACAGGCTGCAGGCCGCCCGTTGTTACAAAGGCCCACAGCCCCCCAAATACACATAACCCAGCTAGCAAACATGCTAAAGAGGAAAGAAATAAAACCAATACCAACAAGGCAATTCAGCTTCCATGGAGATCTGAATTACCATGGCATGATGACCAGAGATGAGACAGGACCCAGCACTCGACTAGGGAGACACACGTGGCAAGACTTAAGCTGGTCCGGGCCTAAAAAGATCGGAGCACGGGCAGATCCACCGGAAATTCGCAGTTCCAGGCACTAGACTGACAAATTCAATAACCTATCAGCCAAGTGCTCACCCCAGTGATCCGGACACGCCCACCACCTGGCCTAAAAAGATCCGAGCACGGGCAGATCCACCGGAAATCCCCAGTCCCAGGCATTGGACTGACAGGTTCAATAACCTATCAGCCAAGTGCCCACCCCTGCCTCCAGGGATCCGGGCACGCCTATCATCTGGGAGGCTGGTTTTCCTCCCCCAGCATGAAGATTAGATGCCAGACTCTACAATCACCATGTGGCCAATATGGACAGTCAGACCTGACCGTGTGTCCACATGGTGGCAGCGGCAACAACTAACCAAACCCAAGACAGCAATGGCGCTGTCCCCACTCTGACTCTATAGCATTTCCACCGCTGCCTGACTAGCAAGCTGGGCCATACCACTGAGTCACAGCTGCAGGGTAAGTTGGCGCTGCCAATGCAAGGGTTGGGCACAGTGAAGCAACCACCAGACCCATGATTCTCTATTCTACACTTGCTAGCAAATGCTTGTATCACTCGCCTTCACCTTCGCGTGGAGATTCAAGTCTATCTGGGTGCCAACTGTGGGTCCAACATTAGAGGTCCTGTTATACCGAAATTCGGGGACCCCCCAGAAGACCACCAGAGACCACGATCAATGCAAGCAACAAAGAGCCGGTTTATTGCAAGCTCGAGCTTGGTCCTCCGCGCACATGGTAACTGGTGACGCTAAGAGGCCCTGAGCATAGAATCAGGGCCGTTTTTATAGTATTGAACCAACAACTTTAAGGAACTTTTACATAAGAAATTACATGATTGGTTAACATTTACATTTAAAGCAAGCTAAACTGGGCAAATAATGATTGGTTGACCTTTACAGAAAAAATGTCCTTGGTCCATAGCTTGACCGAAAAAGGTTACATCACACCCGGACCAACAGAATGCATGGCATGCCTTGCTCCGGGCTCTGAAGAATGGGTTGGTTAACAACTCTTAGTCCTAGGTGGCTGGGGGGCAACCCCACTTGGGGGCTAACACCTGCCTTAAGCAAATGCCATCTATGGCTCCAAGAATTGTGCATGGCTTTCTGTCATAAATTCCTAGCATGGGGGCTAAAGTGGATCACGAGTCAAGTCGCAGAACTGAGATGGAGTGTTAAACAAAAATGGAGTTGCTTAGGTTTCTTAAAACATTATAATTCTTCCCTAGGGCTTTACTGCCTCAGCCTCCAGGAGGGGCGTTGCAGCTGTGGGGATAATTCTGAGGACTTTGCCCCCTTGGTCAGGGCTGTAAACCCTTTGAAGTCTTTTACTAAGCAACTCTAGGCTCCCAGGCTGACATTCCACTACTAAGTAACTAAAACCAGTCACAGTTAAAATCATACAAAAACCATACAATCATCCAGTACAAAGCAATTCATACAGAAGCAAAAATGGCTGTTAGGTGCTGTCATTTTATATATATATATATATATATATATATATATATATATATATATATATATATATATATATATATATATATATGATTTTTTTGCGTTCTTCAGTCCCTCTTCTGAAGCTGCGACCGTGCATCCTGCTCCTCGGTAGCTCCCTCACCCACTGGGCAGTGAGAAAGAGGCGGAGTTGGGTTGTTGGGAGCTAATTGGTGCTCGCTGGGCATTGGTGCTCCTGGTGCATTTTGGTGCAGTTGGAGTGCACTCCAGGGTCTGATCCCTGCCTCCTCTGCTGCTGCTAATGGTCACTGGAATCGAGTTCCTTGGGCTTTGCAGATAATGCTGGAGTCCCGCCTTTGCTCAGCCCCCGGGGTCTGGGGCTCCCCTGAAGGCTTGGGTCACCTTGGCTCCAGTGCACATTCCTGGGGATGACACACAAGAGTTAATGAAATGGGGGGAAGTAGTAGCTCATGCCTGTATGCCTAGCTACTCGGGAGGCCGCGATCTGAGGATCAATCTCTGAAGCCAGCCTGGCAGGAAGTCCATGAAAGTGTTATTTCCAATAAAGACTCAGAAAAAGCCAAAAGCAGGGCAGGGCTGTGGCTCAAGTGGTAGAGCACTAGCCTTAAGCACAATGAGGGTCATGAGCAGGACCCAGGCCCTGGGGTCAACCCACAGGGCTGGCCAATAAAAGTAATCAAACTTCTGCTGTCTTTTCTGCCCTTCCTCGTCAGCCTAGGGCTGGCTTTGTGTGCTCTGCTCTGCCACAGTGCTGTTGCACCCAGAAAGCTTGCTCTTCCTCACCCGCACTGACTGACTCATTCTCCACTCGAAGTTGAATTTTTTTTGCACAAGGCTGATATTCTACTGTTGAGTCCCACTTCTACCTCTGACTTTTTGGTATAATTGGGTTAAGAGCCCCAGAGATTTTTCTGCCTAGCCTGGCTTCAAGCCTCCATCCTCAGTTCTCAGCCCACTGAGAAGCTAGTATTATAAATGTGACCCATGGGTACCCAGCAAATTTGACTTTTATTTATTTATTTTTACTATTGTTTAACTATGGATGTGGAAACAAATTGTCATTTTTTATATCTGGTTTATTTTACTTACAATATATTAAAGATTCATTCATGTAGCATGGGTCTGAATGCCATTCCTTTTTAAGATTGAATAGTATTTCATTGGATGCATAGATCACATTTTGTTTATTCATCCATGGACATTTGGGTTGCTCCTACCTTTCCACTACTGTGAATGATGCGATGACTAATATTATAGTTCTTTTATATTGGGCACACTGCTGTAACAGAGTAGCCAGAGGAGCGGCTAGAACCCCACGTGAACTGTGGGGACTCACCAGTACTTTTCCTTCACATTAACAATCCACAAGAATCCTTACAGCCTGCAAGGTCCATATGATATGACTGATTTACACCTTTTGCTTTTCTCCTAGTTAGGCTGATCTTGCTGTTTTCCTAACTAAATGAATACCCAAGAAGTTAACAAATCAGGCAGGGCCTTTGCAAACTTCTAGAAATTTCTTCTCTAAACCTTTGTGTGGACCTGGATACTTGAAGGCTTCTGCTTATAACCCTAGCTACTCAGTAGGCTGAGATCTGAGGATACTTGTTAAAAGCCAGACTGGGCAGACAAAGCTGACAGACTCCTATCTCCAATAAACTAGCAAAACACGTCAAAGTGGAGGTTTGGCTCAAGTGGTAGAGGATCTGCCTTGCACGAAAAGCTAAGCAAGGGCATGAGACCTGGAGTTCAAGCCCCCTGGCATGCATGCATACAAACACACACACACACACACACACACACAAATAAACCTTTGTGTAGTTCTCTCCATTTTCTCAGGAACAGGAGCAGAAGTTCTACCTCAGCAACCCCTTCCCTTGCCTGCTGACCTAAAATATTCATTTTCTCACTAGTTCTTTGATTTCTCCACAGAGCAGGTCTCAGTTTGGGCCTCCCTCGAGAGGATGTGAGCTCCTAGGTCACAATCTATTCTATACCATCCTTATCTCTAGCAGCACCTGCTACTGTTTATTGAGAATAAACTAGAGCTCTTTCTGGACTGAAGAATTTTCAGAAAAGGTCCCCCTCTTCCCTGAGCCAAGCAGCTGAGACCTGAAGATTTTAGCTCATATACTTCTCCACCTTGGGAAAGTAAACTGAGGACCTTCCCCAGCTAGGTACATTGTAGCTATTGTATTCAGTAATTACTGCTTGAAGGAAGTATAGCAGTCAAAGTCATAAAATAAAGGAAATTATTTAGTCTCTCTCCCCTTCACCTCTCTTCAACTAGCTTCCTAGAGTACTCTGAAGGAAATTGGAGTTGAGGTGTGTTTTGTTTTCCTTTTATCTTCCCAGAGTCACTTTTTAATCAAAGTTGCAAACCAGGCCAGGCTTCCCCACAATACTTTAAGAACCCAGATTTAATCTCATGCCCTTTCATCACTTTTTTTTTTTTTTTTTTTTTGGTTCTGGTCATGGGGCCTGAACTCTGGGCCTGGGCGCTGTCCCTCAGCTCTTCAGCTCAAGGCTAGCGCTCTACAACTTGAAGCACAGCGCCACTTCCGGTTTTTTTCTTTTTGCTTATGTGGTGCTGAGGAATCGAACCCAGGGCCTCATGCATGCAAGGCAAGCACTCTACCACTGAGCCACCTTCCCAGCCCCTTTCATCACTTTTGTAATATAGGATGCACCAAACAAGGGATTTTTATCCTCCTCCCAGAGACAAGACTACTTTCAGTGGAAAAACAGACCTGATCATTGACTGAAAGTAAATGAGAACTGATACTTTCAGACTGATTCCTCCTATTGGGGCAGCCATGGGCATTAAATGAGATAATATATAGTAAAAGGTTGCCTGGCTGTGGTGGCTCACATATGTAATCCTATCTACTCAGGAAGCTGAAGTCTGAGGACTGGGGCTTGAACTCAGGGCCTGGGCCCTGTCCTTGAGCTTAAGGCTAGTGCTCTACCACTTGAGCCACAGCTTTTTTAAGTAGTGTATTGAAGATAAAAGTCTCATGGACTTTAGTGCCTGGGCTGGCTTTGAAACAGGATCCTCAAATCTCAGCCTCCTGAGTAGTTAGGATAACAGGTGTGAGCCACCAGCACTTGACTCACAATGACCCCTTTAAAGCCCTCTCACCTGCACTGTTGATCTTGCTATGGTTGCTTCACATATTTGTTTATTTACTTGGTTGTCACTGTGCTTCCTCAAATAGATGATTGGTTGTGACTTGGGTCAACAACTTGTCAGTTCTAGACTATTGTATTTGATGAATGGTAAATCTCTCCTCCCACTGTCCCCTTGCTACTTCTCTCTTTATTATTTTTGTGTGGTCCTGTGCCTTGAACTCAATGTTTGGGTCCTGTCCCTGAGGTTTTATTGCTTAATGCTAGCACTCAACCCCTTGAACCACAGCCTCCCCATTCAGTTTTCTTGGTGGGTAACTGGAGATAAGAGTCTCAGACAGCCTATTCTGGTGGCTCCCACCTGTAATCCTAGCTACTCAGGAGGCAGAGATCTGAGAATCTGGGTTTAAAAGCCAGTAAAGGCAGGAAAGTTCAGGAGATTCTTATCTCCAGTCAATCACAGAAAGAGCCAGATGTGGCTATATGGCTCAAGTGATAGAGCGCAATCCTTAAGCAAAAGTTTAGGGACAGTGCCCACACCTAGAGTTTAAGGCCCAAGACTGGCAAAAAATAAAAAGGAAAGCAAGCAAGCAAGAAAGAAACTCATAGACATTTCTGCCCAGATTTGCTTCGAATAGTGATCCTCAGATCTCTGCCCCACAAGTAGCTAGGATTACGAGCATGAGCCACCAACATCCACGTCCCTTTTTATTTAAGTATTTATTTTAACAAACTGTGGTCTGTGTCTTCAACCTTCCTGGTGGGATACAAAATTTCCTACCAGGTGTCCTTACTTTGGCTTTTTTAGGGATCTTCAGTGTTGATGCTATTTATTCTGGGACCTCAAGCTGATGAAGCCAAAGCCTTAGCCAAGGGTTTTGAAAAAAGAATAGATTCACCTGGAAGTGCTGGTTTATGGGTCAGTATTTAAAACACATTTTATTGTGTGTGTATGTATGTGTGTGTGTGTTTGTGTGTGTGTGTGTGTGTGTGTGTGTGTGTGCGCGCACATGCATGTGCGAGTACTCTGATACTAGGGCTTGCTCTCTTGCTTAGCTTTTCTGCTCAAGTCTGGTATTTACCACTTAAGCCACACTTCCATTTCTGACTTTTTTTTTTTTTTTTTTGGTTCGGGTTGTGGGGCCTGAACTCGGCCTGGGCGCTGTCCCTCAGCTCTTCAGCTCAAGGCTAGCACTCTACTGCTTGAGCCACAGCACCACTTCCGGCTTTTTTCTTTTTGCTTATGTGGTGCTGAGAAATCGAACCCAGGGCCTCAGGCATGCAAGGCAAGCGCTTTACCACTAAGCCATCTTCTCAGCCCCCATTTCTGACTTTTTAAAACTTAATTGTCGGTAAGTATCTCACAAGCTTTTTTGCCCAGGCTGACTACAAACCAAGGTCTTTAGATCTCAGCCTCTTTAAGTTGCTTGAATGGCAGGCAGGAACCAGTGCCTGGCTTGTTCTTAATATTCTTTTTTATTTTTTTTGTCTGTCGTGGGTCTTGAACTCTGGGCCTGGTACTGTCCTTGCACTCTTCAGCTCAAGGCGAGTGCTCTACCGCGTGAGCCACAGAGCCACTTCCATGTTTTTAATATTCTTTAACAAACTCCTGATTCAAAGACTGGGTCTCCATTTTCCCATCTCATCATCACAAACCTTTAATCCCCATTCATTCTCTTCTCTATGAAGAAAGGATGATGATAATGGTGTGATTTCCAGGCTGGCACCAGACAGATCGGCTTAGCTGAAAGCAAAGCCCAAAAATCATAAGTCTGAGACTTCTGGCAAAGATCCAGGAGAAAGGAGAAGGGATTGGAATGCAAGGGTTTAAGGACAATGTCTGTGAACTATGGAGGAAATGAAGGCTCAGAAGACAGAGGTGACCTCTCACAGTCCCAGGGGTGGCAGTGGGGTACAGGAGGAGCCTAGTGCCTTGCACCCCAGGACTTGGCATGTCTGCAGTGAGTGGGCATTCATCTAACTCCTTAGAGGTCTCCAAGAGGGCAGTGGCATTATCAGAAGCCCCAAGATCACTCATACTGTGGCAGATGTAAGAGGTAGCAGGCTCAGATTCCATACTGTCTATTCCTGGCTTATTTCCTTATGTTTGCCCTAGTCATCATAATAGCATTGCAGTAGATTCCTAGGACCAGAGACTGAGTGATTCATTCAAAATAGGAGGGAGTGACAATCAACACCAATGATAGCAAGGGAGTGAAAAGCCAGGGCAGGAAGCTAGGGAGGTTGGCGGGACTGAAAAATGGACAAGAAGAGAGCTGTAGCCAGGTGCTCGTTACTCACACCTGTAATTCTCACTACTCAGTAGGCTGAGATCAGAGAATGGTGAAAAATCCAACAGACTCTTATGTCCAGTTACTCAAAAAAAAAAAAAAAAACAACAACAACCTGGAAGTGGAGCTGTGTCTCAAGTGGTAGAGGGCTGTCTTCAGTGAAAAGTCAAGTGAGGTAGATGCTGGTGGTTCACACCTGTAATCTTAGCTACTCAGGAGGCTGAAATCTGAAGATCATGGTTCAAAGCCAACCTGAGCATGAAAGTTTGTGAGACTTCTTTTTTTGAGTTACTACAGGGGGTAGGAGGGAGTCAGTACCGAGGCTTGAACTCAGGACCTAGGTGTTCCTGAACTCTTTTGCTCAAGGCTAGCACTCTACCACTTGGAGCCATAGCAACACTTCTAGTTTTCGTTTGGTTAATAAGTCTCATGGAATTTCCTGTTTGGGCTAGCTTTGAACCATGATCCTCATATCTTAGCTCCCTGAGTAGATAGGATTACAGGCATGAGCTATGAGACACTCATTTCCCTTTAATTACTAAAAAGCTGGAAGCACAGATGTTCCTCAAAAAGTAGCATGCTAGCCTTGAGCATAAACAGCTCAAGGTCAATGTCCAGGCTCTGAATTCAAGCCCCAGGACCTGCATACATACACACCAAGGACCTGCATACACACCAAGGGGGTCCACTAACAGCCAGAGTGATGAAGGCCATGAAGAGAACATTCATTCACCTGCCTACCACACTAGGACCTTGCAGAACAATCTAGAACTGTGTAGAGAGTTCTGTCTCCTCCCCGTTTGCTGTTCTCCCTTAGATTTGGATGCTGGCTCTTCCTGTTACTGAAGTCCCCATTCTTAGGCCTGTAGGAGACCCTTCCTCCAGTTCTGTCCCCAGCACCACACCCAAAACACGGCTCCCAGTCAGCCACCCCCTCTATACCCCATACCCCATGGTCATACTACTGTATCTTCCTCTGTGTGTGTGTGTGTATGCACGCATGCACATGTGTGTGTATGTATGCATGTGTGCATGTGTGCATGCTCATCCTGGGAATTGAATTTAGGACCTGCACATTGTCCCTCAGCTTTTCTACTCAAGGTTATCTCTGTATCTCTTGAGCCACAGCTCTGCTTTCAGCTTTTTGATAGTTAATTGGAGATAAGTGTCTTATGGACTTTCCTGTCTGGCTGCACACCATGATTCTTGCCTCACTCCCAGTCTCCTGAGTAGCTAATACCAGTACACAGAAAATCTATCTATCTATCTATCTATCTATCTATCTATCTATCTATCTATCTATCTATCTATCTATCTATCTATCTATCTATCTATCTATTGTTGGTAATGAGGCTTCAACTCAGAACCTAGTCACTATCCCTTAACTTTTTTGATCAAGGCTGGAACTCTGCCACTTTAAACACAGCCCAACTTTGGAATATTTGCTGGTTCTTTGAAGGTAAGTCTAGGGACTTTTCCTACCCAAGTTGTCTTTGAACCAAGATCCTTAGTTCTCCGCCTCCAGAATCCTTCCTATGTTATTTTTCCATATCTGTTTGTTACTATTTATCTGCTTTTGTCCAGAGAAGCTGATCTGAGACCCTTCCCAGATCACGCATGCTGCCATGTGCAGTGTGGCAAAGGAATGGCTTGCAGAATGAAGGAATGAAGTCTGTGTGTCCAGCCTCCATCTAGGGATGTGGCAGGTTTCAGGTTAAGGCAGTAAAGGTGGCTAATTTATGATCCCTGGCTCGTGAGCCCATGTTCTTCCCATAATGAGAAAGCCTACAGCTGGAAAGAAAGACATGAGCTCTTGGGGGTGGCAGCCCTGAACTCCCATTCTGGTAGAAAGGATATTCTCCCTAGGAGAGTTTTGGGAGTCTGTGATGAGAAACAAAGTAGTCACCAGGAAGGAATAGGAATAGCCCAAAAGGCAGGGAGTAACAGAACACTCCCCTCCCCTCACCCAAAATCTAAGACCACTGGACAATAAATGGTTGGTGTGAACATTGCTCTGTCCTTTGGGCTTGGACAATGTCCCTGTTTCTCTCTCTGTGTGTGTGTGTGTGTGTGTGTGTGTATGCGTGCACGAGGGTACACACACACCATGGATGAACACAGAAATATTATCTTATAAGAAATGTACTCATTATCTTGCACATGTAATTGTAATCCCTCTGTACAGTATTTTCACAATAAAAAGAAAAAGAAAAAATATTACTTTAAAAAATCATCTCTAAAACAACTCACTGATGGCTTACGACTGTAATCCTTGCTATTCGGGGAGGCAGAGATCTGAAGATCTCAGTTCAAAGCCAGCCCCAGCAGATATATTTGAGAGATTCTTTTCTCCCATGAACCAGCAAAATCCCAAAAGTGAACATATGGCTCCAGTGGGAAGAGTGCCAGCCTTGAGAAGAAAAGCCAAGTAAGAGTGACAGACTCTGAGTTAAAGCCCCAATGCTAGCAAAAATCAGGCAAATAACTAATTTAAAAAATCAGCTCAGAGCTTTCCTCATCTGTAGAATGGAATGATGAACAAGATAATGGAAGAATGAAGGAAGAGAATCCTGAAGGGCCTCAGTTCACCCCATTCCACCCCCAACACCTAGCAAATATACAAAATCACCTGCTCAGTACTTAGAGCCAACCAACTAGGCCTGCTTAGCCTTGTTGTTTTAGTGCCACCTGCTGGTACAAATGCAAAATGCTGCATGTTGCCATCCTAGGAGACACTTCGGCAAGTGTCTTACCTGCTGCACAGACCTCTGGCCTCATTGGGTCTCACCTTGTCTATCTGCTACATAAACACAGTAGACTCCTTCTGCTCCATATCCTGCATCTTCCTGGCTTGTGATTTTCAGATTATTTCTTTTCTATTCCTTCTGTTGATCCTGGGGCTTGATCTCAAGCCAGGGTGCTGTCCCTTAATATGTATGCTCAAGGCTAGCACTCTACCAATTGAACCACACCTCCACTTCTGGCCTTTTGGTGATTACTTGGAGATAAGAGTTTCGTATGAGCTAGGTGTCAATTGCTCAGGCCTTTAATTCTAGCTTCTCAGGAGGCTGGTATCTGAGGATGTCAGTTCAAAGCCAGCCTGGGCAAGAAAATCTGTTAGTTTCCTATCTCCAGTTATTTACAGAAAAATCTAGAAGTGATGCTGTGGCATAGAGTGCTACCTTTGAGCAAAAGAGCTCTGGATAGCTCCCAGATGCTGAGTTCAAGCCATAGGACTAGCAAAAAAAAAAAAAAAGTTTTATAGATTTTTTTTTTTGCCTGGGCTGGCTTTGAACCCTGATCCTCAGATCTCAGCCTCCTGAGTAACGAGGATTACACACAAAGGGCCCCTCTTATAGAGGTTCTGCCTCCTATCACCTTGACCTTCAGCCTTCCTGTATACAGGCTCCCAGACTTCATCTCATCCTGCCTTGAGCAGTTAAGCATGTGGGCCCCTGGGCATCAAACTGTGGCCCATCACCCCTGGAAGACTTGTACATGAACACTGGACTGATTGGACCTCAAAGGTGTTTCCTTTCCTTTTAGTCCCCTTCTTTGTAGAGATCTTCATTTCTTTGATTTTCAATCCCAAATAATTTAATAATCTTACTGATATCCATCCCTTCTTTCAAAACTGATCACACCTCTTTTGTGGGCCTATTTTTAAGGCCCTGATAATACACCTTGTGTCCTGTTGTGGCTTCTCCTGACCAGCTAACTCAGGAGGACTAATGCTTGTGCAAAAGATCTGATAAGTTTACAGGTGTTATGAAGGAGTCTGGATGGATTCAATTGACTGGATGAGTTTGTACTGATTTATACAAAACACTGATTTAATATTTCATATTAATGAAATGTAATCTGATTACTCCAAAGCATTGTATGTGTGTTTATATACACATATGTGTCTATGTTTCTTTGAAAGAATGGCAGTTTTTATTTTAGAACTATATCAAATTCAAGAATAGTAATTGGTATAGTTGATATTTCCAATGACAGCAGATTTTTTTTGCCTCCAATAATCAATATTTATTGAGCATTTACAGTGTACTGACATAATAGAACATACAGAAAATATTGTCCCTGCTCTGGAGGATCTTACATTCTGAAAGAAAAAAATATATCTTTTTTTTTTCTTGGTCGTGGGGCCTGGGCGCTGTCCCTCAGCTCTTCAGCTTGAGGTGAGTGCTCTACCACTTGAGCCACAGCACCACTTCTGACTTTTTCTGTGTATGTGGTGCTGAGGAATAGAAACTAGGGCCTTATGCTTGTGAGGCAAGCACTCTATCACTGAGCCACCTTCTCAGCCCCACCTGTCTTTTAAAATGGCACTTTTATTTGGTGTCTTCTGTAACATTCTGAGGAAATACTCTGTAGGGTGAGATTTGGTATAACTCAGACCCATCATTACTTAGAGAAGATTTAAAGGCGAACAATGGCAGACCATTTGGGATAGAGTTTATAGGAGATATACAGTCTCATCAAGTAAGGTGAGATATGCTGCAGTAGAGGATGAGGTTAATAGTTTGTGGGATGCAAGCAAAGAAAGCAAGGGATCTTAGACAGTAAGTAGAGCCAGAAAAGTCATGTGACCTTTTCCAAAGCACATGGCCACCAAGGAGGAATGGTTGGTGACAAGACAGAAGACTAAAAAAAAGGAAGGTAATCCTGTGCACCTGACAAATAAAATGACCAAAATCAGAAGGCAAACAGAATCAAGAAATTCTCAAAAACCAAAACAGAATTTATAGTTAATGCTAACCAATGTCATGATGGGTCAAAAACGTTGTGGCTTCCTAAGTTAGAAAATGCTATATATCAACATTTTAACTGGAACATATTACTTTTCAAATCAATTTTCCCTTCCCAAAGGAAAAACTTGGCTCTGTAGGAGATGGTCATTAGATAGATTAGTATTTTTGCTATTGTGATAAACTTTGCACTTTAAACTTGGTGAAAGCCCATTAGCTGCCAAAAGGGAGTAAGGAACAAGTTTATGATAATGTACAATTTCTTTTGAGGTGTTTCAAAACCAAAAGACTAATTTACATGAAAGTTGTAGAGAAAGTAGTAATAATGATTACCAAACAGTTCATTTTCACTGCATCTTTACTTTTACATTTGTTCGTAGGTTGCCTAAAACATTTAAATACAAATAAAATGTGTAGCAAAAATAATGAGCAAACATTACAAATAATGGAATGTGAACCATTTCTGCCCTTATCCAGAGTTAATTGAGACGCAACTTTGTGTCAAAGAATACTTCTAGTGCTGTACTCTAAGTTGTGCACACTGAGATAACTCTTCCACAGAAATACATGATTCCAGCATGTAACAGCCATGGAATATGTTTGTACCACAGCCCTGCAAGTGCGCCCAAACTTTCTAATATCCAGAATAACTACACCTGTGCCTGGAACCAGTTTTCCCTTTTATTCTCCACCAGTACAAACCAATATGTAGGAAGATTTCTTCACTTTGACCTGGAAGCAGTTTTAACACTGGCCTTTGTGAAGTCACCATGTACCAAAGTACATGCCAAACATTTACAACTTGTATAAAAATTCTACATCCTCATATTGGTCATCTCAAGATGAAAACAGATAGCTTACTAAATGTTAATGGGCAATATCTATTCCCCTAATATTAAGCAACAAAAAAAACCCTGGGAAATATAGAAATTCAAATAGAAGCAACGTAAACCTGTCATAAATCATAAACGACAAACTATTTGTGGGACAGTATGGATGACAAATGGTCTACTGTATAAATTTTAGAATGAGGCAGACAAAAGTTGGAAAGCCATTTAATTTTCCCCTCCTTCTCCTGCTTTCACTTCATCTTATATCCACAATGTCAACTTTTCGCTCAGTAACTACGTTATTAGCGTGCAGTCTTTGAACCACTCTTCACTGAATGTATCAAGTTCAGCAATGACTTCATCAAAAGCTGTCTTTGCAAGAAAGCTAGCTTCCTCTGGGGAGTTCAGAATTTCATAATAAAACACAGAGAAGTTAAGGGGCAGACCCAAACTGATAGGTTTATCAGTTGTGAAGCTTGAACTCTGGGTCTGTGCGCTGTCTCTCAGCTCTTCAGCTCAAAGCTAGTGCTCTACTACTTGAGCCACAGCGCCACTTCTGGTTTTCTGAGAGGTTTATCAGATATAAGAGTCTCAAATGTTTCTATCTTGCTATTGTTTCTAACATATTTATAAGATTTCTTTATTGCTTTGTATGTCCCTCCCTGATGGTATAACCCCTGTTTTCACTGTATTTGATGTTGTATAATTTGTGGAGGGGAAAGGAAAAAACAAATTGTTTAAATAGGGATACAGGTGGACCCATTGCAACAATATGAAGTACAAGACGTTATGCCGAAAAACGAATTTTACAATTTTGGCACATGGGGGTGGAGGGTGTGATGAGATGTGAGGGGGGGATAGGAAGGGATGGGATGGGGAAACAAAGGAGGAGGCAACAATGCTTGATATGAAATGTACTCATTACCTTGCTCATGTAATTGTAACCCCTCTGTATACTATTTTGACAAGAAAAACAAAAGTCTCTCAGACATTCCTGCCCAGGCTGGGCTGGCTTTGAACGGTGATGCTCAGATCTAAGCCTCCTGAGTAGCTAGGATTACAGGTGTGAACCACTAGCACTCAGCTTGCATTTCCTTTTGGCTGATCTCAAAAGCTTCTTGGTATGCTGGTTATGAATGATTCACAATCCCTTTCTTGTCATCAGCAGCAGCAATCTCAGCCAAGTAGTGGTAGTAGTCTCTCTTCATTTTCAAATACAAGACTGCTTTCTGCTTGTGAAGCACTAGGGATGGAGAACTTTTCCAAAAGTGACAGTGCATCATTGTAGCTATCTCCTAGCTCATTCTTGATTCTATGTTCTTCATCATCTGCTGTTTTTCTCAGCACCTTCCATTTTTTTGCTCAATACTTGAAATGACCCTCTAAGATGACCTATAGGCATCTATAACATTTCTGTAAGCAACTGAGAGAAGATTCCTTTAATCATTAGACAATTCAGCTCTTTGCTCAGTGAGACTTCATGTCACCATATTGCTCAGCCTGCTAGGTCAGTTTGGCCTTCTGTACCAGCTCATTTGTACCCATGACTGGATTTTGTGTCCTGAGTAGGTGGTGGAGGACAGACAGGGTTTCAGTGGCTTCTGGGTGGTGGCAGGAGTGGCATTAAGGCTGAGACTCGGCCCTGGATCTTGAAGTTCACGGGCTCCAGTGATGGCGTTTCCTCCAATCCAATTTTATTGTTGTTTTTTTAATTCACACTGAAATTTTCAATCAATGAAAGTACATTTTGATTGATGCTCTCTTTTGCCATTTTAAAATGATTTCATATCCAGACATTATAGTAACATGTGGTTGTGGGATTTATTTTTGAAACAATACGATGTCAATGTGTATGTTGGCAGGTGCTCAATGTGAACATTCTATGACCTCTTACCACAATGATGAGATGAAGAATGAAGTCTTGCCTTCAACTCCAACTGTCATTGAGAGCCAAGAGGTTCACATTTGTGAACAGTTGGGATATGCTCAGGTTCCTTCTAAAATTCTGAGAAATGGGAAATCTTTACTATTGTTATGGAGGTATGTTTAGAGTTTCTGAATGCTGCTTTTACAAGAGACTGCTCAATGTTACTTAATCTATATTCCTCATCTTTTTTTTTTTTTCTTTTGGTCAGTCGTGGGACTTGAACTCTGGGCTTGGGCTCTATCCCTGTGCTTCTCAGCTCAAGGGGAGCTCTCTACTGCTTGAGCCACAGCGCCACTTCCAGTTTTTGAGTGGTTTTTATTGGAGATAAGAGTCTCATGGACTTTCCTTCCTGGGCTGGCTTTCAACCATGATCCTCAGATCTCAGCCTTCTGAATAGCTAGGATTTCAGGTGTGAGCTACCAGTGCCCAGCTATTCCTCATCTTTTAAAAAATTCTCTAATAGGGGCTGGGAAGGTGGCTCAGTGGTAGAGTGCTTGCCTTATATGCATTAGGCCCTGGGTTTGATTCCTCAGCACCACATAAGCAGAAAAAGCCAGAAGTGGTGATGTGGCTGAAATGGTAGAGCGCTAGCCTTGAGCTGAAGAGCTGAGGTACAGTGCCCAGGCCCAGGAAAGACAAAAAAAAAAGGAAGAAAGAAAAAAAACCAAACAATATCTTTACTTATTTTTAAATATGCAACAAAATACTACATTTTGACTTAAGGTTCTGCAATGAAACCATTTTTAAAAATACTTTTCTAATTTAAAATATTGTAGTTCTTTGAATGTAAATATCTTTTTTTAAACATCTTAGAAGAGAAAATGTAACAGGGGGCACACCTTCACTGCCCTTATCAGAAGGACTCGTGATACAAAATAGAACAATATCAAAATTTGATATGTGGCATAAGGAGTAGAGCACCAAGCTTGAGCATAAAAACCAAAGACTAATGTGCCATGAGTTTAAAGTTCTCTATGAGCACAAACAAAAAAAGATAAATATAGTAATAGAATATCATGAAACAAATTGTGCATCATCTTATTTGTGTTGATGTCCAAATAGAAAACATTAGACATGGAAATCCAGAAATTTTACATGGGTTTTCAGAGTAGTGTGTGTGTGTGTGTGTGTGTGTGTGTGTATGAGAGAGAGAGAGAGAGAGAGAGAGAGAGAGAGAGAGAGAGAGAGAGAGAGAGAGAGAGAGAGGATAACTGTCCCTGAAAGAGAGAGAGAAGATAACTTTGTCCCTGTGACTAGGGGGATCCTGAGGAAGTAGTCACAAGGCGTAGTGTCATCAGGTCAGTAGAGTGCATAGTGGATGATGAAGGGAAAATAGCTTGGATGGTTCTCAGTGAGTTAAGGACTGTGGGAGTGACTGGGTATCTATCCTGAAGCACCTGGTGAGGGTAAGACTGACTGGGCCCCTGATTGTTGAGGAGTACCTGAAGAGGCAGATAACTTTTCTCAGCTGACCTTGACCCCTGGCGTGTTTGACTCACATCAGTAATCAGCAGAAAGTTGTCATTCCCTTCATAGCATCACTTCAGTAGGACAAAAGACTAACCGGGGCCAATCAGTCAAGGAAAAGTGAATTCTTGGCACAGATATCAATTGGTAATTGGTTCAGGATGTTCTGATCTGTGAACCATCTTGGGAGCCACGTAGAACAATGGTCACAGGTGGGGTCACCTACTGATCAGAAAGGCTCCCTAGAGGTCTTTGACAGCAAGATGGTGAGTGGATTGTACAAGTGTGCTCTTCCTCATGTCCTTCAGAAAAAGTCCATTTCGAAGAAGGTGACCTATTTTTCGCCAGGAGTGGAAATGTAGACTTGGTAGGCATTCATGATTTGAATCTTTTCCTGGCTTAGGCTATCTACTAGAGCATCAGTATTTCCAGGATAAGTTGATGAAGATTTGAAGAAAGGGAAAAAAACTTGCTCTGGCTTTGGATTCCATGACATTATACAGAGGAATGAAGGGTTCCAGGAGATAGCTCTCCAGCACTCAACTAGATTCTTTTCTCATTACCATTACTCAGGAGTGTTGGGATTCTGAGGAAGTATTTAAAAACAATCTACCCTTCCCTCAGGGCTGGGTTGAGATCACAGGAAACAGTAGATATTATCTATGAGCTGCAATATAAAGGATGTAGAGTTAAGGCTCACTTGACTTTCCCATGGTTAGACAATTGGAATAACATAGGCAGGAGTAACATGTCCACAACAACCAACATGGAACTGTGGCATAGAATAATCTATTCATTGTATAGATGTCATGTTCTATTTGAATCCAGGGCTCAGCTATGCTTTAATGGCTAAGGAATTTCCATATTTGTTACATTCATATGGCTTCTGTCCTCTGGGTATTTTCTGAGACAAACTGACCTATGTCTTCTTGAAAAACTTTCCACATTTGTTGTATTCATAATATGTCTCTCCTGTGGGTAGTCAATGAAGAATCCTAAGCTGTGCCTTCTGAGTGAAAAACTGCACATTTGCTACATGCATGAGGCTTCTATCCAGTGTGGGTTCTCTGATATAAATTGAGTTTTTTCCAGGTGAAAGATCTTCCACCTTTGTTATATTCCTAAGATATCTCATGTGTATGAATTCACTTATGCCTGCTGAGTTGGGAGGTTCTGGTTAAATGATTTTCCACATTTGTTACATCTATAAGGTTTCTCAACTGTGTGAATTCTATCATGTGTGACCTCCACTTAAAATCTTTCCATAGTTGTTGCATTCATAAGGTTTCTATCCTGTATGTGTTCTCTGATGCAAAGTGACATGTGACTTCCGGCTGAAAGACTTTCCACATTTATTGCATTCATAAGGTTTCTCACCTGTGTGAATTCTCTTATGCCTCTTGAGGTTTGACTTCTGGGTAAAGGATTTTTCACATATCTTACATTCATAAGGTTTCTCTGCTGTGTGTATTCTCTGATGGACACGAAGTTCTGTCTTCTGGATGAAAGACTTTGCACATTCGTTACATTTATATGGTTTCTCACCTGTGTGAATTCTTTTGTTTGTTGAGGGTTGACTTTCGGGTAAAGGACTTTTCACATATCTTACATTCATAAGCTTTCTCTGCTGTGTGTATTCTCTGATGGACATGAAGTTCTGTCTTCTGGATGAAAGACTTTGCACATTCGTTACATTTATATGGTTTCTCACCTGTGTGAATTCTTTTATGTTTGTTGAGGGTTGACTTTCAGGTAAAGGACTTTTCATACATCTTACATTCATAAGGCTTCTCTCCTGTGTGTCTTCTCTGATGAATAGTAAGTTCTGCCTTCCAGTTGCAAGACTTTCCACATTTGTTACATTCATAAGGTTTCTCTCCTGTGTGTGTTCTTTGATGAACATGAAGGTATGCCTTACGGGTGAAAGACTGTCCACATTTTATACAGGCATCAGTTTCTCTCCTGTGTATATTCTGTGGTGAACATGAAGGTGTGTCTTACGGGCGAAAGACCTTCCACATTTGTCACATTTATAAGGTTTCTCTCCTGTGTGTCTTCTCTGATGCAAAGTGAGGTCTGACTTCTGTCTGAAGGTGTTTCCACAGTTGTCACATTCAAAAGGTTTCTCTCCTGTATGGATTCTCCAATGAACAGTAAAGTTTGCCTTGTGTCTGAAAGATTTCCCACATTTGTTACATTCATAAGGTTTCTCTCCTGTGTGTGTTCTTTGATGAGCATGAAGGTGTGTCTTACGGGTGAAAGACCTTCCACATTTGTTACATTCATAAGGTTTCTCTCCTGTGTGTGTTCTTTGATGAGCATGAAGGTGTGTCTTACGGGTGAAAGACCTTCCACATTTGTCACATTTATAAGGTTTCTCTCCTGTGTGTATTCTGTGGTGAACATGAAGGTGTGTCTTACGGGCGAAAGACCTTCCACATTTGTCACATTTATAAGGTTTCTCTCCTGTGTGTCTTCTCTGATGCAAAGTGAGGTCTGACTTCTGTCTGAAGGTGTTTCCACAGTTGTCACATTCATAAGGTTTCTCTCCTGTGTGTGTTCTTTGATGAACATGAAGGGATGCCTTACGGGTGAAAGACTGTCCACATTTTATATATGCATAAGGTTTCTCTCCTGTGTGTATTCTGTGGTGAACATGAAGGTGTGTCTTACGGGTGAAAGACCTTCCACATTTGTCACATTTATAAGGTTTCTCTCCTGTGTGTATTCTGTGGTGAACATGAAGGTGTGTCTTACGGGTGAAAGACCTTCCACATTTGTCACATTTATAAGGTTTCTCTCCTGTGTGTCTTCTCTGATGCAAAGTGAGGCCTGACTTATGTCTGAAGGAGTTTCCACAGTTGTCACATTCAAAAGGTTTCTCTCCTGTATGGATTCTCCAATGGACAGTAAAGTTTGCCTTGTGTCTGAAAGATTTTCCACATTTGTTACATTCATAAGGTTTCTCTCCTGTGTGTGTTCTCTGATGAAAAATGAGGTATGACTGCCTGAAGGTCTTTCCACATTTCTTGCATTCAGAAGTTTTCTCTTCTGTGTGAGTTCTCCAATGCCTGCTGAGAGATGACTTCTGGGTGGGAAATTTCCTACATTCCTCATATGCATAGGGTAGTTCTACTGTGGGTGTTTCAGGCTGGAAAGTCAGGTCTGACTTCTGAAAGATAAATTTTGCAAATTGGAGACTCATCAGACTACTCCTCTGGAGATTTGCTCTGAGGTTTTGTAAGGTATATTGCTTTAGTGAAAGACTAATGGACTAATGTCCACTACATGGACAAGGATTCTGTCCTGAGTATATTTTCTGATGTGTAGTGACTATAAGGCTAAAGTAGAATGTCTTTACAGACCATACATTCAGGTGCTCTCCTTACTCTCTGAAGTATTTCTTAGACAAGGAGAGCTGACTTATAGTCTTTTCTATATTTACTAAGTGGAAGGTCTCTCTCACACAAACCCAATTACATCTAAAAAATATGATCTCTAGCCGGGCGCTGGTGGCTCACGCCTGTAATCCTAGCTACTCAGGAGGCTGAGATCTGAGGATTGTGGTTCAAAGCCAGCCCGGGCAGGAAGGAAGGTTCATGAGACTCTTATCTCCAATAAACTGCTAGAAAAACAGAAGTGGTGCTTTGACTCAAGCGGTAAAGTGCTTACCTTGAGCTGAAGAGCACAAGGACAGCACCCAAGCCCAGAGTTCAAGCCCCATGACAAAAAAAAAAGAATATGATCTCTAACCCAGGCACTGGTGGTTCATGCTGTAATCCTGGTTACTCAAGAGGCTGAGATCTAAGAACTGTGATTCAAAGCCAGGCAGGGCAGGAAAGTCTGTGAGACTCTTATCTCCAATAAAGTACCAGAAAACAGGAATTGGTGCTGTGGCTCAGGTGGTAGAGCACTGCGTTGAGCTGAAGAGCTGAGGGACAGTGCATAGACCCTGAGTTCAAGCCCCACAACTGACAAAAAAGCTTTTTAAATAAGAAAATTTTTAAAAAAGAATATGGTCTCTGAGTTTAATACTTCCCTTCTCCATATTCAAAATTCTGCAGCTCATTTGGAGTTCTCATACTTTTGACTAAAATGTTCTGAATATCTGCAGGATTCTTTAATTACAGGAGACACACCAGGCCTACATGCAGCATGCATCTCATCAGGCTCACTATAGAGAAGCATGTTCTGATACTCAATGAAATCCTCAGTCCTTATCTCTAAGGAGTTCACATTATTTCTAATCACCTCTGGCTTATGTTTTGAGCTCAAATTAAGGGTCATTACTAATCTCACCCTTTCCTCCACTGTGTTAATTTTCGTGACTGTTGCTTCACACAGACATTCATCTGGACTTTGCTGGCACATCTTAATCACATCCTCAATTCCTGGGACATCTAAGATGAGTCATAGAAAAAAAGATAAAAAATAAGTAAAATCCAAAGTTCACTTAGTGTAGACATTTATTTCATTGTAACTGTTAGAGATTTTAAAATATCAAAGTCAGAAATGATTTATAGAAAATATATGCTTTTTTCTCAAATGTATTGAAGTAATACTGATTACTTCCAGTGGAAAATAATGTTTTTGTGTTTAAATTTTTTCTTCTTTTATATCAGAGGAAATATTTACTCAAATCACTCAACTATGTGCTGCTAGAATTTTAAGCCAAGTACTAGCCTTTAGTAATTATAGTGTTGTTTTTCTCAAATATACTTTTGTTTGATCATAAGGGGATAGCTGCTGTGTTTTTCATTTTTCTTGAAAAAATTTATGTACTGTGCTGCTTTTTTCTTAACTAGTAGGTTAGGAAAAGTAATATTTCCTAGATTCAGAGACCAAAAGAATGTTTTATACACCCCTTGTCCTTTCACTTAAACAGGAATTGTTCTCAGAAGTAAGGATTCATACCTATATCTCTTCAGTTCTAACTTCTTAGTAAGAATTACTTTTAGGTCCCTTTGAGAATTTTAAAAACCATTTCTCTCCATCTTTAACAAAGTTTCATCAAAATTCCTTTTCTAACACTCCTGCCTTTTAGATTCATGGAAGACCAAATATCCTCCAGGTAAAGATCATTCAATTATCCTCTCTATACTAAAATCTTTGGTTCTGAATCCCAGTCTCTGCCAACCATGACTGATAAGAAATTTGCCTTCTCTGGGACTGGGAAGGTGGCTCAGTGGTAGAGCGCTTGCCTTGCATGCATGAGGCCCTGGGTTTGATTCCTCAGCACCACATAAGCAGAAAAAAAAAAGCCGGAAAGTGGCACTCTGGCTCAAATGGTAGAGCGCTAGCCTTATGCTGAAGAGCTGAGGGACAGTGCCCAGGCCCAGAGTTCAGGCCCACGACTGGACCCCCCCCCCAAAAAAAAAAGAAATTTGCTTTCTCAAAGTATAGTAGCCCAGAAGTACTCCTTATTTCCACTTACCCGGATTGTGCTAGTTTCAAAGAAAATGATATCTCATTTCCTCCATTACTTTTTGTTGGTTTGTTTCAGAATGATTTCCACACAGAGAAAGAGAATTGCTAACTATAACTCAACTGCCACACAGAATTCAGGGTATCTCCATATTAATTCTTGATTCACAAAGGAGATAAAGGATCACATAATTCTCTGACTAGGAACATTATTGCTCAGTTCAGCACAAGATGAACTTACCAACTGGGGGCTGGATCCAATGTCACTATGCAAGGTGCATTAACTTACCTGAGAAATTCTTGTCTGAGGCTTCTCCTATCCATGGTTCTACACCTTGCTCCAGCTTGACAATCAAGTTAGGTTTAGGAACACAGGGCCCTGCTAATAAGAACCAGTGCAGAACTATTGTTCATGCTGAGTCATCATTCCTCTAACATCTCAGACATCCTGTTCACAATGTTGCTCTTAAATGTTGTTTCTCAGTTCTCACTGGCTTCATGATTGACTTTCCCCAGCTTTGGATTTATTTTACCGGTTTTGTTGCTTAATCTCGGCCCTTGTGCTCTATGATAGCAATGTACCAGTTTAAGTCCCCTCTACACTTTTAATTTTTGAGTGGTTAGTTGGAGATAAGAGTCTCATGGGGACTATTCAGCCATTGCTGGCTTCAAACTGAAATTCCCCAGATTCAGCCTTCTAAGTAGCTAAGATTATAGGCTTGAGCCATTGCACCCAGGGACAGGTTTGGATTATAAATAGCCACTTTCAACTAGTGATTTCCAGTTCATATTTCCAATAGTCATACCTCTTCTACTGTATACCATCTAAAATAATCACCTCAAGTTTGGGAAGACAGTCTCCTGTTAGTGGAGCATAGTTTAAAACTTTTGTCAAATTTCTGATTTGCTTCTTGAAGAATGAGAATAAAATTGCCTCAGGAGTTACATGATAAAGTTGAAGTTTTCCTTTGGAAGAAATGATACTTCTCACACACTGGAACCTTACATCTAAATACTATTGAAAATCTGACAAATATTCAGCTATCTACTGAAAACAAATCATTTGACTTTGCAAATTAGTATGACTTTTGCTCACCCAAAGACACCAGGTTGTTGTAGGTCTCCAGCATTACATCTCTATACAAGGTCCTCTGAGCAGTGTCCAGGTCCATCCACTCCTCCCAGCTAAAGTCCACAGACAAATCATCAAATGACACCAGCTTCTGTGAGGGTATATTTCCATCAAATAATTAGCCTTCAGTCATGGGAACAGTAGGTCTGGAATTTCACCCTTTTAACGTGTATTTTGTGTCATCTATACATTGGGAGAATTAAAAATCAAATATTTTGCCTCTATGTTAACACTAATTAAAATACAAAGATTCCCTAATAAATCAGAACACATTTTTGGTGCTAGCAAGAGAAAGAAGATAACAATTCTAAGGAGCTAATAACCTGACATGATAACATTAAATATAAGTAGGTACCAGAAAGATGTTTTGATAAAATTTACTACATATTAGGGTAACAATGTAGTAAAAAAAATTACTTTTTCTTCCCAGTGAAGAGCCTATTTAGATCTTCTATTAAAAAGTATTGTTGTAAGCAATCAAAACACATTAAGGATATCACATGGACTACATACCACTTTAGTAGATCTACAAAAAGCACAGTGTCCAGGTTAATGTTAAATGGAGTAAGAGTACTTGAGAAAGTAGCTAATGATTGATAAGGCCATACAAGATTTGACTTAGTTCCCACAATAACAATATCCTATGTCAATCATTTTTGTTATTAATTTTCTAAAGAATGTAGTGAGGTCATAGATATCCTGATACTTCCTTCCTAAGTAAAAAAGAACTGCTAGCATGAATTTTTGTGAACATTGCCTACCTCCTACAATATAGACTACAGGTGAGGGAGTAATAAAATATTTCTTGAAAAGATTATTTGAAATAAAATACAACACTTAATTTGAATCATGAAATATTTGAGTTTAGGTTGAATATTAATTCTGCATAAACCAATAACAATAATCTTGTTTCATTGTAATATCCAATTAACTGTTAATGTTAAATATTCAGGTAAGAATAAACAAAACAATTGCTTCTAGCTCAACTGGTATCCTATCCTACTTACTTTGGAGGCTGAGGTCTATAAACCAGCCTGAGTAGACAACTCAATTTAAGCAGCTAATAAGCAGGTTGGACTCATGGCTAAAGTGATGGGCCCAACATTGAATGAAGAAGCTAACTGACTATGAGGGCTGTGAGTTCAAGATCCAGTACTAGCCCAAGAAAGGTATGGTGGTGATTGAGGTAGGAATGTCAAATGAGTTTCCAAGTTAGATACCAACTGTGACAACACAGCAATCCTCATCTCAGAGCTAAAGAGAAAAGAAAAAGTGGAACAGGGAGAGAAGGTGAGCAAAGGGGTAGGGAAAAGAAGAAAGAAGAGAGGTGTGGAGAGGAGGGAAAGAGAGGGAAAGGGCAGGAAGAAAAGAAGAGAGGAGGGAAGAAAAGCTTCATGACATTAGATTTGACAGTAACTCCATGGATAGGACACCAAAAGTATCTGATACAAAGCTAAACATTATTTAAATTCATACACTTAAAACTTTTCCTTCAAAAGGTACAATGAACCAAAAAGAAAAAACATGGTATAAAAGAAAATGTTCTCAAATATTTCTAAATATGTTAATTACTGGAATGCATTAGAAAATATAAAACCAATCCAAAACTACTGCACAGAAAATCTGATTTTAAAATGGGAAAAAAACTGAAGAATATATGCAAATAGTAAATAATAGTAATGAGAAAAATTCATATCAAAATTATAATGAAATAACTAACAATCTCTCTATGTGTATATGTCTTTAGGTTTTTCTAATTTTCTTTGGCTCTGGAATCCCATAGAACTATCTAGGCAACACTTTCCCTATATAATGGATAATAAAAATCTGAATTCTAAGAGCCACATCAGCAAATTAAATTGATCAGTAAGAAAAACTAGTTCCCAGATAGATCAGTTGAAGAAAAGAAAAAAAGAGACAGATGGATGGAAGAGGCCCTGAGAGAAAGAAAATGAAAAAGTGATAGAAAAATAGATACAAAAAGAGAGAGCGAGAAAAATAACGAAAGCTAGTGAGTAGAAAATCTAGAATAAATAGTTCTGGAATCCTTAGCCAGAGCAAAAAGGTAAGAAAAGGACATTAAAGAGAGCCACAAAAGGAAGGAAGAAATTAAACTATCCCTATTTGCAGATGACATGATCTTATACCTAAACGACCCCCAAAATTCCACTCCCAAACTCACAGAACTTATAAGTCACTTGGGCAAAGTAGCAGGATATGAAACTAGTGCACAAAAATCAGTTGCCTTTCAGTATATCAACAATATACAAGAAGAAAGGGAAATCAGGAAAACAACCTCATTCATAATAACCTCCAAATGGCTAGGAATTAACCTAACCAAAGATGTAAAGGACCTATTTAGTGAAAACTATAAAAGCCTAAAGAAAGAAATTAAAGAGGACACCAGGAAATGGAAAGACCTTCCATGTTCTTGGATAGGCAGAATCAATATTGTGAAAATGGCCATCCTGCCAAAAATGATATACAAATTCAATGCAGTTCCAATAGAGAAAACAACCCAAAAATTCATCGGGAACTGCAAAAGACCTAGAATACCCAAAGCAATCCTAGGCAAAAGGAGCAAAGCAGGAGGTATCACAATACCAGATTTCAAGCTCTTCTATAGAGTCATAATAACTAAACAGCTTTGTGTTGGCACAAAAATAGACCTGAAAACCAATGGAATAGACTAGAAGACCTAGAAATAAAACCACATACTTACCATCAGCTGCTGTTTGACAAAGGAGCTAAAGACATACACTGGAAAAAACATAGTCTCTTCAACGATTGGTGCTGGGAAAACTGGGCAGCCACATGCAGAAAACTATAGTGGACCCCAGCCTAATACCATGCACTAATATCAACTCAAAATGGATTAAAGATCTTAACATCAAACCTCAAACTCTGAAACTACCGCAGGACAGAGTAGGAGAGACACTGGAACTTAAAGACACAAGCAGTACCTTCTTGAACAGAGAGTCCCAGGGTCACAACAATTGGAGAGAGACTCAACAACTGGGACTACCTTAAAATAAAAAGTTTCTGCACAGCTACAGACATAGCTACCAAACTATAAAGACAGCCAAACAACTGGGAAAAGATATTTACCAGCAATACACCAGACAAAGGCCTAATATCCACTATATACAGGGAACTCAAGAAACTAATCTCTCCCAAATCTAACAAACCAATAATTAAATGGGAAAGGGATCTAAAGGGAAATTTCTCAGAAGAAGAGATAAAAATGGCAATTAAACACAGGAAATGTTCATCATCCCAGGGCATAAAGGAAATGCAAATAAAAACAACCCTGAGGTACCACCTTACCATAGTCAGAATGGCTTAGATCCTAAATTCAAACAACAACAAATGAAGGTGGGGATGTGGAGAAAGATTAGTGGTGGGAATGCATTAGCAGTGGGAATGTAACTAATGCAACCACTCTGGAAAAAGCAGTCTGGAGGTTCCTCAGAAAACTAAACATACACCTTACCTATGACCCAGCTATATCACTCCTAGGTATCTACCCTGAGCAACAGGAACCAGGATACAAGGACACATGCACCTCCATGTTCATTGCTGCACTTTTCACAATAGCCAAGATATGGAAACAACACAGATGCCAACTACAGATGAATGGATCCAAAATTGTGGTACCTATATACAATGGAATTTTTTATGTAGCCATTAGAAAGGACAAAATAATGACATTTTATAGGAAAATAGAACTAGAACAAATCATGTTGAGCAAAATAAGCCAAGCTGACATATGGTCTCCCTGATATACAAGTGCACATATGAGGGAATCTAGGAGGAGGGTATAGAATCACAAAGAAACAAGTGATAAAATACAGCAAAGGGGTCTATCAGCTGCCCTGGACATCCATGAAAGTGAACTACATACACAACTCAAGGGCAGTGGTGGAAGGGAGGGAATGAGAGAGAAAGAGGGAATAGCTTACACTAAGCACAAAGAAAGAAATGTGCATATCACCCGACATGGAAGAGATAGTTGTATTGTCAAAGTTTGTAGAGTTCACAAGCTTCATAGACCATGATGATGACAATTAGCCTTGTAAAGTTAAAAATGTGTTTTGACTTTGGCTAACTATCCCAAAATATTGTGGAAATTTAAGTAATCACTTCATCTCAATAAATAAATTTTAAAACATTGGAAACAAGCAAATCTGCACTCAAGACAAAAGGTGAGATTTTATAAACTACTAAATCTATAAGCAATTTTTAATTAATTTATGAACATGTTCCTCAAGCTGGACCTGTTTTTTCTGTTTTTAAATCTTAGACATACTTAGGTTCATAAAATGGAATGTACAGTAAAGAGGAATAAAAAGCAACTCACCAGAGATCCGTTCATTCTTTCTTGCTGTTGACAATGAACAGATGATTCTGGAAGCATGGCTGGAAGATAAGCCAAATTACAGAGTCAGGAAAAAACCTGTGTGATTTTGCCCCAGATTTTCCTGCTCAAACCATTATACATAAGCTGGAAAAGCATAAAGCCTTCTTATAAGGGAAGATTGTTTCAAGTGTGAAGTAAAGCATTGAACACTAAAGACAAATCCACAGTCCATTAGTTGGTATAGTATAAAAGCAATTCATGTCTATGTTTAATATACATGTAGAATTCATAAAAACTAATGTTCCCACAAAATAATTGAATAATTGAAACCAAAAAAAATTATATCACATTTTTACTAAAACTAGTTATTACTGAAATACACTTAGAGACACATGAGCTATTAATCTATTAATGCACAGGTATCCATCTTAGGACTCCAGTGACCATTTGTGCTCTACCTCATACATACTTAGACACCATGGAATGCATGTATGTTATAACTTAATTTTTCTCACCCAGAGTTATACCGGAAAAAATATATACAATTCGTTTTTCTAATGTTATAGTGTTCCAATAATGGTTGCCAAATGGCCTAAATTCTCTGTATCGAAATACTCAGAGCACCCTTGTACAATGACTTGCTATTTGCCATTGAACCTGCTTGACACCAGTAAAGATGATGCAAACACAGGTTTGAGAAGCTCCTAATTCTCACTTTCCTAAACAGTCAAATTAAGAACCTTGGGGGCTAGGAAGGTGGCTCAGTGGTAGAGCGCTTGCCTTGCATGCATGAGGCCCTGGGTTTGATTCCTCAGCACCACATAAGCAAAAAGAAAAAAGCTGGGGCGACCCAGGCCACCAGCAGCGGGAAGCGGGGGGCCTGGCCACAGAGAACTCAGAGAACTCCGGGGCCTGGAGCACGGCCCCGCCCAGCCCCGGCCTCGCCTCACCTCCTGGCCCAAAAGGCCGCGCGCACTCCCCAGTACCCTGATTTCTGCAGCGGGCAGTGGGATGTAGTCTCCAGAAAGCAGTGCTTCCTCCAGCACCTCCTGTTGGACTTTGTGGTGGATTCCAAGGTGTGACACCTCCCTGGGATAGCTTCCCTGACAGCCTACAGTTCCATTAGATTGGTCGTATGTTTGTCATCTGGGTATTGCAGAAGGGCCTGGGGTAAGTGCCACTGACTGCCAGAGCCTCGGTCCTGCTGAAGTGAACAGTCTTAGGGAGGACCCTGCAAACTACTTACCAGCACTGAGGATGCTCCCTATTTGGAAGAGATTCTAAGTTGCACATTTCAAGTCCTGGAGAAGTAACATGTCCAAAGTGGAAAGGGAGCAATGACAAGGCCTTCAGCCTGTCAATGGCTTATGCTGTCAAAGCCCGGATTGGAAGCAGGCCCTGGGGTTTTGAAGACCAGCCGTGGAGTTAAGCTGGGAAATGCAAGATAGAGGGACCCTTCATGCTGCATCATCTCATAGCAGAAAGCAGAAGAGGAAGGGGCAATGAGAGAGAAAGAGCTTGGACTCACAACTTCAAGCTCTTTAATAATGAGCATGAAACCATTTGGGGATTTAAGTTTCCACTGCACATTCAAACCGCAACAGCACCTATCATGGGCCAGCAGTTTGCAGATGAAGTTGCATTGGCTACAAGATCTGGTGGATGTTGTGAATGAAGACTTACGAGTGAAATTGGTCTGTCTGTTACTCATCAGTGAGAAGTTCCTGGCTGTCACTCTTCCTTCTAATACTCTATTGAATTTAGAGATTCCCCAACTGCTTTCATCTGATTCAATAAGCAGAGCAAAGGAAAATGTGATCAACTACCTGAGGTTGTTACCATTGCTTTCAATTTGGGGATGAAAATAGAAGGAACTGGAAGAATGTTTTAATGGTCAGCTATTGGCTGGAAGCAGCCCCTAGAGCACATGACCTCATTTCTCGGCTTCTACAAGCAAATGCAGTCTGAAAATACTAAGTGGAGGATTCCAAAAATTAACTAACTTCTTACAGTTTGTTGTTGTGATTGTTGTTTTTGCCAATCCCTTATTGTGCCTAGTTTACAAACGAAACATTATCCTAGGTGTACATGGATAGGAAAACCATTGGTCCTTCAAGGCTCAGTTCCGTTTGTGGTTTGGGGCATCCTCTAAGGGTTGTGAAATAGGATACAAGGGATTGTAACATAGCATGTCTATAGGCCAACTCCAGGTAGCAGGCCTTCGATGAGACACATGTTGTAAACATAGGCAGAAAGAGGAAATGTTTGTAGACAAAGAACAAAAATGTCACCCCATTTGTAGATTTAAAAAAATAAATAAAGCCAGGAGCCTATGGTTCAGGCCTATAATCCTAGCTACTTAGGAGGCTGAGATCTGAAGATTTCAGTTCAAAGCCAGCCTGGGTAGAAAACTCAGACTCATATCTCCAATTAATCACACACACACACACACACACACACACATACACACACACACACATACACACACAGCTAGGAGTGATGCTGTGGGTCAAGTGGTACTAGCCTTGAGCAAAAAAGCTCAGGGACAGTGCATGAGTTTCAGCCCCGGACTGGCACAAAAATAAATACATATACATACCTACATACATACATACATACATACATACATGCATGCGTACACGTCCTTCCATGAAGCCATGGAACAGCAACCACGTCAGAATTGCTTGGTCAAGAGGTAACAGAGAACTCAGCCTGCATTAGGTTCATAGGAGGAAAATCTTCCAGCTCAATATGAAACTAACTTTGACCCTATTTTACAGTTAAAAAGAAAGAAAGAAAAAAAAAAACATACCCAGAAGTCCCAATCCTTTAAAATCCTATCTTTAAATAAAACAGAATTCTACTCTCAAAAAAAAAAGAAAAAGAAAAAAGCCAGAAGTGGCACTGTGGCTAAAGTGGTAGAGCGCTAGCCTGGAGCTGAAGAGCTGAGGCCCCATGACCGGGCCCCCCCCACAAAAAAAAAGAACCTTGGCCATCCTGCTGGAGATACAGGGCCTAATAAAGATGCAACATAAAATACTGCTCATAGGAGTGACACAATCCCAACCAACCACCCTCAGCAAAGGACCCAGAATATTAAAGTTTTCTATGTTTCTTAAACAACATTAACACAAAAGACTAAGCTGAGGACACCCCAAATTTTAGATTCATAAAAGTTAAATATAATGAATTAAATAGCTGTGAACTTTTGCTTATACTTGTTGGTTTATCACACAGGAATTGCTATTATCCACAGTTCTGTTTTTTTTTTTTACACAATTACTTAGAATGGAAATTTGCTAATCTAAAATAACATGAACTGGGTTGTAGGGGAGGGAAAGTAAAAGAAAATTGAGGGAAGGAAGAACAAGTTTGAAAAGAAATGTACTCATTACCTTAGTTATATAACTGCAACCCCTCTGCAAATCACCTTGACAATAAAAAAGGAAAAAAAAAGGAAGTAAAATCTGAAACACCATCTTACTGACCATACATAATTGCTCTGTGAGAAAACACAGAAACACATAGACCTACAAAGTCCTTGATCACCTATATAAATGTTTGGTAATAAAATTAGAGATAATTATGTTGAATTCTCTATTGGTGAAAAAAAAAAAGAACTTTACGGTGATATTTGCCAAGAATGAGAATCTACTCTGCAGATTTCAGTGAGGATGTTTTAGGAAAGACAATATGAATAATTTTAAAGCAACGTTTGTATCTTACTACTGGTTTTGTCCGCATCACCTGAATGCTTTCATACTTTAAAAAACTTTAAAAGATTTAATTATTGGCAATGTGTCTATATTCACAATGCTTGACACTGGGAGTGAAATATCTTTCAGGGTGGGCATTTTTTTCTTTTGGGATTTGGACTATCATCATAAACATAAGTGACTGAAGATCACTCCTTAAACATTAAAAAATTTCTATTTCAGGTTGGCCGCAGTTGCTGGATGGTAGGCGGTGGCCGTGGCCTGCTGGAGAATGCAAACCCCCTCATCTATGAGCGCTCTGGGGAGCGGCCCGTGACTGCAGGGGAGGAGGACGAGGAGGTTCCCTACAGCATTGATGCACCAGAGATCTTCGATCTTACTCGCTCCATCAATGACCCAGGGCATCCCCTGACCCTAGAGGAGTTGAACGTAGTAAAGCAAGTTTGGGTTCAGGTTAGAGACCCTGAGAGCACAGTGGCGGTGGCCTTCACGCCCACCATTCTGCACTGCAGCATGGCCACCCTTATTGGTTTGTCTATCAAAGTCAAGCTTCTGCGATCCCTTCCCCAGCGTTTCAAGATGGATGTGCACATTACCCCAGGAACCCATGCCTCGGAGCATGCAGTGAACAAATAGCTTGCAGATAAGGAGCGAGTAGCAGCTGCCCTGGAGAACACCCACCTACTAGAGGTTGTGAATCAGTGTCTGTCAGCTCGTTCTTAAGCTTGGCTTCTGACTCCCAGCCTGCATACTGGTCTCTACTGGCCCCAGCTGCATCCAGGGGTCATGACTTTGTTTTCTTGAATCACTGACAATGAGAAATTAACATTTTGCATTTTGTAATAAACCTTTAATTTATATTCATTAAAAAATTTCTATTTCAGATTATTTTATTAGACATATTACTACCAATTATAGCTGGGAGTAGAGATGTGGCTTAAGTGGTAAACATTACCCTTGAGCAAAAGAAGTTCATAGTGTTTAGACCTTGATCTCAAGAACTGGGACTAGCACACAAAAAGAGGGCATTGTATTTTAATTATAGTTTATCAATTGTCTTGGAATATATTTTTAGGCACTCATTTTAAGTGGTGTAAAATATGCTCATTATTCTTTTGGAGAAATTGTAATTTATCAACAACAGAAAGTAGAGGAGCTGGGAAGATGGCTCAGTGTAGAGCGCTTGCCTTGCATGCATGAGGCCCTGGGCTAGATTCCTCAGCACCACATAAGCAAAAAGAAAAAAGCTGGAAGTGGCGCTGTGGCTCAAGTGGTAGAATGCTAGCCTTGAGCTGAAGAGCTGAGGGACAGCACCCAGGCCCAGAGTTCAGGCCCCATGACCAACCCCCCTCCCCCAACAAAAAAACCCAAAAAACAAACAAAAAAAAAGAAAGTAGAGAATATCCATGTTAGTAACATTTTAAAGTTGCAAATGCCATAAGAAGTGCACAAAAATAGGACCAACAGGGAGTTCCGGGAAGATGGCGGAGGAGAAGCTGGAATCTGAACAAGCTCTCGCATAGAAAGCAGCATTAGAGTTCCAGTGAACAGTCCTAAGCCAGAGAATCACACCAAGTGTGCCATCACAGGACAGAGAGTTAGACAAGAGAGGGGAAGCCAAGGCAAGTGGTCGCCAGCAGCCGCCACGGCGGCGGCGGCGGCAACAGGGTCGCAAGCGGCAGAGACCACAGCCGGGGGCCATACCTGAGCGCTCACACAGAGAGTCCGGGACGAAGGAGCCAGACGCAGCGGCCGAGCGGATTCTACTCAACACCAGCAAGAACCAACAAAGAGCGGACATCCTCACCCTGCAGCTTGCAGACCAGAGACGACCCAGGATCCAAGACTCGGCACCAGAGACGACCCAGGACCCAAGACTCGGCGTGAGTACAAGCCCGACATCCTCACTCCTCAGGGAGCAGAGGAAGGAAGGCCACCCCTCCCCCCCCAGCACCGGTGATCTCCATCTTGGATACCGACAAAGCTCGGAGTTGCTGCTAGCTTCAGCTCAGGCCTTGGAATAAAATGAGTCATTTAGCAGGTCACAAGAACTTAACGCCGAAGTGACCTGCCAGAATCAGCTCCATCCAGGGAAAAGTCACCCAGCACAGGCGCCAGCCTAGCCTCACTGGGTAACCAGAGCCAGAGGCTGCCCCTCCCTCTAGCAGCCACCACAATCAATTGAAAAACAGAAACCCTGAGAATGGCTCCAGGCTGGGCGCTGTGAGTTATCACAAAATAGCCCCAGGGAAAAGCTACTGTTTGCTGAAAGGCCTCAACTCCACCCAGAACCTAGCCTCATCACCACATCCCCCTCTTTTGTGACTCTCAAAGCAGACCACCCTCCCAGAAAACTAACCTGGGAGGGGGATCTCAAAATCTTGGGTAAAGCAGAGCATTTTTCTGCCTCTTCCAACCAACCGACTTAAGAAACCAATCAAGCCACAGGACCCCAAGCTGACCAGAGTCTCCAAGAGACTGGTTGCAGACAAAAGGGAGATACAGGATTCTTCCCACTCCTCCCCCCCCCAAAAAAAAATCAAAAGACTTTTTTTTTTTTTTTTCTCTCTTTTTTTCTTCTTCTTCTTTTCTTTTTTTTTGCTTGTTTTTTGTTTTTTGTTACCTTATATATATATATGTATATAAATTTTTTCCCTTCTAAAACTTTTATCAATCTTTAATTTTTGCCTCTTCTGAAAAAATAATTGTTTTCCAGTAACTTTTTTTTTCTCATCTTATAATTTTTATTTCAGAATTACGTGAATGAGAGTTTTCCTTTCTTTTCTTGTCTTCTTTCTCTTTTTCTTTCTTTCTTAATTATCTTTTTGTTTTTTATCTAGCTCTACTGAACTTCTGATCTTTTCTTCTCCCTTAAAGCTTTTCACATCTCCTCAATGTCCCTCCCCTTCTCTGAACATATTCACATTCCTCTCTAAATAGACGGTCTTTTAACCTCTATAATAACATTAATTTTTACGTTTCTATTCTTTTTCTGGTCTCTCTTTATTCCCCTTTCCGTCTCTTCTTTTTCTCTCTCTCTCTACTTGCATCCTACCCAACCCATTTCCTGCACTGTGAGTAGGACATAGTTAACTCTCCTTGTGCCTCCCCACACCAATCTATTCCTATTTTTTAACCACATCTCTCACTAATCCTAATAATTTCTGATTTTCCAAATTCTTTTCTGCGGTTCGAAGTCCTTTAACATATAGTCGTTTGATGTTGAATAGATGTATCTGTTGAACTAGATTGTATCTGTAGACTATTGACTGTACAAATGCAAACTTTGGTTGATGGTTGCCTTAAGATAGTGTTCTAGCACAAAACTGGTGCAATCTTTATCTCAAATGGGCCGAGTAAGCCGGAAAAACACAAGAAAAATGGCAAATTCGGGTATCTCAATTCCCAACCTTGATAATCAGGGATTAGAACAGATAAAGAATAACCCAGAGGAGAGTTCCCAAATAGCTCTACAAACACTAATAGCAAACATGATAAATGAGAAGTTTGACAATGTACAAAGGACTCTGCATGAGCGTGATAGGGAGAGAGAGGAGGCATCCCAGAAGTTTATACAGGAATATCATAAGCGTGAGGAAGCTTCTCAAAAACTGATACAGGATTTGCATGAACAACTTGAGAATACTCAAAGAGAAAGGGAGGAATGGCGTGAGCAGGCAGAGAACACTCAAAGAGAACTGCAGGAATCCCACAGAAGGGAGGAAACTAATCAAAGAGTAATTCACGAATTAAGAGACCAGGTAGAGAATACACAAAGATCACTAAAGACATTCATGGAATCCATTAACAAAGAGCTGAAGGAAGTCAGGGAGACCACAAAGGGAATGTTGAATGGAACCCAACAGAAGGAATGGGAGTCCAAAGAAACCATAACCAATCAACTAAGTGATTTGAGAACAAACACTGAACACCAAATTAAGGAAGTAAAGAAATTCATACAAGACCTAAAACAGAGCTTCAACAAAGAACTTGAAGCCATCAAAGCTGACCAATTAGAAGGAAAAGAGATAAAAAACAAAGTAGAGAGTCTTGACAGCAGGTTAGACCATGCAGAAGATCGAATCTCAGGGATTGAAGACAGCCTAGATATTATAGAGAAAGAACATACAACCATCCAAGACAAGTCCAAGAAATATGATAGGTCTATCCAACACCTGGAGGACACCATCAGAAGGCCCAATTTAAGGATAATGGGTGTAGAGGAGCACCTAGAAACAGAAGTTAATGGTCTAGGAAATTTGTTTAACAGGATCCTAGCAGAGAACTTCCCAAACATACAAAAAGATAGGCCTATTCAGATACAAGAAGCTTTTAGAACCCCAAATAGACCAGACCAGAATAGGACATCCCACCGTCACATTATAATCCACACAGGATCAACCCAGACCAAGGAAAAGATCCTTAAAGCTGTCAAGGAGAAAAGATTAATCACCTATAAAGGGAAACCAATTAGAATTACCTCAGATTTCTCAGCAGAGACAATCAAAGCAAGAAGAGCCTGGAATGACGTATGCCATGCCCTAAAAACAAACAACTATCAACCAAGAATACTGTACCCAGCTAAACTCTCCTTCATAACTGAAGGCCAAATAAAAACCTTCCATAGCAAAGAAAAATTGAAACAATACATCTCCACCAAACCAGCCCTGCAAAAGATTCTTAAAGATGTCCTACACATAGAAAACCAACAAGAACGCAACAAAGGCCAAGAAACTGCACACAAACTGAGAATCCAAGAACCTTAGGAAGAACCCAGTTTTCACAGCCCCCAAGAAGGTGGATAACATGGCAGGAACTCCCAAATACCTCTCAGTCCTATCTCTTAACGTTAACGGACTGAACTCTCCAATTAAGCGACATAGACTGTCTAGTTGGATTAAAAAACAAGACCCTTCTATCTGCTGCCTGCAGGAGTCACATCTTGCCCGTAAAAACAAACATATTTTCAAGGTTAAAGGCTGGAACAAAATCTACCAAGCAAACGGCCCTCATAAACAGGCGGGAGTTGCAATCCTAATATCAGATAAAATAGATTTCAAATTAAAATTCGTGAGAAGAGATAAAGAAGGTCGCTACATACTAATTAAAGGATCTCTCCTTCAGGAGGATATTACAATTCTAAATATCTATTCGCCAAACAATGGAGCACCCAAATTTATCAAAGAAACACTACTTTCCCTCAAATCCCAGATAGATCCAAAGACATTAATCGTTGGGGATTTTAACACACCACTCTCCCCATTAGATAGATCAACTCGGCAAAAACTCAACAGAGAAACCGCAGATCTAAACAGCTGCATAGATCAACTAGACTTAACAGACATTTACCGAACATTTCACCCAGCAGCATCAGAATACACGTTCTTCTCAGCAGCACATGGAACGTTTTCTAAAATAGACCACATTTTAGGCCACAAAGCAAACTTGTCTAAATTCAGAAACATTGAAGTTATACCTTGCATTCTCTCTGACCACAAGGGAATAAAATTAGAACTCAACACCAAAAGCCACCAAAGAAAGTCCGGTATCACATGGAGGCTGAACAACACACTGCTGAATCATGAGTGGGTCATGGAAGAGATTAGAAAGGAAATTCAAATGTTCATGCTATTCAACAAAAATGAACACACAAATTACCAGCTCCTCTGGGACACAGCAAAGGCAGTACTCAGAGGAAAGTTTATAGCTCTGAGCTCCTACATCAACAAATTGGAGAGATCGGAAACTAACAATTTAATGACACATCTAAACCTCCTTGAAAAAGAGCAGCAAGATAAACCCCAATCCAGTAGACGGAAAGAAATAATCAAAATTAAATCAGAATTAAATGAATTAGAATCCAAAAAAACTATAGAAAGAATCAACAAAACAAAGAGTTGGTTCTTCGAAAAACTTAACAAAATTGACAGACCCTTAGCAAACCTTATCAGAAAAAGGAGAGAGCACACCCAAATTAATAAACTCAGAGATGAGAATGGAAACATCACCACGGAAACAACCAAGATTCAGAACATTATAAGGGAATACTTCTCAAAACTTTATGCTAATAAGTTTGAGAACTTGACAGAAATGGACCTTTTCCTAGCAAATATTGACATGCCAAAACTAAACCAAGATGAGTTAAACCAGCTTAACAGGCCCATATCAAGCATTGAAATAGAAACAGCAATAAGAGACCTCCCAGCTAAGAAAAGTCCAGGACCAGATGGTTTTACAGCGGAATTTTACAAGGCCTTCAAAGCAGAGCTCACACCAATACTCCTCCAACTCTTCAATGAAATTGAAAGAGAAAGCTCACTACCAAACACATTCTATGAAGCCATCATAACCCTCATCCCAAAACCAGGCAGGGACTCATCAAAGAAAGAAAACTATAGACCCATTTCTTTGATGAACATTGATGCAAAACTTCTCAACAAAATTTTGGCCAATCGACTTCAACAATTCATCCAAAAAATCATACACCATGATCAAACAGGATTCATTTCAGGGATGCAAAGCTGGTTCAATATACGCAAATCAATTAATATTATTCATCACATCAACAGGAGCAAGAATAAGAACCACATGGTTATCTCAATAGATGCAGAAAAAGCATTTGACAAGATCCAACACCCCTTTATGATGAAGGTTCTGGAAAAATTAGGAATCCATGGAACATTCCTCAATACAATAAAGGCTGTATATGACAAACCTACAGCCAGCATTATACTCAATGGTGAAAAACTAAAGCCATTTCCTCTTAACTCAGGAACAAGACAAGGATGCCCACTCTCTCCACTTCTCTTCAATCTAGTATTAGAATGCCTAGCTACAGCAATAAGGCAAGATGCAGACATAAAGGGGATCCAAATAGGGAAAGAAGAAATAAAACTCTCCCTCTTTGCAGATGACATGATCTTGTATTTAAAGAATCCCATAGACTCCACTCCCAAATTACTCAAGCTGATTCAAAACTTTGGCAAAGTAGCAGGTTATAAAATTAACCCCCAAAAATCAATGGCTTTTCTATATGCCAACAATGAGAAAAGTGTGGCTGAAATTAGGAAAGCAACTCCATTTGTAATAGCCCCACAAAAAATAAAATACCTAGGAATTAACTTAACCAAAGAAGTGAAGGACCTCTATGATGAAAACTTTAAAATCTTGAAAAAGGAAATCAACACAGAACTTAAAAAATGGCAAAACCTCCCATGCTCCTGGATTGGCAAGATTAACATCGTGAAAATGGCAATACTTCCCAAGGCTATCTACAAATTCAACGCGATACCTATCAAAATTCCACCCTCATTCTTCAAGGAAATAGAGGAGGCAATCCAAAAATTCATATGGAACAATAAAAGACCCCGAATAGCAAAAACGCTCCTCAACGGAAAGAACACTGCTGGAGGAATATCAATACCAAATTTCAAACTCTACTATAAAGCCATAGTAATCAAAACAGCTTGGTATTGGCATAAGAACAGACCTCAGGACCAATGGAATAGAATTGAAAACCCAGAAATGAACCTACAGACCTATAGCCATCTAATCTTCGATAAGGAAGCTAAAACAATAGAATGGAAGAAAGACAGCCTCTTCAGTAAATGGTGCTGGCAAAATTGGTTAACTACATGTAGAAAACTAAAGCTAGATCCTTATATATCACCCTGCACCAGAATCAACTCCAGATGGATCAAAGACCTTGAACTCAAAGCAGACACTCTGAAAACATTACAGGATGGAATAGGAGAAACCCTAGGTCTCCTTGGCTCAGGTCGAAATTTTCTGAATAGAGACCCGGAAGCACAACAAATCAAAGAAAGGTTGGACAAATGGGATTGCATAAGATTGCAGAGCTTCTGCAGGGCAAATGACATAGCTGGCAAGATCAATAGAAAGCCCACCGATTGGGAGAAGATCTTTACTAGCCATACAACGGACAAAGGTCTCATATCTAAAATATACTTGGACCTCAAAAAATTAAACCACCCAACAACAAATCCTCAAAGAAACAACTGCCCAATAAATAAGTGGGCGAAAGACTTAAAGAGAAGCTTCTCTGAAGAAGAAAGAAGGATGGCCAATAGACACATGAAGAAATGTTCAACATCCCTAGCCATAAAAGAAATGCAAATCAAAACAACATTGAGATATCACCTCACTCCAGTTAGAACAGCAAAAATCAAGAACTCTAATAACAACAGATGCTGGAGGGGATGTGGACAGAAAGGAACCTTACTTCATTGTTGGTGGGAATGTAAACTTGTTCAACCACTTTGGAAAGCAGTATGGAGGTTCCTCAAAAGACTTCACATAGATCTCCCCTATGATCCAGCAATCCCACTTTTGGGCATTTACCCAAATGTTTACAAACAAGACCACACTAAAGCTACCAGCACAACTATGTTTATTGCAGCATTATTTACCATAGCTAAGATATGGAACCAACCCAGATGCCCCTCAGTAGATGAATGGATCAAGAAAATGTGGTATATATACACAATGGAATTCTATGCCTCCATCAGAAAGAATGACATTTCCCCATTTGTTAGGAAATGGAAAGGCTTGGAAAAAATTATATTAAGTGAAGTAAGCCAGGCCCAAAGAAGCATAGGTCCCATGGTTTCCCTTATTTGCAATATCTAGTATAGGTATGAGTCAAGCGGAAAAGGCCAGATAATGTGATGTTAGGAAAATGAACCCTTAAATATGTATTTTAATGTTTTCGTTTCTTTCATGCATGTATTTCTAATGCATTTATAAGATTATTTCTTTGTTGCTTTGTATGTCCCTCCCCCACAGTGTAACCCCCGCTTTCACTATATTTGATGTCAGTATATCATGTGGAGGAGATGGGGACAAACAAATCGTTTAAGGATTCAGGTGGACCTGTTGCAACAATGAGAAGTACAAAATGTCATGTCAAAACCAGCTTTACAATTTCGGTGTGGGGGGGAGAGGGGGGTATAATTGGGTGGGGGGAGGGGGGTAAAATTGGGTGGGGGGAGGGGGGAGGCAGGGAAGGGAAGTGAAGGGTAAACAAAGGAGGAGGCTGCAATGCTTGGTAAGAAATGTATGCATTATCCTGCCCATGTAATTGTAGCCCCTCTGTACAGTATGTTCTCAAATAAAATAAAATACAATTAAAAAAAAAAATAGGACCAACATGTTCCTATAAGGTATTTTAAGGAATGTTTATGCCTTATTAACTTCAATTTCCAAAAGGAATTTCCTAAGTGAATTATTACTTTTTTAAGAAGATTGTGGCAAATGGGTAATACTAGCTAAATCTTCAGGATATACAACATCTACAAAGCATACAACCTTGAGCAATATATATTTTCTCAAGGTTTCTTCTACAATTTTCTTAGAAGGCCAAAGGTCTCTTCAACTCTCTGAACTGCCAGGAAGTACCAACATGTTAGAGCTAGCATCAGCAAATCCACAGATGGGGCACTGAAGATAAGTATGACAGATCACATACTATAAATAATTGTGGAAAGAAGCTGAATAAATCATTGAGAATTGGATTAGGGATTGGTACCTAGACCGATACTTTCAGTTGTGATAGTTTTCCTTCTACCCTAAACCATACCCTCCTGTACCCTCTGATAACTATGCTCTGGCTTATTCCTCAGCTCAGCTCACCTTCCCTCCTGAAAGTTGGTCTAAACCTTTCAAAAGCGGCAAGTGATTGCTCCTTTCAAAAGCATCAAGTGATTGCTTCAAGAAGTAGAACAATTATTGCTTAGGGGAAGGAAAGCTAAAAACATCTTCACCTTCCTGTGCTTTTCTGCCTCTGTTCTTTAGGAGGGAGATTTCTATTTGTAGGGTACCCTCCTTGCTAGGCTTCATTCCTGAAACTATAGGACCAGCACACACTACTCCAATATCCCATGTAGACCTTTCTCTAAAAACAAGGTTACGTACAAACATGAGTAAACAAGCCAGAAGTGCTAAGAAGGCTAACAAACAGAAGCAGAGTAAAAATGCCTCTCAGATAAACAACAAAATATAACCCCAAAATAGAACTGCAATATAAGAAGATTCAAGGCACACACTTTACAATTTTACTGCAATTGTTACCATGCTCATGTTACAGCAGGGCAAAGTGAATTAAAGTCACGTGGGTTAACAACAAAATCTCTAGGTCATAATAAATAATAAACATAAAGTTCCAGGATCTCCTAGTCTGGAGAAACACCCAAATTGCTCTTGGAGCTTCAGAAGCCAGATTCTGGTGTCTAGAAGCACACAGGCTAATGGCAGCACAAGTTCATGACTCCCAAACAAATCATCAACCCCAGACTGGAGGAACACCTGCAAGGTAGAACCACCGGGTCCTGTGCCCAACTTGCAGTTAGTGCCTGACATCGGATCTGTAGCTTGAGATCCCTTACAGTTACAACTCCCAAAGTCCACTGAAGAGAGGCTGAGTGCCTGCCTTGGGGTTTTCACCTACTGAATGCAAAACTGCACTTCAGAGCACTTCCAACAGCAATGCAAAGGGCCAGGAACCACAATTTATAAATGGAAAACACCAATCATGGGTGGGGAGGCCCACATGCAGAAGGATCTACACACACACATACACACACACACACTCTCTCTCTCTCTCTCTCTCTCTCTCTCTCTCTCTCTCTCTCTCTCTCTCTCTCTCTCTCTCTCTCTCTCTCTCTCTCTCCCTCTCAAACTATCTAGGTGCAATTGAGATGATAATTCCCACAAAGTGATGAGCCATCCTTGAGGAAGTAGGCTCCTTGCAGAGCTTGGACCAATGCTTGACCCTAGGCTTGCTTAGATGCATGGGGACCTTCCTCTCCCAACTGTAAGTTGAGTTTCTTCTTGAAAAATCAGTTTGCTTCCTGAAAAATTCCAAGACCAAACAGAGAAAGGAAATGTTTGGGGAGTATTAAATGAGTTGGCATTTTAGTTCTTTGTTCTAATAATGTAATTGAGGTTATGAGATTGTTGTTTTCATTTTTTATTTTTGTTTAACACATATGTTCTGCTGAATGTAAACTATGTCTCTGTTTTGCCTTAAATTTTGGAATAACTACCCTCTCACTGTAAAGAGAGTCACAGCCACTAAATTGATTCTTGGATCATTTTCCACTGCTCAAATGTATACACTGGAATGAAACGGTATGACTGTTAGGTAGATATAAAACACAATGCTTGTGTCATTAGATTTCTCAAAATTAATCTATTAATTAATTTCCCAGAAACTACCAAATTCCATCAACAAAACAATAAGGCATTTTTGGTTGGTTGTTTCTGAATTTTGACTTTCCTTTAATGTGTTTGTTGCTATTGGTCCTGTTGCTTGAACTCAGACCTTTGGCACTGTCTGTTTGAATTTGCTGTGTTCTACTTGCCTTTTCTTCATTAATTTCTTCAGCTAACTAGTGAAACTCCTAAAGGAGTTTCTCAGAGCATGGTATATTACCTCTATTGCCCTTCAAGAAATGCTGGATTGCTGTAATCAGGGTGAATATGGGTTTGAGTAGAGGAATGAAGTTTAGGGTAGGTCTGAGTTGTGGTGACGTTTTATCACTTGCCTCAATCCAGTCTGTTTTTGTCTTGCTTTGCACACCCTACTTTGTTTTGAATTCCTACCTCTTGTCCTAAAAGTTCCACTCAGTAACTCTAGGCTATATATCTAAGGGACCTCTAACTAGTCTTCCCAGACCTTATCAATCAGCAATAAATCTACTGTCTCCCTCCCTCATATCTGAGTTTCCATGCTTCTCTCTTAAAGGTTTCTTGTGATTTTGGATGATAAAGTATGATTTGGAAAGACTGGATAGGAAACGTTCATGCCTGATATTCAGTCCTCCAGTGTATGGGATCTTCATGTCTCTTTTGTGGACCTGATCTATTCCTCATAAAAATGGAGATCATAGGGCATATTTATAAGTATAAGCTTCAAATTGAGAGTATCTATACTAATATAAAGGAAAGAATAATTTCCTTCTATAAAAGTAAATTACTGAGAGGCAAGGAGGCAAGGATCAGGTAAAAACGGGGTGCTTTGAAGACTAGCTATACAGTGCAGTTTTCATTTTTCGAGATTACATAAAATGTTTTATTTTTTATACTAGTATAAACAGAACTGACTCCCTACATTATTTTAAAATTGTTCATTGCTCACAAAGGAAAGTTCATTATTATTTTTGGAGGGAGGTCCGGTCATGGGGCCTGAACTGTGGGCCTGGGCACTGTCCCTCAGCTCTTCAGCTCAAGGCTAGCACTCTACAACTTGAGCCACAGCACCACTTCCAGCTTTTTTTCCCCCTACTTATGTTGTGCTGAGGAATCAAACCCAGGGCCTCATGCATGCAAGGCAAGCGCTCTACCAATGAGCCACTTTCCCAGCAAGTTCATTATTTTTATACATACATTATACCCTGTTAGTTCAGTGAATTCAGTTATTGACCATAGTTACTTTTAATGAGTTTTGTGATTTTCTAAATAAAAGAAAATGTTAGCTTTGGGCACCAGTGGCTGTTGCCTCTAATCTGAGTTTCTCAGAAGATTGACTTCTGAGGACTACAGTGAAAGCCAGTCTGGACAAAGAAGTATATGAGACTTACCTCCAATTAACCATCAAAAAACCAAGTGGGAAAACTCTAGCCTTGAGTAAAAATCTCGGGGGATAACACACTATCCCAGAGTTTTAGGCCCAGGATTGCACAAATAAAAAGATAATTTTATCTGCACAAAAAATAATTACACCCCTTCCTTTCTACATAGATACTTACATTTCTATTGTCAAATTGACCTTACAAGGAACTCTAGTACAGTGCAACTTAAAATTGATGAGAGTATATATATATATATTTATTTTAGGATATTACTACTTGTAGTTTCACCATTATGTATCATTATGTATGGCTATCAACTGTTCTTTTTAAAAAACAAATATTTTTACTAACATCTATCAGTTATGCAGGGAGTTTCATGATAACATTTTTTTGGGGGGGTGGTAAGTTGTGTGGCTTAACTCTGGGCCTGGGCGCTGTCCCTGAGCTCTTCAGCTCAAGGTGAGCACTCTACCACTAGAGCCACAGCACCACTTCCTGTTTTCTGGTGGTTAATTGGAGATAAGAGTCTCTTTGGACTTTCCTGCTCTTGCTTTTCTGCCCATGCTGGCTTTGAACCATGATCCTCAGGTCTTAGCCTCCTGAGTAGCTAGGATTACAGGCGTGAGCCACTGGCGCCTGGCTTCATGGTAATATTTCAATACAATAATATAATTTACTTCATCAGCCCCACTCAATCATTCTCCCTCATTCACTCTCCTTCCTAAAATAATTTTAACCTACTTCATTGCACTGTTTTTGTAAATGGTTCTATATACTTTGACAGAAAGAGAATAAACATATTATTTGCATGTATAAGAATAAAACAATGAAACGTCCAAATTATTTTACATCATGATGAAGAGAATAAGGAATAGAATACATTATAAACATATATGAAAATGTCATAATGAAACCCTAAGTATATTACTAATATATTCAGTTTCTTTTGTTCCTTTCTTTGAACTGTCTTTGACCTTTTATTTTTTCCCCTCTACCCTCTTCACTGGGCAGAGCCACTCCACACCCAGCTTTGACCCTGTTCTGCATCTTGCAGGCTCCATTAAAGGCAAAAATTTCTGGCGATTTTAGGAACATCCATTATCTCAAAGTCTGAAAGCTGGGTGCCAGTGGCTCACTCACACCTATAATCCTAGCTACAGGAGACTAAGATCTATGGATCAGAGTTCAAAGCCAGCTCAGGTAGGAAAGCTAGTGAGTTTTTAGTTTTTTGTCAATCATGGGGTTTGAAATCAGGGTCTGGGTGTTGCCTTGAACAACTTTTCCTCAAGGCTAGTGGTCTACCACTTTCAATAACAGCTGGTGGTTAATTGGAGATAAGAGGCTTACTCTGGTTGGCTTTGAGCCTCAATCCTCAGATATCAGCCTAATGAGCAGCTACAAGTGTGAGCCATTATAGCCTGGCTGGTGAGACTCTTATCTCATAAGAACCACCAAAAAGCCGGAAGTGGAAGCCTAGCTCTAATGGTAGGGCATCAACCTTATCTAAACACAAAAGCTGAGGGAGAGGTCTTGGAGCCTGAGTTCAAGCCACAGAATCAGCACATGTCCATGCATGCATGCATGCATGCATACACTCATACACACACATACAAAGTAGTCTAATAGTGAAAAAAAACCCTCCAGAATGACATATGATAGGTGAGTTTTGAAAGAACAAGGAAGGTAAATATACAAACAAATGAAGTTGACATCTGTGGTGGTTAACCTTGAGGTTGAACTTAATTGGAATCAATTTAATTGGATTTCGATGCACCCAGCTGATTAGTAAAGCACCAATCTGGGGAGGGGGACCTTCCCTAGCAGATTAACTGAAGCAGAAATCCCTCCTGCTTGTGGGTAGCACCATCCTTTAGGCTGGTGTTCCATATGGAATTCAAAGGGGCCTGCAATCCAGGCATTCTCTTTCCCTCTTATCCCTCCCAGTGCTCCCTGGCTTCCATGAGTTATTCTGCTTTGTCCTGATTGCCTGAAATCTCTTGACACTGAGCAAAATAAATCCTTTCTACCTTATTTGGGTCAAGTATTTTGTTATGGCAACAACATCAAAACATATGACTAACACAACCTAATCTGCCTCTTTTCCTTCTACCTCCAGTTTTATTTATTTATTTATTTTTGCCAGTTATGGGATTTGCACTCAGTTCCTGAGCACTGGCCCTGAGCCTCTTTGGGCTCAATCAAGGTTAGTGCTCTACCACTTGAGGCACAGTGCCATTTCCAGCTTTTCCTGAATAGTTTATTAGAGGTAAGAGTTTCACAGACTTCCCTTCCTGGCTGATTTGAAACACATCCTCAGATCTTAGCCACTTGAGTAGCTAGGATTATAGGTTTGAGGCTAGCCACCTTCCACCTCTTCTCCTTCTTCCTCTTGGTTCTTCCTCCTCTTTCTTCCCCTCCCTCTTCCTCCTCACCATGCTAAATAAATATAGGCTTTACCACTGAATGAGACACCCAGCCGTAGGTTGCCATCTTTACTCAATGAAACAGCTGACTTTAATGGTTGCTGATTATATATCCCAGGAACCAACCCACCTTTTGCTATGTGAACTTGCTAACAGACCCAAGAGATAGGTAATGATTACCTTGGCCACTGGAACACAGAAAAAATGATCACCCAGGGCCAAGATCACAAAACTTGAATCTTGGCCCCACAAACATTTCATTCCAACTTCAGTAGTGAAGATGAGACTCAAACACAGACAGTTTCCTCACCAAATAGAGCCGTGTACTTAATCATACCTGTGGGTGTTGTTGATTCCATGCTAGAGGAATGTGAGGGTATGGGGCTGGGAATATGACTTAGTGGTAGAATTCTTGCCTAGCATGCATAAAGCACTGGGTTCGATTCCTCAGAACCACATAAACAGAAGTGGCACTGTGGCTCAAGTGGGAGAGTGCTAGCCTTGAGCAAAGAGAGGCTCAGGGACAGAGCTCAGGCACTGAGTTCAAGCCCAAAGACTGGCAAAAAAAAAAAGCAAGGAGGGTGAGGGTAGGGGATGACAAAGGCTACACACACAAATGGAGTATTATTTGAGGATGAGCAAATTGGAAAGGCCAGGATAAAATTGGAAAGGATAAATTGGAAAGACCAGGATAAAAGACCCAGCTCTGGCATATACTAATTTGTGACATCAAAGACAAGTCATTTGAATTTGCTTGTCTCTATTTCTATATCTGTAAAATGGGGATAATCAGAGCCCTCATATCTAAGCTTCCTGAGTAGCTAGAATTACAGGCATGTGCCACCAACACCTGGCTAGTGATGATGAATTTTAACATATTAGTTCTGCTAGACTGTAGTACCTCATTTTTGAGGCAAACATCAGTATATGTTGCTACGAAAATACTTTTGGATGTGATTACCATTTTAATCACATGGGTAAAGTTTAAATGGGTAAGTCCAAATAATTTTAAACTTTGGGTAAAGAAGAGTGATTACCTTTCCTAAAAGGAATGGCCTTTACTCAATGACTCGATAAACTTCAGAAGGAAGTTGAAGTTACCCAAATTCTGTCACTTAGCTGCAAAGTAGAAATTCTACCTGCGTTTCCAATCTACAGATTAATGATGCAACATGAGTTCTTGTTGAGCTATCAGGCCTGATATCCCCCAATCTACATATATGCACATGCATGTATATACACATGTATGACACACATGCATGTGTAAATTTCCCTTTAGCTTTTTCTGCCTCAAACTAGTACTGTACTTCTTGAAATACACCTTCATTTCCAGGTTTTGCCTGGTGTGTGGGAGATAAGACTTTCTGGCTTTGAACCATGATCCTCAAATCTCAGCCTCCTGAATAGCTCAAACTATAGGCATGAGTCACTGTCATATGACACATATATGACATCTTGGTTCTGTTTCCAGAGAAATCAAAGACATTGGCTGTTCTTCCTTCATGTGGACCTTATACTCAGCCCCTCCAGGAGCTCAAGCCACCTAGTAGGAAGTCAATATACACCAAGGATCTGGGTCAGGCCTGGGGTGTCACACAGGATGCCAGGCTTATTCCCTGGCTGCTAGCAAAGGAGGTTCTGACAAAGGGGCAAGAAACTATGAATTTGTCTTGGGGGATGGTCAGAAATCTTTTTCTTTTTTTTTTTTTTTTTGGTGCCAGTACTAGAGCTTGAACACAGGATCTGGGTGCTGTCCCTCAGCTGTTTTATTCAGGACTAACACTCTACCACTTGGGCTCCTGATCCGTTTGAGGCATTTTAGTGGTTAATTGGAGATAAGTCTCACACTGGCTTCAACCAAGATCCTCAGGTATAAGCCTCCAGAGTTGCTAAGATTACAAGCATCAACTACCAGCACCTGGCTCAGATAGTATTCTTATTGGTCATATTAATTTCATTTTTAGCTGTGTGGCTCTAATCAAGTGGCTTACTCTCTCTGACTCCTATTTCTTTTTTTTTTTTTTGTCGGTGGTGGGGCTTGAACTCTGGGCCTGGGCGCTGTCCCTCAGCTCTTCAGCTCAACGCTAGCACTCTACCACTTGAGCTACAGCGCCACTTCCTGACTCCTATTTCTTGATAAGTGAAATGAGGATTTTAAAAAAGCAGAATAATAATAATAAATACTTTGTGGGGGTGGCTATGGATATTAGATAGGATAAAGATAAAACAAATGAAATATCCCTCTCTCAAATACGGCAGTTATTAGTTATCAGTATTTATTTGTCATTACTTGGGCTGGCCTTGATCTGAGAAGCCTTCTAAGGTGCAAGGTAGATGAGAGAAGTCCCACTGCCACCTCTTCCCTGTCCCACCTCACTGGCCCCCTTTGAGGTCACCAGAGGCCCCTGGCCATGATAGATGTCCCATCCTTATAGGCTGACTTGCTGCCAGAATTAACTTTAACCACTAGTGCTCTGGCTGTATGTTTGAGGAAAGTGGCTAAATGCTGCTGGGGACAATGGGGAGATAGCAGCTCAATCTAGACTATGGTCTTTGAAGGTTCCCCTAGACAATAAGAAGAGAGAGAGAGAAGGAGAGGGAGAAAAAGAAGGAGGAGGCTGCTCCACAAGCTGTTTAGTCTATTAATCGTGGTGCTGACAGTCTTTTCTGGCTGGCCCAGGGCTGCCAACTGGGCTGGAGAGACCAGCCCTTCCTTTTCCTGGGGTGCTGATGTTGTAGGTATTTTTGTTTGTTTGTTTTTACATTTTTCCTGGCTACCACAAGAACATGGGATAGGAGAAAGATCAGATTGGAAGATTTTAGGAATGTCACAGAAAGGCTCGGACTCCAGGGAGTGGACACCCATCTCTGCCTCTTCTCGTCAGCAGAGGTCCTTGATGTCCTTAGTTTCTTAGTCTTCACAAGAGAAGCAAAGGCTAGCACTTCCTTCCCAGGGCCCAGCCCAAGGAGGATTCAGTAGGCCTGAACTAAAGTTCAGCAGGGGCTCTATAGGGAGAATCTGGCATTCAGCACCAGCCAGACAAATGGTTAAAAAACTCAAGTTTGGCTCCTGGCTCTCTGTAGGTTCTCAGATACCTAGCAGCTTCTATTTCACTCAGCTCTTGGAAATAGTTCTTTCCTTCCTATCCCTCCCTCCGTCTCTTCTTCCCTTTCCCCCTTCCTTCCTCTCTTTTATTGTCAGTCTTTGGGCTTAAACTCAGGGCCTAGGTGCTGTCATTGAACTTTTTCTCTCAAGAGTAGCTTTCTATCACTGAGACACAGTTCCAATTCTGGTTTTCTGGCTAGGGTTACAGGTATGAGTCACTGATGCCCAGATCTTTGTCCCCTCCCTCCCTCCATCCCCCCCCCCCAACTCTTTCTGTTTTCTTGAACTCAGGGTCTGGGCACTGTTCCTGAGCTGTTTTGTTCAAGGCTGAAATCCTACCACTTGAGCCACAGCTCCACTTCCAGATTTTTGGTAGTTAATTGAAGATTGGAGCCTCACAGTGTTTCTTGCCTAGGCTAGCTTTGAACCGCAACTCTCAGATCTCAGCCTCCTGACTAGCTAGGATTACAAGTGTGAACCACCAGCACCTGGCTTAGTTGTCCTTTTCAAGAACTATAATTGCAGGCAGAGTAGTTAGTGCTATACTGAAACACCAGCCAGGCACTGTGAAAAGGACATACATGTCTCAACTGGCCTAGGATCAAACATTATTAAAACCATTCACACTGGGGGAACTAAGCTCACTTAAGCAGATTTATCTAGAAGACTCAACAATGAGATGTACAAGCCGTTATGTCGAAAACGAACTTTACCACTTTGGGGGGAGAGGGGGGAGGAGGATTGAGTGGGGGGAGGGAGGAGGATTGGGTGAGGGGGCGGGGGGGGGAGGATGGGAAGGGATGAGAAGGGGAAACAAAGGAGGAGGCTACAATGCTTGATAAGAAATGTACTCAATATCTTGCCCATGTAATTGTAACCCCTCTGTACAGTATTTTCACAATTAAAAAAAAAAAGAATCTATGCCTGATGCCAATGGTTCACATCTATAATCCTAGCTACTTAGGAGGCTGAGTTCTGAGAACCTTGGTACAAAGCCAGCTTGGGCAAAAAGGTCTGTAAGACTCTTATATCCAATGAAGAATTAAAGAGCAAGAAGTGAGGCTGTGGCTACAGTGGCAGTGTGCCAAGCTTGAGAATAAAAGCTCAGGGACAGCATCCAGAGTCAAAGTTCAAGGCCTAATAGTGGTGCATGTGTGCACATGCATGCACACGCACATAAAGCACACACACACACACAGGACACAGAATTTCTCTAGCCTGTTTTTCTCTTGGGTCACATGTGTTGCTCGTAGGAAAGGTACTGGGACAGGGGCAGAGATTAGTTGTCCGATGCCATTGACTCACCAGAAATTTTTCTCCTCTGTAATATGGAAATGAGGATATCTGACTTATATGGTTGTTGGGAGCATTAGATGAGCTAACAATAAAGTGTGTGTGTGTGTGTGCCAGTCCTAGGGCTGTCCCTGAGCTTTTTTGCTCAAGGTTGGCATTCTACCACTTGGGCCACTGGTGCACTTCCAGCTTTTCTGGTGTTTAATTGGAGATAAAAGTGTCACAGGCTTTCCGACCCTGAGCTGGCACTGAACCACAACCATCAGATTGCTAGCCTCCTGAGTGGCTAGGATTACACATGTGAGCCACTGGCTTATGGCTGCAATAAGGTTTTAATGAAGGAGAGCTGGTGAGATTCTTCAGTACCTATTTCATGTGACCTCCTCTGAGACCCCTAAAGTACAATCAGTGGGAGACTCTGCCTTCAAAGCACCAAGAGGAGTCAAGACCAGCCAAGTAATGCTGCACTGACAAACAGCCTGGCATTTTTTCTACTCACAATATGAGTTCAGGGTGAGTCAGTAGGAGCTTCTGTTCTTCTTATGAGGGACAGAAGTCACTGAGCAGAGTCTCTGCTCTGACACACTTCTCTAAGATCACAGGCAAAGGGAAATGAACTCAGACTACACACTGACATGTTGTAATCATATGATTGTGCCTAACCATGAAAAGAACAGAAAGGTATAAGTCTACCATGTTTCAGCCAACCATCAGTCAAGTCTGACCCTGCTACATGAATTACCCACTTCCCATGGGACCAGGAAAAATCCCCTAAGTAAATCTGAAATGTCCTACTATATGAAGCAATTCAAGCCTGCATAGACTTGCTCAGATGAGAGAGTTGAAGCATGTGACTGAGCAGAAAAATGCTGATCAAAGCCAGGTGCCAGTGGTTCACATATGTAATCTTAGCTACTTAGAAGGCTGAGGTCTGAGAATCCTGATTCTAAGCCAGCTCAGGCAGGAAAGTCTGTAAGAGACTCCTATCTCGAATGAACCTCCAAAAAGCCAGAAGTGGAGCTGTGGATCAGGTAGTAGAGCACTGGCCATTAAAAAACTAAAAGACAGCGCCCTGGCCCTGAGTTCAAGACCCCCCCCCCACACACACACACAAAGAAAAAAAAAAGCTAATTTAGTCCAAGTGCATGTACACATGTAAGTTTCAAAGAGGCAGAAACAAATATGATCACAGTTTTGAATGCAAAAAATACCAAGTCCAATCAGTTCAGAGGAGAGTGGAATGTATGTTCCCTCAGGGAACTGCATTCTGGGATATTTTGGGGGATCCTTCTACTAGGATACCTCTATACTTCTTGTGAGTCAAAGGCGGCAAGTTCTTCAAGAACCAGAAACTCACCTTTCACCCCAATCCAAGGGACTTGAAGTTCTAAGAGGATCTTTGCATTCACTCCCCAAGGAATCCACAGGATCTGAGAAAGAAAGAGGATGGGGAAAGCTGGATAAGGAAAGAGAAGCAGGGAGGCCCAGGGGTCTCTGTGCAAATGGGAAAATGGGAAAGGGACTGACCTGAGTAGAAACAACAGGATCAGCAGGTGGGGATGAGGGAGGGGAGCAAAGATGATGAGGGAACCAGTCCTACAGAAGGCATATGGGATACAGGCATATGTGGAAAGAGTACTCCCCAGAAAGAGAACACTGGGGGCTGGGAAGGTGGCTCAGTGGTAGAGCGCTTACCTTGCATGCCTGAGGCCCTGGGTTAGATTCCCCAGCACCACATAAGCAAAAAGAAAAAAGCCGGAAGTGGCGCTGTGGCTCAAGTGGTAGAGCACTAGCCTTGAGCTGAAGAGCTAAGGGACAGCGCCCAGGCCCAGAGTTCAGGCCCCACGACCGAACCCCCCCCAAAAAAAGAAAATAAAAAAGAAAGAGAACACTGGACGAGGTCAGGGGACAGGACAGGGCAGCAGAAAGGAGGCCAGATTGTAAAGTATGGATATTTGAAATAAGAGTCCCAGAATGGGGCACCAAGGACCCTGGGTTCTAATTCTGACTACTGAGTGGTCAAATCTCTGTCCTCAGAGCCTCAATTTACTCCATCCGGGAAACAAACAAACCAAAAAAACAGGAAGAAGCACCGACTTTTCTGGTGCTGCCTCTGAGGACATCGACCAGAAGAGGAGGGAAAAGGAGCTGCAGAGTGGTGTTGGGTAGGGGAGAAGGCCGCACAGCACCAAAGCACTCACCTGACCGGCTATGGGGACCAGCACAGCTCCTGTCTCCCCGCCCCCCCATCCCACCTCCCGGGCCACGAGGTGCCATCGGCCTGTTGCTGGTGGTCTAGAGCCCACAGCCCCAGGTTGGGTAGAAAGACCAGGGCCGCCAGTACCAAGGCGCCCGTCTGCAGAAGCCCCTACTGCTTCTGCCAGTTCAGAGCCAGTCACCATCGCCGTGCCCCATCTGACTCCGCCGACCCCGGCGGCCCCGCTGGCCCCGAAGCCCTGCTCCACACCCACCACAAGACCCCGGGTCGCGGAAGCCGCAACTCACCAAACTCAGGCAGCCGCAGCACCATCCAGGCCCCAATTCCCTAGCATTTCTGCCTCTCCCCAGGATGTAAGCCAGAAGATACCATTGACTCACTGCCATGGGTGGGAGTTGCAGCTACCAATAACAATGTTGGACCCTGAGGAGCCATCAGATCCACGATTCTGTATTCTACAATTGCTAGAAAACGCCTATATTTGTTGACCTCCGCCTCTTTTTGGAATGTTTCAGTCTGTCCGGATGCCACCTGAGGGTCCGACCTCAGAGATACCCCCTCCATCGCTGCAATAGTGTATCCCGCTCCTCCATTGATCCCCTGCCCACCAGGCGGTGAGAAAGCAGATTTGAGTTCTTGTTGGGCGCTGAAATGGTGCGGGCTACACGCTGGTGAGAGGCCTCTGTTTGGGCGTGGTTGAGTGCGCTTCAGAATCCGATCCTGGCCTCCTTCTGCTGCTGCTGGGAGGGAGTCCTTGGGCTTTGCAGATAGTGGTAGATCCCTGCCATTCCCAGCCCCTGGAGTCTGGGACTCCCCACTCATCTTGGCAGGGCCCTGAGGACAACCAGATCTCATTTGACCCAGGGATCTCAGTGTCTTTTGTCATTCTTCCCTCCTCAGATCCTCAGCCGCTCCCACTGCCTTTCCTGGGGCAGCCCATAGCCCTCCAGCTCCACCCAGAGCTGAGCTCCTTCCAGCCCTAGAGTTCCCACCAGAATAGCTGGCCACTCCCACTCTGCCCAGATCTACCTGCGCCTGCAGAGAACCTCCTCTACCACTAGCCCCAGAGTTATGAACTATCACCTATATAGGAGTAGACACCGTATTGCTCCCTAGCCCGTGGGCAACATGGCCCCACTAATCAATCTCTTTACAACAGTCCTTGTCCTGTATGTGCCTGCCCCTGCATGGTTCCCTGGCATGGCCAGAATGGATTCTTTCAGTGTCCTGTGTGGTGAAATGAGGCCCACACAGTAATCCCTGTGCAATTCTGCCCACAGGTCCTAGGTTTCTTCGTGCAGAAGATACTAGATGTTGGGTGTGTTCACTCCCATATGTAATCCAGACTGCAGTCAGCGCCCACCAGCCTGTGACACCTGTCTGCCATGCCTAGTGTTGGGGAGGTAACCCAAGCCTGTCTACAGGCTCCTTCCTCACGCAGGTCTAGTCCCACACATATCCACTGGACACTCAGCACAGGCTAAGCCCTTCCCCAAACCTCAGATTCAGGGTTTGTCTCCATTCAGCCCTATTTGGCAAGCCATCGGCCAGCACCCATGTGTGCCAGACCCTGTGCCAGGCTCCAGGAAGATGTGGAGGCAGTTCAAAACCCTGGGAGTTGAAATGGGGGTTGGGAACTGAAACATTAAACAAATATGCAGTTACCCAAGACAGTGAAATGTGTGCATCACTGTGGTAAGGGCTCTGAAGAAAGGCTGGACCACAGAGAATCTGGGCTTCTTGCTCCAGTACTCATTCCTTAACTGTTTCTTCCAACACCCTCCTCTCTGGCATACTCCACAGTGCCCTCTTGATTCTCTGCCTCTCCAGCCCAACTACTGATTCTGGTGACTTACCAACCCCAGCCCTAGACAGGCATCCTGATGACTCTCGCCTCCCATTTCTTCTAGCTCCAGGCCAAACAGTAAGGGGTCAGTTTTTCTGACATCACAGCTTGGTCTTAACACCTGTAACAAAACTTTGAAGGCTTGGGTCACCTTGGCTGAGTCTGCATTTCTGGGGATGACATGCAAGAGTTAATCAAACTGGGCAGTCGTGGATCATGCCTCTAATCTTAGCTACTCAGGAGGCTCAGTAGCTAGTCCATGTAGCACCCTCATAACACCTCTTCTCAGAACTGACCCTACCCACAAATTCCCATAGTCTTATATAATGTGACCTGTGATTGCCCATATGACCCATGAGACTACCACTAAAATTTTGTTTAAATTCAGCCTATACCTGTCCATGGCTGCTGCCTCCATTTTTCCTTGGAGCAGCCCGGCAGGTCTGCCCCCCAATAAAGCGTTGAACTCATATTGGCTGTTCTCACGTACCTTTTATTTCTTACAAATTGGAGTCTCAGGCACTAATCTGACTTCAAGCCTCCATCCTTAGTTCTCAGCCTTCTGAGTAGCTAGTATTATTAATGTGAGCCACGGTTACCCAGCAAATTTGCCTATTTTTTGATACCTCATGGATGTGGAAACATATAGTTTTTTATATCTAATTTACTTGCTATATTTTATAGATTCATTCATGTTATTGCGTGGCTCAGAATGTCATTCCTTTCTAAGATTCAATCATATTCCCTTGGATGGATTTACCACATTTTGTTTATCCATCAGTGGACATTTGAGTTGTTTCTACATTTTCACTATAGTGAATAACGCAGTCAATAAAATTATATGTCTCTTATATTGAGCAGACTGATGTAACAGAGTAGCCAGAGTCATCCTTTCATAAGAAACTCAGATGACCTTTGGGGACCACCTGTGGCTTTCCTTTACATTAACTATCCATGAGAATCCTTACAGCCTGTGAGGCCTATATGGTATGACCAACTTACATCCCTGAGCTAAGCAGCCCATGTAAAGCTGAGACCTTAAGATTTTAGCTCAAAAACCTCTCCACCATGGGAAGGTAAACTGAGGACCTTCCCAGGCTAGGCACATTGTAACTACTGTATCCAGTAATTACTGCTTGAGCAAAGTATAGCAATCAGAAAGGAAAGTATTTAGAATCTCTCCCTTTCCAATCTCCTCTTCTTGCTCCCTAGATGATTTTGAAGGAATCTGGATTTGAGGTTTGTTTTGTTTTGTTTTTATCTTCCCAGATTCACTGTTTTTTGTCTCTCTTAGGGCTTGAACTCTGGTCCTGGGCACTGTTCCTCAGCTCTCAGGAAGTAATCTACCACTTCAGCCACAGTACCACTTCGGTTTTTCTGGTGGTTAATTGGAGATAAGTATCTCATGGACTTTCCTGCCCAGGCTGGTTTTGAACTGTGATTCTCAGACCTCAGTCTCCTAAATAGGATTACAGGTGTGAGCCACTGGTGCCTGGCCAGAGTCACTTTTTGATCAAAGATGCACACCAGCCAAGTCTTCCCACAATAGGGAATCTGCCCTAATAACACCTTTAATCTGGGACCTCTTTTATCACTTTTGCAATATAGGATGCACCAAGCAGGGGGAGGGGCTTCTTGAGCTTTATCCTCCTCCCAGAGAAAAGTCTACTTCCAGGGGGAAAACAGAGTTGACCATGAACTAAAACTGAACCAGAACTGCTGCTTTCAAGTCTGAGCCCTCCTATGGGACAGTCATGGGCATTAAATGAGAATATATAATAAGGTGTTCCCTGGCCCTGATGGCTCACACCTATAATCCTAACTACTCAGGAAGCTAAAGTCTGAGGACTGGGGCTTGCCCTTAGGACCTGGGACCTGACCTTGAGACCAGGCTAGCACTCCATCACTTGAGCCAAAGCACCACTTCCAGCTATTTCTGAGTTGTTTACTGGAGAGTTTCATGGACTTTCTTGCCTGGGCTGGCTTTGAAACATGAACCTTAGATATCAACCTCCTGAGTAGCTAAGATTATAGCCAGGGCTTGGATAGCCCCCCACCTTGCTCATGCCATAGCCTTATTCTCTTTCTCATTTGGAACCAGCCACACACCCTTTCCACCTTGTCTTGAGTTCATTCCAGCCCTAAGGCTTTCACCCTAGCTATTGCCTCTGCCTGATCATTTCCATATTGCCCCTGAAGCTGGCTCCCTCTCATCCTACAGGTGTTGGCTTCAATGCCACTTCTTTACAGAGACCTTCTTTGTGTGTGGATTCTGGGATTTGAATGGGTTTGATCTCAGGATTTGGGCACTGTTGCTTAGTTTTTGTATCTCAAGGCTGGCATTCTACCACTTGAGTTCTCACTTATGACTTATTGCTAGTTACTGGGAGATAAGAAATTCGCAGACTTTGCCCAAGCTGACTTTGAACCATGATCCTCAGATGTCAGTCTCCTGAGTAGTTAGAATCACAGCTGTGACTCACCATCACTCAACTCACAAGCACTCTCACCTGCACTGTTTATCTTGCTATGGGTGCTTCATATAGTTGTTTATATACTAGATTTCCACTGGGCTTCCCCAAATAGATAATCAGTTGAGACTTTGATAGATGCCTTGTCTGCTCCTAGACTACATTGTGAACCATTTGCATTTGACATGTATCTGATGAATGGTGAGTTTCTCCTTCCATAGTCACCTTGCTACCTCTCTGTCTCTCTGTCTTTCTTTCTCTCTGTCTCTGCCTTTCTCTGTCTGTCTCTGTCTCTCTGTCTCTCTCTGTGTCTCTTTCTCTCTGTCTCGTCTCTGTCTCTGTCTCTGTCTCTGTCTCTGTCTCTGTCTCTGTCTCTGTCTCTGTCTCTCTCTCTCTCTCTCTCTCTCTCTCTCTGTTCCTCAGCCTTGAACTCAGGGTCTGGGTACTATTCCTGAGGTTTTTTTGCTCAAGTATAGCACTCTATTACTTGAACCACAGCTCCACTTCCAGCTTTTTTGGTGGTTAATTGGAGAGAAGAGTCTCACAAACATCCAGGGCTGGTGGCTCATACTTGTAACCCTAGCTACTCAGAAAGCTAAGATCTGAGGATCATGGTTTAAAGGCAGCCAGGGTATGGAAGTCCATGAGACTCTTATCTCCAATTAATCACAGAAAGAGCCAGAGTGGCACAATGGCTCAAGTGATAGAGTGCTAGCTTTGAGCAAAAGGATCTTAGGGACAGTGCCCAGGCTCAGAATTTAAGGCCCAAGCCTGGCAAAAAAGTAGTAGTAGTAGTAGTAGTAGTAGTAGTAGTAGTAGTAGAAGCTCACAAACATTCTTGCCCAGACTAGTTGCAAATCATGATCCTTAGATCTCAGTCTCCTGAGTATCTAGGATTGCAAGCATAAGCCACCATCATCCAGGTCCCTTTTTATTTATTTATTTTAACAGACTGCTTATTCATGGACTCTGTCCCCAATTTTCCATCTTGTTGTTAGTAACTGGAAAAGTCAACCAGAAGAATGGTAACAAGTGCAGGCCTTCAACCTTTCTGGTGGGGATACAAAAACCTTTTCTACTATGTGTCCTTGCCTTGGCTTTTTAGATACCTTCAATGGTAATGCCATTCATCATGGAACCTCAAGCTAATGAGGCCAAAGCCTTGAGCCACGGATTGTGAAAGAATAGATCTACCATTCTAGAGGTGCTGGTTTATGGGCCAGCATGTTTTAAACACATTGTATTGATTGATAATTGATTGTATGTGTGTGTGTGTGTGTGTGTGTGTGTGTGTGTGTGTGTGTGTGTGTGTGTGTGTGTGTGTGTTGGTACTAGGGCTTACTCTGTTGCTTAGTTTTCTGCTCAAGTCTGATGTTCAACTACTTGAGACAAACTTCTATTTCTGGCTTTTTTGTAAGGTTAATTGGAGATAAGAGTCGCACAGGCTTTTTTGCTCAGGCGAAAAACCACCAGTGTGTGGCTTGTTTTAATATTGTTTAACAAACTGCTGATTCACAAACTCAGTCTACAATTTCCCATCTCATCACCAGAAACCATTAGCCCCCATTTCTTTTTTTATTTTTTATTTTTTATTTTTTGCTGGTCATGGAGCTTGAACTCTGGGCCTGGGCACTGTTCTGAGCTCTTCAGCTCAAGGCTAACACTCTACCACTTGAGTCATGGCACCCACTTCCAGCTTTTTCTGGGTATGTGCTGAGGAATGGAACCCAGGGCCTCATGCATGCAAGGCAAGCACTCTACCACTGAGCCACCTTCCCAGCCCCTAGCCCCCATTTCTTTATCTTCCAAGTGAGGATGATTGTAATGGTATGATTTCCAGGCTGGCAACAGAGAGATCTGCTTAGCCAGAAGCTGTAAGTATGCCAGGAGCTGGTGGCTTAGGCCTGTCATCCTAGCTACTCAGGAGGCTGAGATCTGAGAATCATGGTTCAAAGCCATCCAGGGCAGGAAAGTCTTTCAGACTGTTACTTCTAATTAACCACCAGAAAACCAGAAGTGTTGCTGTGCCTCAAGTGGTAGAGCACTAGCCTTGAACAAAATAGATGAGACACCACCCAGATTCTGAGTTCAAGCCCCAGGATTGGTGTGAACATGAAAGACAATGTGTGTATGCACCCTCTCTCCACCAATCACACACTGGAAAGTAGAGAAGTGGAGGGAGTGGCACCAGAACATCCAGACACATGTCACGAACCAATCAAGCTGGGGCATTGCCTTTCCCTTCTGGAATGCTTGGGGATTTCCTTTCTAGCCTCCAAATCAGAGTCACTCTTCCACTGCAATTCAGATTCTGGATAGGGTCTACCTGAGCCAGGACAAGTTCTTTCCTCTCCAACTCTCTCCAGGAGCTGGTGTCCACCAAAGCTGGTGGGAACATGTTGACATGCTTTAGCTTGGGGGTGATTTATATTCCAAATGTTCACTGGATTTGTCCAGGAACTGCCAGGCTTGATTTTGAGCAGGTGACCAAGCCAGCTGGGCTTGCTTGGTCACTGAGCTGTAGCCTGTTGTTTGCCACTCAGGACTCTAGGTCAGCCCATGGGGAGGAAGAGCAGCGGTGGGCCTCCTGGCCCAATCCATGACTCTACAGCATCCTCTCCTGGCCAGCCACAGAATTACAGGCACTCTTGTCTGGTTCTGGTTTCATAGTTTATGTTTCCATTCCTGGGGCTTTAACTCAGGGTCTGGCCTATTCTTGAGTGTTTCGTCCTCATGCCTAGTGATCTACCACTTGAGCCACAGCTCTACTTCCAGCTTTTTAGTTGATCATTTGAAATAAAAAAAAATCTCAGTGGGCTGGGAAGGTGGCCCAGTGGTAGAGTGCTTGCCTTGCATGCATGAGGCCCTGGGTTCGATTCCTCAGCACCACATAAGCAAAAAAAGCCGGAAGTGGTGCTGTAGCTCAAGTGGTAGAGCGCTAGCCTTGAGCTGAAGAGCTGAGGGAGAGCGCCCAGGCCCAGAGTTCAGACCCCACAACCGGACCCCCCCCCCCAAAAAAAAAATCTCAGACTTTCCTGTCAGAGCTGGCATTGAATGTTATTTCTCAGCTCTCAGCCTCTTGAGTAACCTAGGATTGCAGACATCAGTCACCACCACTGGCATCCAACTAATCCTAGCTTTGCTCCTCACTGGCAGAAAGACATTGGGAAAATTATTTAACTTCCTAGTCACTTGTTGGAATGTTGAAAATGATTTGTTTTTGTAATGCTGATCCTAGGGCTTGGTGCTGTCCTTGTGTTTTTGTTTGTGTTTCTTTTTGTCTTGTCAATTGTGACTTTAACTCAGGGCCTAGGCACTGTCCTTAAGCTTTTCTGTTCAAAGCTAGTTAGTGTTCTACTATTTAGAACCACAACTTCACTTCAGGGTTTGTGGTGATTAACTGGAGATAAAACTCTCACTGACTACCCTACTCTGGTTGGCTTTGAATCCCAATCCTCAGATCTCAGCCTTCTTAGTAGCTAGGATTACAGGCACGAGCCACCACCATCACCCAGATCCTTGAGCTTTTTTTTTAACTCAAAGTTGGTGCTCTACCATTTGAACCCCAGCTCCACTTCCTGGTGTTTGGTAAGCCCCATGACTGACAAAACAGTCTCATGGGCTTTCCTGCTTGGACCAGCTTCAAACCACAATCCTTTAACCTCAATTGCATGAGTAGCTGGAATTATAGGCATGAGCAACTGGCACCCAGTTTTTATGTTTCTTAAGCCAAATTAAGTCACTTTCCAACCCCCAACCTTTAAGAACTTCTGTTTCAGAATAAAAGTCAAATTCCCCACCATAGCCTGAGGGGCTCCACCTTAGCTAGTGGTTCTCAAACTCCTCTAGAGAGCTTGTTTGAAGCAGGAATGTGTATGTGTATGTATACACATTCTCTAACCCCCACTCACACTAACGTGTTAACTTTCAAAAATAAAGCTTTTCTTTTTTCTCATTGTTACATCTACAGTGTCTACAACTAATAAACACAATAGACATAAAAGTAATGAACCAGACACAAATATATGCATTATTAAAGTCCTTGAAGTCATAATGAATTTCCCAATTTTTATTTAAAGCATGTACCTACATATACCAGAATTTAGCAACTCAACAAACTTCAACCGTTCCCCATGGTATAACCCCTGCTTTCACTGTATATGATGTTGGTATAATTTGTGGAGGGGAAGGGAAAAAACAAATCGTTAAAACAGGAATACAGGTGGACCCACTGCAACAATGAGATGTACAAGTCGTTGTGTCAAAAAACAAACTTTACAACTTTGGTGGGGGGGGTTAAGGAGAATTCGGTGGGGGGGGGGGTCGGAGGGAGGATGGGAAGGGATGGGAAGGAGAAACAAAGGAGGAGGCTACAATGCTTGTAAGAAATGTACTCATTATCTTGCACATGTAATTGTAACCCCTCTGTACAGTGTTTTCACAATAAAATAAAATAAAATAAAAAATAAAATAACCAAACTTCAAGTAGGATAAACTCAGAAATCCACACTGTCACATTGTAATTAAATTGTTGAAGACAGAGAACCTCCAGAGTAATACACACAACTCATCATACACAAGAGATCCTCAATGAGATTATGACCAATTTCTCATCAGAAACGTAGGAGGACAGCAGACAGCAAGAGCAACAAAGTTAAAGTGCTAAAAGTAAGACTATCATCCAACCTTTCCAAAAGAAGAAAACCTGGACACCAGTAGCTCATGCATGTAATCCTAGTTTCTCAGGAGGCTGATATCTGAGGATTGCAGTTCAAGGCCAGGCTGGTCAGAAAAGTCCCCATGAGACTCTTATTTCCAATTAACCACTCAAAAACCAAGTGGTAGAGCACTAGCTTTGACCACAAAGAGGCTCAGGGACAGTGTCCAGGCCCTGAGTTCAATACCACACCTGACAAAAAATAAAATTAAAAAATAAAAAGAGAAAAACTTTCCTCAAAAAATGAGAGCTGAGCTGAGTACCAATAGCTGGGGGCCTGTCATCTTAACTACTCATGATTCTAAATTTTGAAGATTATCTCCAATTAACCACCAAAACAAAACAAAACAAAAAGCCAGAGTAGAGCTGTGGCTCAAGTGATAGAGGACAGGCCTTGAGGGAAAAAAAAAAACTTAGGGATGGCATGTATGCCCTGAGTTCAAGTACCAGGACAAGCCCTCTCCCCGCCCTGAATCTTTCCCAAAAGAAAAAGCCAAATAAGAGCAAAAAGGTAAAAAATTCAATCTTAGTAGCCCTCTCAAACACACAAAAATTGAAATAAAAGCAATGAAGTGGACATGCTGGTAAATCTAAATAAGGCTTTATTGTTATAAAACAACAGCTATGGGGGCTGGGAAATGGCTCAGTGGTAGAGCGCTTGCCTTGCATGCATGAGGCCCTGGATTCCATTCCTCAGCACCACATAAGCAAAAAGAAAAGAAGCCGGAAGTGGCGCTGTGGCTCAAGTGGTAGAGTACTAGCCTTGAGCTGAAGAGCTGAGAGACAGCGCCAAGTCCCAGAGTTCAGGCCCCATGACCGGATCCCCCCCAAAAAAAATCCAGCTATAAACAATAACTAGTTACATATTGTTGTTGTTGTTGGTTGTGGGGCTTGAACTCTGGGGCCTGGACCCTGTCCCTGAGCTCTTCAGCTCAAGGTTAGTGCTCTACCACTTGAGCCACAGTGTCACTTCCAGTTTTCTGGTGGTTTATTGAAGATAGGAGTCTCATGGCCTTTCTTGCATGGGCTGGCTTTGAATCATGATCTTCAGATCTCAGCCTCCTGAGTAGCTAGCATTATAGGCGTGAGCCATTGACCCCTGGCTAGTTACATATTTTTAAAAGAGAAGTTCTATGTTTCAAATTTAGAATCTCTAGTTTCAAACTAGATCCCTCTCACTAGGCAGAGGATCTACCACTGGAACCCACTCCCCTAGACCTTGCCTTTCATTAATTTGAAAATATCAACCCACTGCCTCTTGATTGCAAAGCAAGAATCATATGATAAATTATTTTTCTCATAGATGGTATTATCTGCCAGTAACTCCTAGTGGAAGTGTATATTTCCACCACCAAGTGAAGTGGCAGAGAATAAAGACCCAGTGACCCAGTGGTCCCAGTCCAGGGAATCCTGCATAAAAGAAGAGAAATGTACATGTAAATGATGGAAATCCACAGGAGGTAGAGAAATGCAGCCTGCACCTGGCTTCACCTCCTGACTTTCCCTTTCCCATGCCTGGTTGAATCCTTCCTGGCCATATTTATTACAATGTATCCTTTCTTAGCAATACCTCCTGTACCTCAGTTATAGGTTTGAAGTTTCTCTTATTCTGAGAGTTTGTTTGCTTTGTGGTTTCATCTTGTATATTCTTACAGCCTTTTACTTTTAATAAATCATTTCTTCAAGTGGTGTGCCAGAGATTTTGAGTTTTTTAAAAATAAAATCGTATGGCATCAAACATAAAGAATCAGGGTTTAATTTTTAATCTGGATATCACTCTGGTAGTCTCTTTGATAAGCTCTGGTGTGCCTAGGACTTCATTGTGGTGCACCATGGATTCACACATTGTTGGACCAAGTCGTAGGACCTACCCACAAGAAAACTGAGGTCTTTGCACTGGGAGCCTGGGGTTAGTGTCTGTGCAGGAGCAGATCCTAGGATCCCATGGCCCTGAAGAAGGAGAGAGGTGCTTGGCCACTGTCCCAAAACATTGCCATGGTGATGAACATAGTCATCCACCTTGACCTACCTGAAGTCATTGACAACAGTCCTCAAGGTCTAAGAGCTAGACCCCGGCTGTAATTGGCCCATTCTTCCCTGATGTCACTGGGTCCAGCTGGATTGGTCCATTTCCTCACTGATCTCACATGCCATTGTGAGGTCTCTGCAGTGGTTCCAGAAGGTAGGTAGTTTCTGTGCAGTGCTGAGATCTCCTTTGATGACTACTGGACTAAGTCAGAGCTAGGTTGATACTTTTTTAGCTGGGGAGGGAGGTTTTGTGTTGTGTGGGTTTGGGGATTTCTGTTATTCTGTAGTTTAGATTGTGCTAATTTCAGTTAAGATATACTACCACTGAATTGATTTAGCTGTTTCATTAAGATTTGATACCCAACACATTGATTTTGCTAATTTTAATTATGATTTGCTACCTACTGTATTTACTTAGCTAAGTATAGTTAAGATTTACTATGCATCATATTTAAGGAGCTAAGTTTAGTTAGGGTTGATTCCCTGCCATCCCATAAAGAAAATGGAGTCAAATGACAATGGATACACTACATTCTCCTCCAGGGAAGATGAGATCCTTGCCAGTCAATACCATGTACAGCATGTACATTGTCTATGGCAACTATGGGGAAGTGAAGGCCTATCTGCCTCACAGACAGTGAGGTAGCAGTAAAAATACTGGAGCGAGAAGACTACCGTATGCTGGTAGAAAATGAAGTGGATATTGTTAAGGCTCTGAATCACCCCCACATGATTAGAGTGTTCCAAGTGATCCAGGGAGAGAAACATGTCTACCTGGTAATAGAAATGGCCACCAAGGGAAACCTGCAAAAGTGGATCAGAGCATCATGCCACCTATTTGAGAATGAATCTAAGTTTCTGAAGCAGATAGTAACTCCTGTGCAGTACTTTCATCTGAATAGGATGGCCCACCTTGACCTAAAGCCTGACAACATCCTACTGGATGAAAATGGCAATACTAATGACTTTGGGTTAAGCCCGAGGATTGCCCCAGGGCAGTTGCTCACAGAAATGTGTGGTGCCTACATATTCCATGCCCCTGAAACCTGAAACAGGTTTCAAGGTGGATCTCTGGGGCCTGGGCACCAGCTTGGTTTTTATGATTACAAGAAAATTCCCATTTAAAGGGACCACTTCCATCCAACTATGTATACCAATTATACAGGGCAGGTATGATGTACCATATCACCTGACTGCAAAAGGACATAACATCCTTTCACAGCTGCTAACTGTAAACCCACAGCAGAGGCCAGATACACACCAGGTAATGGTTTGATAGAGTTGAGGAAGGCTGTCTGTGTCCAGGTGAGCCACTGTCCAACAAGTTAGGTCGGACAATTGTCACCAGAATGTGTTTCATGGGATCCAACAAACTTCAGACCTACACATTGGTACTACAGAGAATATTTGATGAAGTGATGGCCACTTACTTTCTGATAAAAGATGGCTTAAAACAAGATAGTGCCAGCCCTGTGAAACTAAATCAGTGCACCTGCTGTGTTCAACCATACCCAAATGTCACAAACCTTCCCACTTTTCTTGTAAAGAGATCAAGTTTAACATGACCACTTCAGTCTCTTCTGCCAATGTGCAGCGAGACGCAGTGCCGCCTCCCTGCCATTCCCTTCTGCTTCCTGCAGAGGAACTCCATTCCCAGTATCTCACAGCATACTTCAGTGGCTGCCCTCAACTGCTTCTCCCTCCTGACGAGCTATGAAGAGACAGCTGTAAAGCAAAAGCCCTGCCCTCTGCAGAGCCCCAGGATGAGAACAGAGTCTGCAGGGTTAGCAAGAGACAGGGCTGCAGTGAGCCTGGAATGAAGCTTAGAAGATATGGGGTCTGGTATGCCAGAGGAGGCTGTACAGAAAGTTCATACTACTGTGTTCCCAGCATACCTAGCAAAGACTGCTGCTCTTGCCTTGGGAACAGAGATAAAACATCAGAGGAAAATGCCTTTCCCTCTGAGCAGCCTAAGAATGATAGCAGAGACTCTATCTCAAAAAGAAAATGGGGCAAGAGGGAAGTGGTTAGCAGGATAGTAGTCCCTGCTCTTCACAGATGGTGCTGCTGTCTGCGAACCAGGGAACAGAACAGTTACAGGGAAGGCAGAGAAGAGCCCTGAAAGACGTCAAAGCCATTCAGAGCCAGAAGCCCTATCACTGACATATGAAGCTTCTCACACACCCATCTGGAGACAGCAGAACAACCCCAGCCCCAGGGGGTTTGGAAGAACAGGGTCATGCAAGAGAAATGAGCCTGAGTCTCTGAACACTAATAACCCTATTAGAAGATGGCTCTAGTCACAAATTGTACTGCCTGAATACACTTAAAACTGATTTTCTTAGGGAAAACAACGTGAAAGTCTTTCAAAGACAAAACAGGAACAATCATTATCATAAGGAAACAATTGAGGTCAAACTGTCTGTGGTTGCCTAGAAATGCTGTCCTCTAAAGAGAGGACATCCTTAGAACACTTCGGATGAATGAGAATAGCTTAGAAGTGTTTGTCTTCTCACTTTAAAACTAGCTAAATGACTTCAGCTTTTAAGCTTGAATTCTAATTTTACTTAGAGTGTGTAGACAAATCCCTATTCCCTTTGTTTAGAAATGTATGTGGTGTAAATCTGTGTATTTTATAAACCTATGAATACTATAGTCTATAATAACCTGTAAATTTATTCCCTTATGTAACTGTAACCTCTCTATATATCACTTTGACAATAAAATTAAAATAAAAAATCTGAATTCTAGAAGTAATATTATAAGCATTATGTAACTCTGTTCTTAAAATCGAGAAAACCCAACTTTATTTGCAAGCAACAGAGAGAGAAAGAAGAGAGAGAGAGAGAGAAAGAAAGAATGAGAAACCAGCATCAATTGCTGCTGGTGAAGATCTTGAATTCTGCACCTCCTCTCCTGTGAGAAAGAGACTCACGAGTGATTACCACTGCCTGTGGTCACGCCCCCATCACCATGACTAGGCACATAACACAAAGGAAATAAGAAAAGTCAATAACACACATTCTATCCATTTCCCCAAGGCTGCACAGCCCAAGGGATCAGAGCATGAAGATGCATCTTAACATAGACTGTGAATTTTCAGTTCTAGACAAATGACCGCCCTGGCAGAAAGAAAAACTAAAGGTTTTTGTTGTTGATGGCAGTGGTGGTTGGGGTAAAATTTTGGTAAGAACAGCTTGGTTTTACTTTGACCTTTTTCGCATTGTTCTTTTCTCCTTAAAAGAAATTCTTTGTTTTTCCTTGTATCTTATGAAATAATTCTTTCAGTTTTTTTTCTATTTTCCAAATTATATTTTTCATTTAAATATATTTTTCCTCTCTCTATCCATGCCTGCTCCATGTCTCCTAGTCACAGAGCTTGAAGTCAGGTCATGAACACTGTCCCTGAGCTCATGTTAAGGCCAATGCTCTACCTCTTGAGCCACATTTCTACTTCTACTTCTGAATTTTTTGGTGATTAATTGGAGATGAGTATCCTGGACTTTTGTTCCCAGACTAACCTCAAAACTCAAACCTCAAATCTCAGGTTTACAGGCATGATCCACCTGTGCCCAGCAGGTTTAGATGCTTTAATTTACATGTAGGGCTAGGTGCTGACTCTGAGCTTTTATGCTCAAGACTAACTCTAGCACTTGAGCCACATCACTTCAGGTTCTTTGGGGATGAGTTAGAGATAATAACCTCAATGTCTTCCCTACCTTGGTTGACTTTGAAGAGCCTCAGACCTCAGCCTCCTGAATAGAGGAGTACACGTGGGAGCCATGGGTGCCTGGCCAATTAATAAGTCCCCAAACTACCTTGAATACTTTAGAATGACAAACCGTTTTCTACTGCCTGGATTTCAGACACACTGCAGGTTGTAAGGGAGGAACAAGCTGTGTTGGAGAACCAGAAATACTTGCTCAGGGTGCTAATGTATCAGAGAAACTATTCACTGTGAGGTGAAATGTGATTTACACTTTGAATCAACTAAATTCCTTTCTTTCTAGTCTTTTTCTTAATAGAGCACTTCACTTCATTGTTTTTCAATTCCAAAAAATTTAAACTTAAATTTATCCCTTCTTTGAGAATTGATTACACAATAAATGAGTTTCCTCATTTGTGTGCCTGTTTTCAAGGGCCTGATATGGGTCTTGTGTCCTATTCCACCATGGCTCCTCCTGAGATGAGCTTCCTCAGGAGAGTCAATGATTGTGAAAAAGGTCTGATAAACTGACAGGTGTTATAGAGGAGTCTGGGTGGACTCAAGTGACTGGATGAGATTGTACTCATTTATACATAGCACTGATTTAATATTTCAAATGAATGAAATGTAATCTTATTTCTTACTACAAAGCAATATATATACATTTACATATTATATATATATATATATATATATATATGTCTGTCTTTGAAAGAATTGCAAACTTTATTTTAGAACTATATGAAACTCAAGAAAAGTAGAAATTGGTAAGGTTGATATTTCAAAGTAGAAATTGGTAAGGTTGATATTTCAAATCAAGTAAACAGGTTGTATATTATTTTACTTTTTTGCATGTCAACTTTATGCTTAATTCACACTGAAATTTTCAAAATCAATGAGAGTGCATTTCAAAAGCTGCTCACTTTTGGCCATTTAAAAAACTTTTATAAATGGAGGTTCCTCAAAAGACTTCACATAGATCTCCCCTATGATCCAGCAATCCCACTTTTGGGCATTTACCCAAATGTTTACAAACAAGACCACACTAAAGCTACCAGCACAACTATGTTTATTGCAGCATTATTTACCATAGCTAAGATATGGAACCAACCCAGATGCCCCTCAGTAGATGAATGGATCAAGAAAATGTGGTATATATACACAATGGAATTCTATGCCTCCATCAGAAAGAATGACATTTCCCCATTTGTTAGGAAATGGAAAGGTTTGGAAAAAATTATATTAAGTGAAGTAAGCCAGGCCCAAAGAAGCATAGGTCCCATGGTTTCCCTTATTTGCAATATCTAGTATAGGTATGAGTCAAGCAGAAAAGGTCAGATAATGTGATGTTAGGAAAACGAACCCTTAAATATGTATTTTAATGTTTTCGTTTCTTTCATGCATGTGTTTCTAACGCATTTATAAGATTATTTCTTTGTTGCTTTGTATGTCCCTCCCCCACAGTGTAACCCCCACTTTCACTATATTTGATGTCAGTATAACATGTGGAGGAGATGGGGACAAACAAGTCGTTTAAGGATTCAGGTGGACCTGTTGCAACAATGAGAAGTACAAAATGTCATGTCAAAACCAGCTTTACAATGTCGGTGTGGGGGGGGAGGGGGGTATATTTGGGTGGGGGGAGGGGGGTATAATTGGGTGGGGAGAGGGGGAGGCAGGGAAGGGAGGTGAAGGGTAAACAAAGGAGGAGGCTGCAATGCTTGGTAAGAAATGTATGCATTATCCTGCCCATGTAATTGTAGCACCTCTGTACAGTATGTTCTCAAATAAAATAAAATAAAATTAAAAAAAAAACTTTTATAAGCATGTATTAGTATAACATGTGGTTCTGGGATTTTTTTTTCCACATAAAACTATCCATGATAAACTGTCTGCCGGCAGGTATTCAGTGTGAACATTCCATGATGACCTGTCACCACAGTGATGAAATGAGGCATGTCTTGCCTTCTATTTCAACTGTCAATCAGAGCCATGTGTCACATTTGTGAGTAGTTGGGACATTCTATTTCCTGTCAAAGTACTAAGAGATGGGAAATCTCAGAAGCCACTGTAGAGGTATGTACATACTGAGGTTCTGAATGCTGCTTTTATCCATGGGACTGCTCTATCTTAATCTATATTCCTCATTTTTTACATTCTGTAATAGTTTTATTTTTTTTAATCTTCTTTTTATTTTTTTTGCACTCCACGTGGCTGGGAAAGAGAGGAGAGAGCGAGGAAAGAGCTAGAAAAGAGTAGAAAGAGGGGTAAGAACAGCAGCACTCACATGGTATTCAGGTAAGAGGTAGGTTTATTCAGTAGACCTGATGGGACCAGGCAAGCTTGGCACTCCACGTGGCTGGGAAAGAGAGAGGAAAGAGCTAGAGCAGAGAGAGCTAGAAAAGAGGAAGAGCAAGAGAGAGAGAGAGCTAGAAAAAGGCAGAGAGAGCAATAGTTTTATTTTTTAAATTTAATTGCCACAATGATGTTACATTTATATCCATAAGGTAATGAATACATTTGTAAATGTTACAAAATTTCATTAAAATATTCAATTAAGTTATGAAACTAATTTTTAAAATATTTTAAATTCTAAATATTGTAGTTTTTCCAATGTAGGGTTTGTAAACATCTTGGAAGAGAAAAGATAACAGGGAACACAAGTACTCTCCCTCCAACAGGTGAGGGGACTCGTGATACTGAATAGAACAATGTCAGAATTTGAGATGTGGCTTAAGGAGTAGAGTGCCAAGCTTGAGCATAAAAGCTAAAGGAGACTAAAGCATCATGAATTGAAGGCTAAGTATCAGCACAAACACAAGGAAAAGGTGAATATATTAATAAAATTCCATGAAACATAGGTTGTATATCTTCTTCTTCATGTAGATGTCCTTAGAAATAGTAAGCCAGAAGTTTGGGATGGGTTTTCAGGGTATAGTGACTGAGAGAGTACTGATAACTTAGTCCCTGTTAGGCAGATAATGGTGTAGTGATGACAAGGAATTGGGTTATCAGGATAGTGGAGTGGACACGGGGTGATGGAGGGAAAATAGCTTGGGTATTAGTATTAGCAGTAGTTTGTGCGAGTTATGCACTGTGGCAGTGAATGTGTATCTACAAGGGAGATCAACTTCTGCTCTCTTGTCCTGAGGCAGCTAGTGAAGGTGAGACTTACTGAGCTCCTGGCTGGTGAGGAGGACCTGAGAAAGAAGATGCCTGTCCTCAGCTGCCCTTGTCCCCTTACTTGTTCTTTCACTCAGCTCAGTAATCACCAGAAAGTTGTCACCATCCTCCAAGCATCAGTTCAGTAGGACACAAGGCCTCTGTTAATTAGTTATAACTGCTCATCAGGGATGACCAAAGAACAGTGAATTCTTGGAACAGACATCAAGTGGCAATTGGTTTGGGATGTTCTGAGTTCTGAGCCTTCTTGGGTGCCAAGTAGAACAATGGTCACACGTGGGGTCACCTACTGGTCAGGAAGGTTCCCTAGAGACCTTTGACTGAGAAGATGCTGAGAGAGGATTGTCACAAGTGAGCACCCTCTCATGTCCTTCAGAGAAAGTCTATTTATAAGAAGCTATCTTATTTTTGGTCAGGAATAGAAAGGTAGAGGCAGTAGGCACAGGTTCATGATTTGAACCTTTCCCTGGCTCAAGCTGTCCCCTAGAGCATTAGTATTCCCAGAGTCACTTTGTTACAGAGGATTTAAGACTAAGACTTGCTCTTGGTTCTGGATTCCATGACATCATGCAGAGGAATCAAGAGTTGGGGGAGCTCTGTATCCAGCACCCAATTAGATTCTTTTCTCATTACCATCACTCAGGAGTGTATTGAATCTGAGGAAGTGTTCAAAATCTCTTACTTTCAATTCTTGCTATGATCTTTCCTCAGGGCTGGGTTGAAATCACAGGAAACAGTAGATGTTCTCTATGACTTGCAAATTATTTAATCACATAAAGAAAGTAGACTTCAGGCTCACCTTTCCCCATGGTTAACCAATTGGAACAACATAGGCAGACAACTCCAAACATGGAACTTTGCACAGAGTATAGATTCCACATTGTATAGATTCCATATTCAATTTGATTCCAGGACACCAGGACTCAACCCTTTGATTCCTGTCACCTTTTTCTCTATCTGATGTGTTATTTCTATGTGAACTGCTCTCAGTGAAAGTATTTGCCCACATAATCACTCTGTGATGTTTAAGCACTTGCCACACCGGAAAAATCTTCATGTTAGGTTAATTAGGTAGGTGATCAATGATAACACCACATGTTATTCAGGCAAAGAGCAGTTTATTTCTGAACTTCTGGTTTAAGGCCAGTTTGGGGATTCCAGGTGGCTAGAAATGGCCAATTCACCCCTGGGCCATGCCTTATCTAGGGCATGGGTGAGGAGAAGGTGTGGTCAGGTGAGGGAAGTTGTGGTCAGGTGGGGGAAAGCTGTGGCCAGGTGGGAGAAGGTGTGGCCACCTCTGATGTGGCTATGATCTCAGAGCCTGGGACCCTCCCACAGTCAGATGAGAGGAGTGACCAGGGGCAGACCAATATGTGATCTCAGAGAAGGGGGAGATGATTGCCTCCAGGTATGCCAGTTATATAGTTCACACAGGTACTGGTAGAAGATGTATACAGATGCGGGGGGGGGGGGGGGAGAGAATAGTCATCTGTATGGGGCCCTCCCGGAGTGTACCTTACACTGCTCAAGCCCACACTGACTCGGTCAATTTGACCAAAGGATTAAGAAGAGCAAAATCTTGAACAGAGAGTCCTGACAAAATGGACCAATCTCTCATGCTTCTGCTAACAGCTATTCTACTCTCAACTTCTGTGAGAAATTACTTCTGTTTTTGTTAGCTTCCATGTTTGTGTGAGATTGCTCAATGTCTTTTGGTACCAGGATATTTCACTTCATGTAATATCTTTCATGACCCTTCAACAGTCTTCTCATCACACAAAGAAAAATGCGTTCCAGATGTTAGATATGCAAGCAATGCATAATGAAAACAAAGAACATCACATTGTACTTCAAAATAACAGCAATATAATTTGTAATCAAATAAAATCTTTGAAAAAATTATTACGAATTGTCACATGGTCAGCTAGTCTACTCGCAATCTCTGTGAGAAGTTGGTTCTATTTTTCAAAGCTTCCATTTTTGTGTGAGATTGCTCAATAGCTTTCTGCACCTTGTAATTTAACAATATAGGATCTTCCATAGTCCTTCAAGAGATTGTAAATGACAGCCTTCTTCTCACCTCTGCTTTAATACTTCACGCTTTAGTTTTCATTTGCATTTTGAAGAACCCCTTAAAATCTTGAGGGAAAGCTAGGCACCGGTGGCTCATGTCTGTAATCCTAGCTACTCAGGAGGCTGAGAGCTGAGGATCGTGGTTCAAATCCAGCCTGGACAGGAAAAGTCCATGAGACTCTAATCTCCAATTCACCACAAGAAAACCAGAAGTGGCACTGTGGCTCAAGTGGTAGAGCACTTTCCTTGAGCTGAAGAGTTGAGGGACAACACCCATGACCAGAGTTTAAGCCCCATGACGGACAAAAACAAACAAAAGAAATAAAATGTTAAGGGGCTAGGTAATACACATTGCCTCTTGTCTTCTTGTTTTAAAAGATACATTTTATTTTTTTATTCTGAATTACCTCTTAGAAAACTTTTGAACTCAAATGACAGTTTTCCTTAATGCAAGAATTACAATCAACAGCACTGTACCAAGAATCTAGATTTAACATCTTTTTGTCTTTTGAAACACATATCCAATATCAGTATAGCATTGAAACCAAGTCGCATTACACAGATAAACTTTTTAACCCTCTTTGTAAACCTTTTTAAAAAATGTTTAATACATCCAAGGGGCAGTTCTAGCAATACCAATCATATTACTCAATTTACCACTCCTTCCTGTGCAGAGCTCTAGTGATTTTCAGAATCACCGCACATCATCATGGAGTGGTGATTTTTGTTTTTAAATTTCATTTCTGTCTAGAACAGATAATCTGCAGATTGGCCCTACATTGGTAGGGAGGATAATGAAGGAATCTACCTGCTTGGGATAGAGAGCTATTCTGTTGCTCAGATCCAACCCCTCCCTCCTCCATGGATTCCTTCCTTCATGTCACTGGGAGTGTATTCACTCACAAACTCATTTGCAAAACATTCTTCACCATGTTGTTCTGTTGCTCCCAAAGCACCCGTGCTCACTGCTAGCTCTTCAACTTAGGCTTATGAAGATAGCAAATATTTACTCTGGAGCATTTTATCTGGAATTGATTGTGATCTTCATGGAAATCATAGAACATCCAGAGAAAAACTCACACAATCTCCCCTCAACACACAAACACACAGAAACACACACATACCTCCTTTTCAATGCTGTTTTCCTTAAGTGTGTTTAAAATATTTCTTATACTGAGAATTTGTCATGTTGAGAATCTTGGTGACTAGGTCTATGACGTTAAATCAGTCCTTAAACTTCACTGCTCAGAAGGTTTGTGCTATCATATTAAAGGTTGTGAAGACTCAAAACCAGGCCAAGGGGTGAAAATCTAATGACTTATCATTCCCATTTTACAAGGAAAGCTCTTTCCATCCTGTTCTTTTGTCTGTTGTCAATTAGTTAATATACTGCCTGGTGGTTCACCTGCAGACTCCTAGGAAAAACCAGGCTTGTGATTCCACAGGGCCTTAGATGAGGATTTGGACATCAGAGCCTATGAAAGTAGGTTCCAGAAGGATGAAGTATAGGTCCTCAGATTCCCTACCCAATGCAAAATATTCCTTGCAAACTTGGCTGCAATACAGGACATTGGGACCTGTATTGTGGAGGAGGCACAACTTACTTGATATAAAACTGGAAGCATAATATATGACAATATCTAGTACACAGAAGATTGCATAGAGTCTCAGTTCTCCAACCTCTGGGATTTTCTCTTCATTATCAGCTGCTAGGGCATAGGTATGCCATTGTCCTGACTGAATGAGAAACACCCCATCGGGAAAGTTAGAAGATGGATCTTCAGTTTTGCTCCCCAAACACTCAGAGGTTCAAGTAACCTGCTTGTGATGACCTGGAGGGTTCCCTCTCCAGACTCTGAGTTCCTTGACTCCTGTCTTTCAGAAGAGAAATTACTGGAAATATTCAGAGTCTCTGATTCTTACTGCATTGTATTAATCAATTTGAAGAGAGAGATTCAGGAAAGGAGTATTTTTAGGAGGAGATTCTATTCCTTAATTGAATGACCACATGGAGATCTGTTTGTCCAAGTAACACACACACACACACACACACACACACACACACACACACACAATTATAAAAATTATAAAAATTATAAAAATTTAATACCTAAGCTTATATGAAATATCATGGCAAAAATCACAGATCATGTGGTCCATGTGTTCTTAACTATGTTTTATATTACTGTCCAATGACAAAGGAAGAGCTAAAAATAGAAGACTAATGGTTGAATACAGACACATAGGGCAATCTATTAAGAAATGTGATTGATGCACAAAAGTGAATGTGAGACAGACACACTGACACTCAGTCAAAGAGACATATAAACACACAGTTTCCCCCCACACACTAGTTCCCCATAACACCATATTCAGGCTACCTGGTACTGATACAATTGAAGATTCTGCTGGGCATGAGAACATGTGAGCAGCAGAGCCAGCAGCAGGATTCTTATGCTGTGGGGCTTTCTATCTCCTAAGGGAGAAGCTCAAAGCAGCTCTGTGGTTGGGTAGGGTGGCATCTCATGGGCTCAAAGCCAGCCTGTGCAGGAAAGTCCATGAGGCTCTTCTCTCCAATTAACTACTCAGAAAAAAGTGGAAAATGGTGTTGTGGCTTGAGCACAAAGAGACTAGGGACGGGGTCCAGGCCCTGAGTTCCATCCTCAGGACTGGCGGAGCCAAAAAGAAAGGGAATGAAGATATTGATCAGAAGATGCTGGAATTGAGTCTGAGAAGCAAACCACTGAGTCAAACTCTGGTTTCATATAGACTGGATGTGTTTCCTTAGGAGACATTTCTTAGGAAGGTAACATCAAATTTGATGTTACCTTTATTTCTCCCTCTGTCTCTCTCTGTATATAATATATAAATCTCTCATGCAAACAGCATATAACACCTTACACAAAAATAAATGCATAATACAACATGGCTATATAATGTATAGTATGCACATACAACATATATACATGTGTGTTTGTGTGTGTGTGTGTGTGTGTGTGTGTGTGTGTGTGTGTGTGTGTGTAATATAAGGTTTGGAGCACTGTCTTGGATGATGTAATGATTTTTGCCCATGCAAGTCTATTGAGTCACACCAACATTCAGAAGGGTTCATCTTCACAAGTTTATTCTACCTGACCATGTGACTCTACTTTCCCAAATCAAAGTAATACCATTCACCCAGCCCTGGGGGTCACACCAGCCATCCTGCAAACTCAGGAGGCTGAGATCTGGGGCGATGGAGGTTCAATCAGGAAAGGCTCCCAGACTCCTCTCTCCAACGAATCACCAAAAACCCAGATCACCACAAGGTGGAGCTGTGGGTCAAGTGTTAGTGCACCAGCCTTGATTGAATGAGCTCTGGGGCCGAAGTCACAATCCAAGGTAAAGCCTAGGACATGGAAGATAAACTCCTATGAAGCCACAATCCAGGTTCCAATTTCAGTGATTTAAATGTAAGGTGCATGCCCAGTTAATTGGAGCTGATGGGTATGTATAAGAGAGATTTTCTGATTAATTACCAAAGGCAACTTAGAAACTTCTGTTTCCATATATTCCCACAACTCTTGCTTCATTACAATCATCTGAGAAGAGAGAAAGAAGCAGAAGGGAAGGCCAGTGCACAGGCTCCATTTTGTGGCAGATGTCTCCTAACTCTGAGCAAAGAGAGGCCAGCAGACAGAACAACTGAATAACGAATGTTCTCCATTCATCTCTATTCCCATAGTGGGGAAAAAAACAGTGATTTACCTTCCCCCTTCCAAATGTAGTGGATGTGGTCACTCTAGATGCCAGTTTCCAACATGATCCTTCTCAGCTCCATGTCTTCCTCTTCAGTGACAAGGCTGCCTGGTTTTCCTGCATGGAAGAGAAGACAAGACAGTAGCCACATAGACCATCATACAACCGGCTGTATACTGCATCCTCTGGGGTCTCCTGTGCTGTTTCCTGATTCAGAATCCCACCACGTCCCCTCAGCCTCCATCCAGGGACTCTGCCTGGCCCTCATCTGCCCACCTCAGTCCAATGGCTCCGATAGCCCAGAAACTCAGTGTCAAATGGGGAAGAGCTTTATTCAGTGGCTAAGCAAGCAGACAAAGCACACATAGCTAAGCTGAAAGGGCCCAGCCCAACCTCACAGAGGGTGGACTTCTCACAGGGAGGGAGAGAGAAACACATGCAGCTCCCTGGCTGTCAGGGGATATTTCTAGGGTAAGTGGAGGGATCTGACCCCAAAGCTATGCAAAGCTGGGTGTTTTATTTTTGCTCTAAGCATTCCTGGTGTTATTCTTTCTGAGTTTCTGCCTGTTGGTGGCATTTATTCCAGGTAAGAAGCAGCCTGCCACAAAACAGATCCTTATCCTTGAGAAAAGGCTGGTGCCCTGTGATCTGCATTATGGACAGGAGGTGGCTTACATTGCAGGGGGGTGGGAGAGAATTTCTCAGGGAAGGCACAGATCCTGCCAGACAAATGTTCATTCTTGGGGTGAGAATTTCATTGCTCAGGAAAGAATGTCTCCTGTTGTCTTTCTTTGAAGCAAAGATGGTGCTTCTCTGTTTCTAAACACCATGTTGCTGAGTTGCCTTCACCAGGCCTCATTTTCCTCCATATCCTGCCTCATTTTCCCCTCAATGACTCTGGTCCCTTGATCTTAGGGTTGCTAGATGGATGAATATCAGCTGTATTTGCTCTAAACTGACCACACTTCATTTTGCCCAGCCTGTGCTGCTCCAATATCACTTGTCAGCTGGTCTAAGGACTTGAACTCAGAACCTGCCTGTTGTTCCTGAACTTTTCCACTCAAGTCTAGCCCTGGAAAACTTGAGTCACAGCGCTAATTCCCCCTTGTTGGTTGTTTTGTCAGAGATGAGAGTTTCAAGGATTTTCTTGCCTTGACTGGCTTTGAACCTTGGTTGCCAGATCTCAACCTCCTGAGAAGCCAGCATGAGAAGCCACCAGCACCAGGCTGGCTTCATTGTCTTGAGACCCAGATTCAGGGTCGTTGCCTTTTCTCCCAAGGAAGATCAAGGTCAGAGGGATAAACACACTGGAGCAAATGAATGCACCATCCCAGCTCTCCAAGCTCAGTGTAGAGGTGGCTGTGGTTTGCTTCTCTGCATAGGAAGAAGCTGCAGTACTTACCTGCCAATATGATCGTGCTGGTTTTCCTTTCATCTCTATTCACAGAGACCATTTTCAATGTGAGGAATTCATCTGTAATTTTCAGTATTTAGATATGGAAAGTGTATTCTGGAAATTCAAAATAACGATGTCACAATGCAAGAAAATAGATGGTTCATTGTGTTCGGTAATGTCTCTGGTGACATGAGAATTCAGTCTCAAGAAACAAGAGAAATCCCATCCTGCAGGATGGAATGGGGAGTCTTTCTTGGAAAGCTGGTGATTGCAGGGGGAGTCCTGACTCAAACACCTGCAGCCCAGAAATTGATGTGCACCACGCTTATAAGGACAAGAACTTCATATTTAGGTTGCAGGCCCTAGTCTTACAAAAGCATACCACAGAGGTGAACACTCAGGGATGATCAAAGCAAACCATGTGCAGAACTAATCAGGAGTGAGCATTCTCTGTAGCCAAGCTTTCTTGGGGCTAAACAGCATGGCACATGCAATTCTAAGAATGGCCCATCTCATGTCTAGGCCTTCGGGAGCTGGAAGAAATGCTCCCACAGCCCAGCAAGACACAAGGATGGCTGTGAACACACGGAGAAGTTACTCAGACACAAGCATTAAAAAAAAAGATTAAAGAGAGCAAAATCCTTTTACGGGGAAAGGAACAAAGATAAGTTAGGGAAAGGGACTCACGCACAGGCATTCAGAATAAAAGCAAGATATACAGAGCCAGAAGCTCCCTCTTTTTGGCTTGGAAAGGCAAGCAAAGGATGACTTTGTCTATCTGAAGAACGAACATGTGAAGAGTGAGTTGCAGGAAGAACCAGCGACGAGAAAGTGTAACACCAGCAACAATGAAGACCAAAGATTAACATCCAATTGTGCAGGACTCTAGGTGAGAACCTGTTATTATCATATAAACACCCCTGATGTGAAAGACCTCAGTATTTCTTACTTAGACAGCATGTAGCCTATGCTGGGCTGCAGCACTGTCTTTCTGCTTACCTGCCTTCCCTGATTGATTGTTTTTTAATTTGTTCTTTGCTTTTTCAAAAAACCCCATTACAAACTCTGCATAAGTGAATATTTTTATGGAAGTCAGTATTTGGAATGTTGCTTCCTTTTTTGGCAAGATGAAAACCATTGGCGATTATTTCACATCACCATACACACACCTAGTAGATTAGGCCTCTACCTCTTGTAACTGAAGCATAAAGTCGGCTACCCTAGGAGATGAGCATCTGTGGTTGGATTATGGGGACTTTCCCAGTTATTGTGGAGGATCTGCTCCTTCAAGCAGGTCTCTAACTCTACTGAAGAGTCTGGTCGCCTTTCGTGGCAGCTGCTGCTATTTTGATTGGGGGAAAAGCTTGCCCTGAAAGCATCGTCCAGGTTTCCAGTTCCTTTCAACATCTGCTCATGTCACTACAAAGCATCCCCAAATGTTATCCACAGCAACATGGAAGGCTTGGAAACAGGAGGAGGCACAGGGAGTAGGACTGGGCCTGAGTCTTGCAAGGTTCAGGGTCTTGTTCATGTGGACTCGGTCCTTGTGGGCAGGAGGTGTCTGTTGCTACCGCCTCGACCAGCAAGGAAGATGCGACACCGAACTCTTCTCTCTGCAGTTTATTCAGGACCTTTTAGTAATCTTCTGACCCCAACCCCGGGGAGAATTCCCCACAGCCTTAAGTACCCGCTGGGTAGCCAACCCTGATACGCCACGTGGGAACCACCAATAGGTTCAGGTGCGCGGAAGCAAGCCAGATTCTTTGCCTTAGCCATGTAAGGAGTTGTTTACCACGAGAGCACTCGCCATCGGGAAGGCAGAGGGCGGAAGCCGGCACCATCTTCCAGGTGCGGCCTCTCGCAGCTCTCTACAGTTCCCCCTTTTTTGTTTAAAGAACACAGATGAGAACAGAGGTCTGATCCCTGTTGTGCAATTGCAAGGACTGCATACAAGCCTTCTCCCAGAGGGCGCCTTCTCTAGGGATGACTCAGCCTGTCCATTGATTCGTTTTTCACAAGGATGGGAAAAAGCGAATCGAACCCGTGTGCATTCAAACATGCTCTCCTCGAGGGCAAAACTCATGCCTCTCGACTGCAGTACTTTGGCTTTGCAATCTGTGTTCATTGTTTTAGGGTGGCAAGCCACGCTTAGGGGGACTGACCTGCTCCAATGACTGTAAAGGCTTGGATAATCATGGCTGCACTGCGACGCTGAGAACCTCTAATTTGGCAAATGCACCACAGACATACCAAGGATGCTAACACCAGGAGGCCTATCAGGGCTCCCAAACCCGCCCCCTCCTTGAGATGAATCATAGCAGCGGAGATCCATGAAGATAACCCCTCCGCCAATCCAGCATCCACTTGGGTCGAGTTCACCATGACGATGGCAACCCTGAGCTGTTCCATCAGGCTGTCGAACTCCCCAGTTCAATTACCTAAAAGATAACTAAACAACTGTTTAGACAAATTTGCAGCGTTTTTTGAATAGGTTTTTTCCTGGGCCTGAACTCTGGGCCTGGGCGCTGTCCCTCAGCTCTTCAGCTTAAGGCTAGCGCTCTTACCACTTGAGCTACAGTGCCACTTCTGGCTTTTTTCTCTTCTTGCTTATGTGGTGCTGAGGAATCAAACCCAGGGCCTCATGCATGCAAGGCAAGCGCTCTACTACTGAGCCACCTTCCTAGCCCTTCTCCTTAAGATGATTGGGTCATAGCATTAGGAGCATCCTCAGGCACAGGCACCCAACGAGGCATTCGGGTAACTAAAGCATATTTAAACTTTGAGGCATTCCAGCATTGGGTTAATGCACAAGGTAAGTTCTTCCATACTCACAATGAACAAAAATGGGGGATACATGCACAGAGCTAGGCCTGTGAGTAATAGAAGATTTAGGTTTAACACTTTGGCCACCGCAACCCGTAGCAGTTGCCACAACACCAGTCACGGCACCAGAACCCGAAGAGGCTGTAATTAAGGAAACAGTTATGCATCATGTCGTATGGGCATCGGTCTCGGGAACACAGACAGGGTTCCCCATCTCGGTACTGGTCTTCCCGGTTGCACCATCGCAAGGATGAGCAAGAGGACCATCACCCCCCGCATCTCATGCCTCTTCACACTGGGCTTTTCTAGTGAGGCGTTCAGGCACCCACACTGGATCTTGTTGGTCCTGAGGAAAAACACAAACAGAGCCTCGTGCCCATGTCAGTACGGGATCGGGCCCACGCCAGAGCCCTGTCAAGACATCCTTCCATTTTACCATCCCTTTTGCTGGGCCATAAGGTTCATTATGTCTATCTGCTGCGGATTGACTCTGAGCATCCACATTTTAAAAAATTAATAGTAAATAAAGCAAGAGAAAGTCTTTCCTTTGGGGTACGGCCATGGCCAATTCCCCCCTTTTGTTTTTGTAGGCACTCTTTTATCGTGCGGTGAGCACGTTCCACAATGCCTTGGCCTTGGGGATTGTAGGGCAAACCATGTATAAGTTGCACCTCCATTTGATGACAAAAGGAGGCAAACTGTTGTCCTGTGTACGCAGGTCCATTGTCAGTCTTAAGTTGATAAGGTTTTCCCCAGGCTGCCCAGGCCTCCAAACAATGGGCAATAACATTGCGTGCCTTTTCTCCAGCCGAGGGCGTGGCATGTATAACACCTGAACAGGTGTCCACAGACACATGTACATATTTTTGGTGTCCAAACTCAGAGATGTGAGTCACATCCATCTGCCAAACTTTTAGCGGGAGCAAACCCCGGGGATTAACCCCAACACTAGGTGGATGCTGATAAATTACACATCGAGGACAGTCTAATATCACCTGTCTCACATCGGCTCGAGAAATTTGAAATTTTTGTTGTAGTGCTTTTGCATTAACATGAAATGTTTTATGAAAGGTTTTGGCTCTGTCTAAGACAGAGCTAATAAATACCCATTCTTGTCTGGTCCATTGATCCACTACATCATTTCCTTTGCCCAGGGGTCCTGGCAGGCCCGTATGAGCCCGAATATGCAAGGGATAAAAGCATGATTTTCTCTGCCAAATCAACTGTTGTAATTGTTGAAACAATGGACCAACCGGACTGGAACTCTTAATAGGTCCGGCAACCTCTAAAACCTTGAGAGCATTAATAACATAAGCAGAATCAGATATTAAATTAAAAGAAAACGGGCATGCTTCAAAAACTTTTATAACAATTTTTAACTCTACCATCTGAGGAGCACCGGGCTGAAACTGGTGTTGTACCGGTCGTTGTGCCTCAACCATGTATACACCACATCCCGTTTTTGAGCCATCAGTAAATACATTAGGGGCACTTACAATAGGTTGAGAAGTCGTTACCTTAGGAAAGATAATTGGGTGTTCCTTGAAAAACCCCAAAAGGGGATGTTTTGGAAAGTGGTTGTCTATTTGTCCAGTAAAGCTACATTGTAAAATAGCCCAATCATCTATAGTAGCACACAAAGTTTGAACTTGATGGCTGGTGTAAGGAACTATAATGATAGACAGGGCAATTCCAAAATACTGTAAGCATTGTTGAATTCCAGAGAGTGCAACACCAGCCACAGCAGTAGGGTAATATTCAATGGACTTGGCCAGTGATATTTTCGGGTGAATCCAAAACAACGGGCCTTCTTGCCACAACAACCCAGTAGGTTGAGACAAGGTAGGGAGTATACACAGGGTAATACTCTTGTCTTCCTGTATTCTCTGTAAGCAGGCATTTTGTAATCTCTCTTCTATCTTATGTAAAGTCTCTCTTGCCTCTTTGGTTAACTGTCTAGGAGAATCCAAAGCAGAGTCTCCTTGTAATATAGCATAAAGGGGTCTCAACTCATAATTTGGTAGCTTTAAATAGCTTCTAACCCAATTAATATCTCCTAACAATTTTTGAAAATCATTTAAGGTTTTTAGATTATCTTTTCTCAACTCTACCTTTTGTGGAGTAATGCAATTTTGACATATTTTCACTGCTAAGTAATCTATAACCTGATCCTGCTGTACCTTTTCAGGAGCTATAAACAGTCCTCTGTGCTTTAGCATCTCAATCAAATCCACATACGCCTTTTCCAGCATATGTTTACTCTTTGCTGTTAGTAAAATATCATCCATATAATGAATGCATCTTAATTTGGGATATTTTTGTCTAAGAGGGGCAAGAGTTTCATCCACATGAAGTTGGCACATAGTAGGACTATTGGCCATCCCATGAGGCAAAACTACCCACTCATATCTTTTATCTGGCTCCTCATGATTGCAGGAGGGAATAGTAAAAGCAAACCTCACACTGTCTTGATCATGTAGGGGAATGGAAAAAAAACAATCCTTTATATCAATCACAATAATGGGCCAAAAGGCCGGCAGGGAAGAAAGCAAAGGTAGGCCTCGTTGTACGGGGCCCATAATTTGCATCTGGTTATTGATGGCTCGTAAATCGTGTAACAAACGCCATTTTCCAGACTTCTTTTTAATAACAAAAATGGGTGTATTCCACAGGGATACTGATGGTTTAATGTGTCCTTGGGTTAACTGTTCCTGTACTAATGTCCTGGCGGCAGTTAATTTTTCAGAGGAAAGTGGCCACTGAGGCACCCACACCGGCTCCTGTTTTCCAGGATATGGGGATCCCTCCCCCAGTGGCCCCTAGGAAAAACCCAAGCCCTGCCTGTGGTTTCTCTGGTACACTTTAATAGGCTCCTTGTTCCCTCGTAGAAATTTACCTAGTCCAAAACTGGGGTGATAACCCATACGCACCATCATGTCCTGTGATGCAGGGGAATAGTCATTACTTAATTTAAATACCATTTCTTTCATAAGGTCTCTGCCCCATAAGGAAACTGGGAGCTCTAACACATAAGGCTGTATTATACCAGAATGTCCTTCTTCATCACTTCAGTGCAGCTGTCTTGCACTCATGTCAGGGGCCTTACCATATCCCAGACCTTGTAAGGTTTGGGAGGACGCTTGTACAGGCCATCCTGATGGCCAATCTTTTCTGGCAATAATGCTCCTGTCTGCCCCAATATCCAAAAGGCCCAAAACTTTCTTATTATCAACATTGAGTTCAAGAACTGGTCTTTGGTCCAAATCAAGAGACAGGAATGTTAAGTCTGTTCCCGTGGATCCAAAACCCCCTTTTCCTCTTAGCTTGGGCTGAGCCGCAAAATGGTCATGTAAACTGGGTAAAATCAAAAGCTGAGCAATTCTATCTCCTGGGGAGATGGCTAAAATTCCTTTAGGAGATTCAACCATAATCTTTACAATTCCAGTATAGTCTGGGTCAATCACACCAGGATGCACCTTAAGGCCCCGCAGAATTGTGGATGACCTCCCTATCAACAATCCCACCGTGCCAGGCTCAAGGGGTCCTTGGAAGTCTGTGTCAACTAACTGGACCCCCATTCGGGGAGTTAATACGAGTCTGGTGGTGGCACGGAGGTCCAGTCCTGCTGAGCCCACAGTGGCTCTCCGCGGTCCTTGGGGTGCCGGAAGGTCGGCCACTGTTCTGGGTAGTAGCTCCTGTCCTGGTTCTCGACTGCCCCATATATTTGTGGGCCCTGAGGGCGGGGGCCCTGCTGCCCGTTTTTTGAATGGGCCTGCGTTAAGGTTCGACCGTTGATGTCTTTCACAGATCGGCATTCAACTGCCCAGTGCTTCCCCCTTTTACATCTAGGGCACAGCCCAAGCCGCTTAGGCTGTTGTCCCTTTCCTGTTTCTATCACACTTCCTCTTTCAGGGCAATTACGCTTTATGTGTCCCATCTTGCCGCATCTAAAGCACGCACCTGAGCCTCCTCCTTTCTTCTGGGTTAACTGCACCACAGCAGCAGCTAATCCAGCATTAGTTAGTGGTCCGCCCAGCTCTCTGCAAACTTTCATCCATGCTTCTAGTCCCCTATTCTTATATGGGGTTATGGCAGCTCTGCATTCCTTAGTACACTGCTCATAAACAAGCTGTTTAATTAATGGCATGGCTGCGTCTGGGTCACCAAAAATTCTGCCAGCGGCCTCGACCATACGAGCAACAAAGTCCGAAAACGGCTCCATAGAGCCCTGCAGGATTTTGGTGAGATTGCCACTCACCTCGCCTTTATTTGGTAAGGCCTTCCATGCCTTTATGCCAATTTTATTGATTTGTTCATAAACTTGAACCGGGTAGCCTATCTGCTGATTGGCGAATCTCCCCTGTCCAAGCAGCATATCTCTGTCCCAAGCTGGGTTTCCCGCAGCCTGATTGGCTGCAGCCTCTTCACTAGCAAATTCAATCAAAAAGGCCTTCCAATCTAAATACTGACCTGGGCTCAAACAAGCTCGTGCGAGCCCACTCCAATCACCGGGTGTCATGCAATGTCTGTTTAGGGCCTCCACCTGGGCTACAGTAAAGGAGGCCGTGATTCCGTATGTCCGCACAGACTCCGCTAAAGATTTTATCACCTTAAAATCTAAGGGTTCATGATACCGCTGTCCCTGTGGATCCTGAAATATTGGACAGGCTAGATGTAACTCGGTTCTGACCGCTTTCCATATGCCTGGGCTGAAAGAACAGCCGGGGCTGCCACTTCCAGGGTCCTCCGCATAGAGCGGAGGGGCCGAAGGTGTGGGGTGGTGCATGGAGGGTGTGCATTCGTCTTTATCTGGATCCTCTCTCTCCTTCCCTTTCCTCCTCTTTCTTATCTTTGTTTTTTCTATTTGTTCTATGAGTGATTGTAGTTCCTCTGAGTCTGTAGACTCAGAGGTCTCTAGTTCGGCAAAATCAGGGTATAACCACCCCTGCTCTCCTCCTTTTCACTGTCTGCCCTTTCTGATCTTTCTTCCTGCAGCATTTCTAAGGCGGCCTGACCATTCTCTACCGCCTCACTGCAACGCTGGTCCTCGAGACAGCCTCTTATCAGTTTCCATATTGGTCTCACTCCGCTCTTAAGCGTTCTTTGTTCAGAGGCAAAATCTAGGTCCCTCCCTAGTTTCTCCCAAGAGGCCACCATGAGGCTTCCGGAGACAGTGAACCACGGGGCAACGATGTCACATTCATTCAAAAATCTCTCTAAAGTACTCTTTTTTATTTTTAACTTTTTTGAGTGCAGTAGCTCATTGAGAGCCAAAAAAATTGGGTGCGAAGAAGAAGCGCCCATGTTTTAAACATTTAAAGCTGGTAAACAAACTTTTACTTTCACTTTTGGCTACTCTACTGACTAGCCCCGGGTTCTCGCTCTCTCTATCTACCGAGAAGAGCAAAAATCCCCCTGCTCTTGTCGTGGATTCCCCTTTTACCTGGGAACTTACTCCCCGCTCTTGTCACGGATTCCCCTTTTACCTGAGGACTTACCCTCGCTTTTGTCGCGGATTCCCCTTTTACCTGGGGACTTACCCCCACTTTTGTCGCGGATTCCCCTTTTACCTGGGAACTTACCGGTGCACCACCCTGACCGCAGAGAGTTCTGAGTCCTCGTTGGGGTTATGGCTGAGTCCCCGTACGGGCCACCACGTGTCGCTACTGCCTCGACCAGCAAGGAAGACGCGACACCGGACTCTTCTCTCTGCAGTTTATTCAGGACCTTTGAGTAATCTTCTGACCCCAACCCCGGGGAGAATTCCCCACAGCCTTAAGTACCTGCTGGGTAGCCAACCCTGATACGCCACGTGGGAACCACCAATAGGTTCAGGTGCGCGGAAGCAAGCCAGATTCTTTGCCTTAGCCATGTAAGGAGTTGTTTACCACGAGAGCACTCGCCATCGGGAAGGCGGAGGGCGGAAGCCGGCGCCATCTTCCAGGTGCGGCCTCTCGCAGCTCTCTACACAAAATAGTCAAAATATTAACCCAGATAAAATAGACACACAGAGGTAAAGGAGATCTCACCAAGGCAGTTTAGTTCTGTGAGGAAGGGAGACTAGACACCCAGAGTCAAGCAGGCATGCCAGGCAGGGTGGCCCATGAGCTTTTTATCCTAACACAAGGAGTGGTGATGTCCCTGAGCCACAGTAGGTGTTGGGATCACATTCTTTGATTGCTTCTCAGGGGCTGACTTAAGGAATGTGGTAAGCATTCTGTCTGAAAAAGGAGCCTTTTCTTTTAACTCCATTGGTAAGGACTCATGCTCTTGACACAGCTGGCTGGTTATGAACAACACAGCTGATGGTTACAGTTTGAAGTTAGGATGTGCATTATTCCAGTAAATATGTGTTAACAAATGGTAACTTGCTGCAAGTTGGAGACACTTTGGTTTGACAGAATAGATTGCTTTTTGTCAAAATAGCAACAAGAAAAAGTAGATTACAAATGCTCTATAACTCAAGAACTGTGTAACTTTATTTCACAAAATTTTAGGAGAGTCTATTTCTGGTAATCAAACACCCATAAACAAAAAAGACCAGGATTAAATGAGATATTATTCTATGCAAATTACTCACAGATTATTTTTTGTATTTTTGTTGTTCTTGTTTGTGAGCCTTGAATTTAGAGCCTGGACACTATTCCTGGGTTCATTTTGCTCAAGGATGGTGCTCTATGACCAAAACAGTGGTTTTCTGGTGGGTTATTGGAGATAAGAGTGTCTTGGACTTTCCTGTCTGTGCTGGCTTTGAACTGAGATCCTCAGAATTCAGCCTCCTGAGTAGCTAGGATTATTAGGCATGAGCCACCAGTACCCATCTTATTTTTGTATTTTCTAACTTACACTAGAACCTGCACCAAGAACATGCATTTTAGTATCAGCTAATTGTGCTTAATCATCATTTTATTGAGAGTAAGAAATTAATGGAATGTCTAAGCCTGCTCAATATGATAGCCATTAGTGAATCATACATAGTTATTAGACATGTAAAAATGTGGTTAGTACACAGGACTAATAGTACACAGTTGGCTGCAGTTAGGTCCAGGTGAGATAGAGGAGCACAAACATACTATGTATTAGAGAAGAGCCCTGGCAACTTTCCTATTCTAATGTCAAGACAAAGGCTGGTTCAATCCCTTGTTCTCTCTTATGGGAACCTGGTACACTAGGTGTGGGATAGAGACCTGAGAGGTAGGGGGAACAGATTCTGAACCAGATTAGAAACTTGCAGTAAGGAGTGAGTGAATTGTGGCACTAGCACAGTCTGGCAGTCTGGAGGACTGGATGGAAATTATTTGGAGGGTATTTTTGTAATGTAAAAATATGTGGACCAAGTTGTAATATGAGGAAAGAGACTGCAAAATGATGCAGTATCCTGTACTCCTACTGTCTGTCACTCACTCATCCCCTAAGGTCTGGGGTCTGATCCCTCCATAATCCCAGCAAAAGAGAGACTATGACAGTGGTCTGTCAAGTGATCCACTCAGGATCAATTGGTGATTGTAATAGTGGGATGGAAGGCATTGTCTTGAGCAGTCTCCAGTACAGGTGTGGAGGCACCCAACTAGAGCTAATCCTAGTTATCAGCCCAAGTGGGCAGGTTAGATGGGGAGAGCAAACAGGAGCTGGTGCTGCCCTGCTCCCCAAGTAGGTATGTAGATGGGGAAGGACTGTAGGAGCATGTCTCATGGTGACTCTGCCCACTGTGTCTGGATCACAATGATCCCACAATGCATACCTGTTTCTAGCTGACAAATAAGATACAAGAATCGAGGCCACACCCACATTCTGTACTGCCTAGAACCACTGCCATTTCCCTCTATTGGCTCATACCACTACCAGCTGGTGAAGGAAGTAAAGGTGCTGTGGTGACTGAGTGAATTTCAGAGATCCTGTAGGAAGTTTGTGATTGCAAGAATAGAGGTGATTTCAGGAAGCCTGGGAATATGGCCCCTCCACCTTCCCCATCCCAGTGCGTGAATATCTAACCGAGCCAGACACGCATGAACAATAAAATTTTCTTTAGGCAAGAAACTACAGAAAGAGTATCTGGAGAGGAATTGTCCTGGTGGACCCACTGAAACCAACAAAAAGAAAACTGAAAACAGAGGTAACCTCAAAACATGCACTACTGGGGACTGTAAATCAACCAAGGATGAGACCAAAGACCATATAGGCCCAGAATCTCCCTCTGGTTCCTTTTCTGCTAGTGTCCTTTCCTCTGACACTGGAATCACTAACAATATGTCAGAAGTCCTATTCACCCCAAGAGAGTAACAAAAAGATAAACAAAGGTAATAGGAGAGCAGGCATGGCTGGAGAGAAAGCTAGAGACCATGAAAGAATTAATGACCAAATTAAGGCAGAGGACTTGAAGTTGGAGAGGTCCAAGAGGAAAGACAAGGTTCAACAGATGAACCTACTGAGAGATGAGAAAGAGCAATGGGTGTGATAAGTGTTTGACCTAGAGACAAACATGGTAGAACTTCAAAGGCAGTTGGCAGAGCTGCCCTCCCAGCAGCAGTCTGCAGGACCACCTCAGACTAATCTACAGCTGCCAGCCAGGATCTATTAGTTGCAGAAGTAGCAAGAGAAATGGGAGAAGCAGTGTTACAGTCAAAGGCAGGAAAACTAGAGCCTCAGTCTCCAGAATCTTTAGCAGCAGGAGTGGCTGTGTTAACTGGAACAGCAGGGAAAGGCCTGGGATCTGCATGAGCTCTTCAAGACAATGGGAAGTTTACACATACATGAGGCATGGGATGCACAATTTTGCATAACCTAGAGATCAAAAAGCAGCTGGGCCAGCTGCAGGATGCCTCCCACAGGCTAAGAAAGAGAAGGAAGAGCTCTCTAGTGTGCTGCACCCAGAGCTGCAGGTGAAGGAAGAAGCTGGACCAGCAAGAGGAGAAGTTAGAAGAATGGAAAAAGATGGCCGAGTTAAGGAGCCAAGTGGCTCAGAATCTCAGGAGCTTCATGAACAGCTGCAGGAGCTCAGAGCTACCTGTGAACAGCACAGGGCCTACAATTTGCAGCTGACCTTAAAGAATGAGGCCTTGCTGCAACACCTGCAGAAGCAGACCCAGCTTCTGGACAAAGTTGGAGGACCAAGAAGGTCCATCAAATATTACACAACACTTTTGATGTGACTTAAAATCACCAGACAGAAGCAGGAGCAGCTATGGGCCCCAGCTGAGCTTTCTGGCTTTCACTAGAGAAGGAGTGAGCAAAAAGAAAAGAGGGTGACTCTACTTGTGACTGTCCTAGAGGACAGACAACCCAAAGACCAGGTGGGATTTTTATATTTATCCATTGATGAATTAAAGAAGGTGAAGCTCAGCCAGCAGCTGCAGGAGCAACAGACCTACTGTGGATGCCTGGCCAATCTAGTAGAGATTGCTAGTAGAGAATCTAGTAGAGAAAGCTGAAGCAATAGGGTTTCTTCTCCAGGAGTTGAAGCCATGAGATAGGAAGCAGGACCCACAAGTGCCCAAGAAGACCCTGAAATTCTACTTCATCCACAAGCTGCCTGGAAAAGGTGGGCTACCAGATGCAAGGTGATAAACTCCAACATGGATGCAGCCAGCTGTCAAAACCTCTCAGCACCATTGAAGAATCCCTACATTTCTATAAAGAACAGAATGAAGTACTGGATGAGCTATATCAGAAGAAAGATGAGTGTGTCAACCAGCTCTTCCAGGAGGAGAGGGAGAAGAAGAAGGAGCTGCAGGAGCTGCTATTGCTCCTTGCAGATGAAGGTACCTGAGTTTCAGGACAAGATGCTGGCAGTCATCCAGACCCCTGCTGATGAGAGCCCCTCAGACCTATCAGGCTTCAGGAAGAGGGAAGTTATGAAGGAGCAACAAGATTTTGAAGAGTTAAAGCTTGAAAACTATGTGGAGCCTGCCCAAGGAGAGGCTGGGGTACCTTGGTATCTCAAGGACCCCTACTACAGAGCAGATTGTGCTACAACAGCTTGCTTTTCAAGCACCTACCTGAGTTTACAGGCTTGGGCAATAATGGCTGCAGGACCGAGGCAAGTGACAACTTGGAGATCATTTTTGCATGAAGGCCTGGAGGCGTCCAGCTGGGGAATGGGGCACTTGTCCTCTAACTTACTTTGTTGCATGAGGACTAGGTGGCATTCTCTCAGGCCTAATTATAATGGATGAGAGAGGGGAGGAACCAACCATACCAGAGGCTTCTGGGAGGTGGCCCAAATTCTAGAGACATTTAACAGTCCATTCATTACCAGGAAAGGGGCTCAGGTGTAGGTTTCCACAAAGTGTAAATTCTTTACAAAGGAAGTTGGAGAGTGATGGCACGGTTTTATATTACTATACTATGGTAATAATAGAAAATGTTTGATGTCACAGTTTAATAATAGTGTATTTTAATTTCATAACATTACATTTTTAAAAATTGTATGCAATATTTTGATATTACTGTATTGTATACATTATATCAATCATTTCATGTTGTATGTTGTATGTCACTAGCGTCACTTGGGTTTTTGAAAATGTAAAGAATGCTGAGCTGGGCAATAGTGAATTTTCTTTTTGTATGTTAAAAAGTTACAAAGGCAATAGTGAGATGAAAAAATAATAAAAACCACGGAAAACAAGAAAACATTAATGCTGAAATCCTGGAACAAAGCAAAGATGTGAGATGACCAATTGGAACTCTAACACAATTGGAGTACAGACACATGGATTACAGAAATGTAATCCAAAAATAAGAATATAGAATTATGAAATATCTATAGATATGCATATCTTAATAATTTTCCCGTGAAACCTACTGAAGTGATATATGTTGAATATTATTTTTGAACTAAAAAAATAAAATTCCTACTAATATGTTACTTAGTCTTTGTAAAGTGGATTAGATTCTGCAGGTGTAATGATATACCTTTCACTCAGGTAATAAATTGAAAATTCAGAAATAGGCATTCAGAATTTAAATAAAAAAGTAATTACACAAATTGATCCAAATGCCAAATGTATCATGTCTTAGATTTTCTGTGTATTAACTTAAAATCACATTCTTTATGAAGCAGAATAAATAGCTGAACTAACATTAATGTCTCTAAAGTATTTTCTTAATTAAAAAATTCCTCCAAGAAAAAGGTTAGTATAAAAATTATCTTTGAGCATACTCTACAACTCATAGCTTTTATGAAATTTTAATGAATTACTTTAAAATGTCCTTCATTTTTGAAATCAGTTCAGAATTCTTGCATAAATTAAAATTGGGGAACTACATTACCAATAGAAAATGAATACAGTATTTTTTTTTGAAATTAGAAGTCCAATGAGAATAAAAAGATTGAAATGGCTCAAGTGGTGAAGCACCAGACAAGCGGGAGGCATGACAATTTACAAATAAAAAGACTTGGATGATCATCTAATAACTCCACAATGAGAGATCAGCTAAGTTTCAAAACCACAAGATACAAAGTCACCTACATTCTGGTGGAAAAGTAATTAATGCATAGAACGAAAATAAAAGATACAAAAAGGTAAGAAAAAAAATGGTTTTCCAATCCTGTACAAATTTAACTTTCACCTAATCAAAATAAACAACGCTTGTCACTGTCTAAGGAAATTGTAAGAGGCATTTCCAAGAAAGAGGAAGTTAAAGGTGTGGTTGCCAGGATGGAAATTCCAACTCCAAAAGATATGTAAATCAACTTCCCTAAATGAGAACTCAGGTACACACCCTTTTCTAGGCCCACCTCCCTGAATCAGAGGACCTATTCCTCCTCTTTTTGTGAAAGGGACCTTTCTTTACACTTTTTTTTTTTTTTTACCACCTCCCCATTGCTGCCACGTTATATAGAGAAGTCTCTGGGCTGGGTTGTGGTGTTTCTTTTTTCTTTTTTTTATTGTGAACATACTGTACAGAGGGGTTACAATTACATGGGCAAGATAATGAGTACATTTCCTATCAAGCATTGTAGCCTCCTCCTTTGTTTCTCCTTCCCATCCCTTCCCAGCCTCCCCCACCCCCTCACCCAATCCCCCCCCCCAAAGTTGTAAAGTTCATTTTCAACATGACAACTTGTACTTCTCATTGCTGCAATGGGTCCACCTGTATCCTTATTTAAACGACTTGTTTTCCCCTTTCCCTCCACAAATTATACCGACATAAATACAGTGAAAGCAGGGGTTATATTGTGGGGGAGGGACATACAAAGCAACAAAGAAATAATCTTATAAATGCATTAGAAACAAATGCATGAAAGAAAAAAAAACCCTTTAAATACATATCTTAGGGTTCATTTTCCTAACATCACCTTATCTGACCTTTTCTGCTTGACTCATACATATACTAGATATTGCAAATAAGGGAAACCTTGGGACCTATGTTTCTTTGGGCTTGACTTACTTCACTTAATATAATTTTTTCCAAGTCTTTCCATTTCCTAACAAATGCAGCAATGGTGTTTCTTTATCTTGACAATGGCAGTGTGCGAATGTGGTTAAGAGTTCCCTTCTCTGGAGATACCCCATTGGCTATTTCCAATTTCCTGTCAGACCCTTTATCTCCAATGATAAACCATTATTAGTGAAGATTCTATACATTGGGAACTCTATAGCAGAGAACCTTTCTCAAATGAAGCAAACAATTAATGCTGTACTAATCTGAATTTCATTGCACAGTAATCCCATTTTGTTATGAATTTTGGAGGTAACATATAATAAAATATAAAATGTAAAAAAATGAAGATAAGATAAAGTAGCAACAATGCAACAAGAGATAAAAAAATATTTAAAAATTGCTATAAAAATAAACCCATGCAAAAATGAGTCCCCAGTGACTGCTTTTAACCATGAAAGAAGGTGGAGCTCAGAATAACAGAAAAAACAAAACAAAACAAAACAGAACAAAAAAACATTTAATTCAGTGGGCATTGTTGTTTTCCCAGTAATCCTTGCTCTCAGCAGGCTGAGCTCTGAGGATGGCAGTTCATAGCCAGTTCATATAGGAAAGTCCAAAAGACTCATCTTCAATTAACCACCAAAGTGGAGCTGTGGTCCAAGTAGTAGGAGAAAAAAAAGCAAACAACAACAACAACAACAACAAGCCCTCACGAATAGTGCTCATGCCCTAAGTTCAAGCCCCAGGTACATTTGAGAACAAATAAGCAGTACTGGTTTCAGTGACACAAAGTTCTAGAACAGACTTTTGATTACTAGATCCTGTTATCCATCCTGGGAAGAAAAAAACAGAAACACCTCTATACTAGACCATTGAGGTGTTAAACTTTCTATTAGATTGGATTCTTTAAGTTTCAGTACTAATTCCTAAAAATAAAATAAATTGGAACATGTAGAGAAATAGCTGGTAATAATGGAGAAGAAAAAAATGCATGGTTGAACACTAAGGATGAAGGAATGGCTTTAGAAAAAGTAAGTCATAATTTTGGGGGGTAAAAATGAAGAGGACATTAATTCAGGCTAAGCGATTAATAATAACAATGGCAAAGCTGAATTTACCCATTAGGGATACTGAGTGGTTAACAATAGCCAACAATTGTGACAATACAACAGTTTGCTGTCCAGTTGTGATGGTTCTTTGTTGGTGTCTGTCTTTCACTGTATGTACCCAATTATTGTACATTCATCCCCGCTGTCATTACCATATGAAGATAAAAAATAATGCTTAGCCAGCACCAGTGGTGCACCCCTGTAATCCTAGCTACTCAGGAAACAGATCTGAGGATCTCGGTTCACACCCGGCCTGGGCAGGAAAGTCGTAGACACTCATCTCCAATAAACCACTAGAAAACTGGAAGTGGTGCTGTGGCTCAAATGGTAGAGGGCTCGCCTTGAGCTGAAGAGCTGAAGTTTCCCTCAGACGCAGAGTTCCACAGCACTAATGACAAAAATTTAGAAAAAAGAAAAATTTAAAAAAAGATTGTTTGAGAGTCAATGCCTGAGTGTCAATGATGCAAACATAGTGTTAGGCTACTATTTCACTGCTGGCAATTCAGATAGGGGATTATGCTTTCAAACCTAATAAATCAACAGCACCACAAATGTATCAACAAAACCACAAATGGGAAAGGTTATGCCAGGGACACTACAGAACGTATAACCCTAAAGAGAATATTCTGATAGGATAAAATTTATAGCGAATTGAATATTAATAATGTGGTCTTGAAATCCAATGTGTATATATATGTATATGCATATATATATATATCTGTATTTATGTCTATGATAATTTATTAAATCATTCTCAAAAACGGCATTGAGTTATTAAATTATATATCAGAATACCACATCATTTTATAATAAAAAGGCATAAATGATATTTAAAATAATGATAAGAGAAATAGCGTGGAAGAAGAACTCAGGGACAGATCCTCTACCCTGAGTTCAAGTCCAGCACTGACAGACAAACAACAAGAACAACAACATCGCAAAGATGAGTAAGTATGGAAAATAGAGGAGAGGAAGTGATCTCCAAGCCTAGGATCTTTGTTGACTCATAGTCAGGTGATCATCGACAGTCAGGTGATTACTGGTCTGATTGGGGCAGGTGATGGAAAAGCTGGGAGGGGCTGGTCTGTGGGCAGACTTAACCCTGATCACAACTCAAGCAAGAGATAATTCTTGCCATCTCAGCTTTGTGCAAAGTGTGAATCGGAAGATCTCAGTCCAGGAGATCCTAAGAATAAACACAAGTTTCTATTCCAAAAACAAAAGCAAACTCAGAGAGGACAAGGCTTAAGTGGTAAAATACCAGCCCAGCATCAGGCCTGACAAATTTCGAATAAAAAAAGTGTAGGATGATCACCTGTTAAAAAATATGAACTCAGATACTTTTGAAGACCCACAAGATACAGTGGATGATGCCAGTAATGTGGCCTACAGTCTTGTGGAAAAGTAATAAACGCATAGTTCCATTATAAAACATACATAGAAGTAAAAAAACAAAACAAAACAAAATAAAACAAACACAATAAACTTTTCCAATCCTGGACAAACCTAAGTTGCACCTAACACAAATAACCTAACCAAATTGTAAGAAGCCTGTCCTTGAAAGAGGAAGTGAAAGGTGTGGTTGACTGGATGTAAATTCCAACACCTATTGATATGTAAATCAGCTTCCCTAAGCAACCAATCAGAGACACTTCCTTTCCTGGGCCCACCCTCTTTCAGTATAAATAGAGTGGAAGTCTGAGACTCAGGCATTGCTGAAGATCCTACATCAGCATGACGGAGGCCGTTTGGAGCTTGGATACTCCAGGTGAGGATTAGAGTGGGAGAATCCACTCCTCTTTGAATTCTTCTCTCCTTGGTTTGGTGGTGGTGGTAGTGGTGTTGTTTTGTCGGTTGTGGGGATTGAACCCAGTGGTAGGGCAGTGTTGCTGGGCCACTTTGTGCTCAAGACTGGGCATTGTCCCTGGGACACTTTGTGGTCAAGGCTAGTGCTTTACCACTTGAGCCACAGCCCACTTCTGATTTTGGAGTGGTTAATTGGAGATAAGAGTCTGTGTCAGGGGGACTTTTGTGGCCGAGTCGGATTCAAAGCTTGATCCTTGGATCTCAACCTCTTGAGTAGCTAGGCTTCTAGGGGTGAGCCACCAGCACCTCATTCGATTCTAGGAATGATGGACCCCAACACTGCCCAGGCCTTCCAGAAGGAACTGAGCTGTGCCATCTGTATGAATACTTTCATAGAGCCAGTCACCCTAGAGTGCGGGCACAGTTTTTGTCGACCTTGTCTCTGCCTCTGCTGGGAAGAGACTCAGACTCCAGCCAGGTGCCCTGTGTGCAGGGGACCCTGCCAGCAGAGAGACCTCAAAACCAATGTGGTTCTGAGGAGCCTGGTGGCCATTGCCAGAAAAGCCAGCCTCAGGCATTTTCTGAGCTCTGAGGAATACATGTGTGGGACACACAGGGAGACCAAGCAGATGTTCTGTGAGGTAGACAGGGCCCTGCTCTGTAGGAGCTGCTCCCAGTCTCAGGAGCACAGGGCTCACAAACACCATCCCATAGAAAGGGCTGCTGAGGAGCAGAGGGAGATGATTTCAAAGCAGATGCATGCTGTATGGGAAAAGACTCAAGAAAACCAGCACAATTTACAGGAGAAGAGGAGACTCATCAACCGATGGATTTGGTATGTGAAGCTATTCCAAGGCATGGCTAAGGATGTTTTTAGAGTGCTGTTTTTAGAGCTGGGTGTCCAGGAGGAGGAAAGACACCATTCCCAGCTACTGATCAATGAAGGAAGAGCCATGTTACTGCAACTCAGAGAAAGGGAAACCCAAATGCTTCAGAAGAAGCATCAGCTCAGGAAAATGTATCAGGAGCTGATTGAAACATACCAGAAGCCAGATGTGGAACTGCTTCAGGATGTAGAGTTGACCCTACAAAGCTGTGAGTCAGTCTTGTTCTTCCTGCCTCTTCCTCTGAGGCCAGAGCTCAGTGCCCCTCCCATTCCTGGACTGATAGAGAGGCTCAGCCAGTACCGGGTGGAGATTGCCTTCAATGAAGCTGTGGGGAATCAAGATCATGGTAGCAATGTTAGACATGGCCATCTTGATGCAGTTTTGAATTCTGAAGAGTCCCTCCACTTTACTGCTTTTGGACACCACGTCTTCAGCTCTGGGAAACATTACTGGGAGATTAGAGTGGATGACTCTTTCACCTGGGCCCTGGGAGTTGTTAGGGATTCTGCCATAGGGAGCAACCTCTCTGAATCTGAGGACCTTCTCCTCCTTTTGTTTGTGAAAGAGAACACACTTTACACCCTTTTTACCACCTCCCCATTGCTGCCTCACTATGTAGAGAAGCCTCTGGACCGGGTTGGTGTGTTTCTTGATCTTGACCACGGCAGTGTGAGTTTTTGGAATGTGACTAAGAGTTCCCTTATCTGGAGATACCCCACTGGCTCTCTCCAATTTCCTGTCAGGCCCCTTTTTTCCCAGTGGTAGCCCGGTGACCTAAGTGAAGAGACTCTCTATGTGTTGGGAACTCTATGGCAGAGAACCTTTCTCAAATGAGGCAAACCACTAATACTGTACTAATTTGAATTTCTTAGTGCAGTAATCCCATTTGTTCATGAAATATGTTGGTAACAATAAAATGTAAACTGTAAAAACCAATATTAAATGAAGATAAGATAAAGTAGCAACAATGCAACAAGAGAGCAAATAAATATTTTAAAATTGCTATAAAAATAAACCCATGCAAAACTGAGTCCCCAGTGACTGCTTTTCACCCTGAAAGGAGTTGTAGTTCAGAATAACAACAAAAAACAACACTTAAAGCAGTGGGCACTGTTGTTTTACCAGTAATCCTTACTACTCAGCAGGCTGAGTTCTGAGGATAATGCATAGCCAGGATGAACAGAAAAATCCAAGCGACTCTTATCTCCAATTAACCACCAAAGTAGAGCTGTGGTCACATGGTAGAAGAAAAAAATTCCCACAAGAATAGGGCTCATGTCCTAAGTTCAAGCCCCAGGAACAGTTAGAATAAAAAAGCAGTACTAGTTTCAGTGACACAAAGTTCTAGAGCAGCCTTTTTTAAATAGTTCCTGTTATCCATCCTTGGAGGAAAAAAACAAACACCTCTCTCCTAGAGCATTGAGGTGTTTACACTTTCTATTAGATTGGATTCTTTAAATTTTAGTATCAATTCCTAAACAAAGGGAAAAAAACATATACTCAGAGAAAGAGCTGGTAATAATGGAGAAGACTGAAAATGCATGGTTGAACACTAAAGCTGAAGGCATGTCTTTAAATAGAAGAAGTAAGTCATCATTTTGTGGGCTACAAATGAACAGAATACTATGGTAGGCTAAGAGATTCACAATAATAACTATGGCAAAGCTTAATTTATATATTAGGCATACTGAGAGGTTAACAAGAGCCACCAATTGTAACAATATAACAGGATGCTGTGCAGGTGTGATGGCTCTTTTTGGGATAATTAATTATAGTTCTTGCATCCCCTGTGACATTATCATATGGAGTGAAAAAATGCTTACTTTTGGGGCTGGGAAGGTGGCTCAGTGGTAGAGCGCTTGCCTCTCATGCATGAGGCCCTGGGTTTCGATTCCTCAGCACCATAGAAGCAGAAAAAAAGCCGGAAGTGTTGCTATGGCTCAAGTGGTATCATGCTAGCCTTGAGCTGAAGAGCTGAGGGACAGCGCCCAGGCCCAGAGTTCAGGCCCCACGACCATACCCACCTCTAAAAAAAAGCTTAATTTTGTTTCCCTGTCACTCTGGATGCTTAATTGTTGTGTGTTCATCCCTTCTGTAATTATCTTATTGATGTGAAAAAACTATTAACTTGAGATTCAATGATATGAATGTAGTGTTAGACTGCTACTTCCCTGTTGGCAATTGAGATATAGGAGCATTTGCTTTCAAAGCTCATGGTTCAACAAACAAGAACAGAAAAACGTTCAAGATTGATTCATAGTAATAAATCCTGGAATGTGAAAGCTTATGTCATCAATAGTACAGAACTTACTACCCTAAAAATAATATTCTAGCTAATTTTCTAAAGTTTATAGTGAATAGAGTATTAACAATGTGCTCTTATAAAACACACACACACATACATGAGCATTAGTAGGTTCTCTTATCAGTTTATCATATATATTAATTTACCATTTTATTTTAATATAAGCTTCATCATATATGGTGTTTATTAGCCTTTTGCTCCAACATAAAGCTCAGGGACAGTGCATAGATCCTTAGTTTAAGCCCCTGGACTATTTCAGGAAAAATTTAAAGTGGATAAGTCACAATAGAAAATAGACTTGGAGGAAGTAACCTCAGATCCAAGGATCCTTTTCTGACTCACAGTTAGGTTAAGACAGTCAGTTGATTACTTGGTTCAGGCTGGTGAAGGAGATGGGTGTAGGGGGTAGGTTCCCTGCAGACTTAACAATGATCACATCTCATTCAGTAGCTGGTCAAGTTGGCATATGTCTGTCATCTCAGCAATGTACAAAGCTTTGATAGGAAGAACTCAGTCGAGGAAAGCCTAAGCATAAACACAAGATCATATTCCAAAAATAAGCTAAAAAATGGTATGTTGTATACAGTTCTGGTAGTGCACTGTTGAATTCATACCATTTGCTTAAACTCTACAAACCAACTTACGTAACACTAAATTAATCTTTATAACAATGCAATGATGTTGGTCCAGTTTTTCAATTTAGAAAACCATAGGCAGGTGTTAATAAACATAAGGTGGTGCTGAGGTGCTGAGTTTATTAGAAGAATGTTTGTGTGGTATGTTTCACTGTATAAATGTGAGTATAAAGAATTCAGTGCAGTCTTTGTTTATCTTCCCACACATGATTTTTAGGGTGACCTCATCTTCCTATTATGGATTAAAAGTAGTATTTATGACTTTGACCACTATTGGTAGTTTTTGAATGTTGTACTGTGCACTATTGTTTTATTTTTCTCTCATTTCTGGAAAAAAAGATAAATTACTTGCTGTAATTATGCTGTATTTCCCTGGCTTATACATTAAAATTGCTATGGTTTATTTCTGTGATATCTATGTTACATTCTGACATCATTTTGATATTTTATCTAATCATACAAACATATACTATTCTATCTGTCTGTAATAATATCTTTGCATTAGTAATTAGTAATATCCTGGATACTGTGTTGTTCATTTCAGAACTTCATGATTATTTTTACTACTGGCATAATTAATGCTATTGACAAAAGAACTCAATAAATTAGATGTAGTCAAAATTTTCTACCTTATATATCTAGAAGCACCAACAAAACTACTTTATTATTGCTTGTGTTATAAATTTGTGGCATATATTGTTATAGATCTATAGTTTATTTTTTATTATATTTTATTTATCTATTCACTATTTTTTGTTTAACTAATTAATTTATTTTATTTGCTAGTTTTTAAAATATTTTATTTGAATAGTTGAAGAAAGGAGTTGCCATTCATTAAAGTAGTTTGTGAATACAATGCATCTTGATCACTTTAATCCCTTTATAACATTTCCACTCATCTCTCCAACTGCTTATTCTCTGATTTTTCTTAATTTTGTAGGATATGCATTGAATTTTTTTTACTTGCTCCTTCTTTCTACCAATTTGCTATATTCTATGTCTACTTTCATGGTAGAACACTTTAATTTTATGCCTAGCAGAAGAGAGACTGTGCAACTCCCAAATTGTAGAACATTTATTATTTTTACCTATGGTGGTTAAAGATTATCTAGTATTCCATTTAAAAATCATTTTATGTGTAATTGAAAAATGTTATATTTGTCAAATTAATTCTATAAAATTTAGAGATTCTTTGTATTTTGAAAGTATATTCAATCATCATCACTTTGGAATATTCTCAAATATTCATTATTCACAAAGAAATCTCATACCTGTCTGCAGCTATTCTGAATTCTCCTTAGACTTCCATCCCCAAAGAAACTAATGTTATGCCTGATTTTGATAATTCAAATATTTCATGAAAATCAAATCATTTTATGTGTTATTTTGTGTCTGGTTCTTTCCATCAAGCCTGTTGCAGTGTTTCCACTAATATCAATTCTCCCTTTATCTTTTTTACTTGATAATTGGCTATTTCATGAGTGTAACATATTTTGTGATCTGTTTTCCTATTGGTCAGCCTGAAATTTTTTTTCAGTTCTTTGGCTGTCATAGATAATATTGCTGTGATGGTACATGAGTTTTGAACTTAAGTGTATAAAAAATATAGACAAAGTTTCTAGGCTGTACAAAGTTTCTAGGCTGTTTGGTATTTCTGTAACTAACTTTGTGAGGAACTTTTACACTAATTTCCAAGATGAATGTGCTATTTTACAATGTATGAGAGCTTTGATTTCTTGTCAAACCTACTAATGCACATCTTTTACCCATTCTGGTGAGTATGAAATGACATCTCATTTCTATTTTTAAGTGAGTTTACAGGTGCTAATGCTATTAACCTCCTTTTGTCTGTTTGCACATTGTTCGATTAAGAAATTTCAAGTCAAATTCTTTGTCCATTACTTGAGTTACTGATCCATTTTTTTCCTTGTTCTCCAATCCTTTTCTTTTGGAATAGGAATGTTTACACCATGTTATTGTATATTGAAGATCTGGTGCTCCTCATCCTCTCTGTCATCCTCTTCCTCTTCTTCTTCCTCTTCTTTCTCCTCATTGTTCCTCTTTCTATACTTCGTTTTTCTCTTCTTCCTTTTCTTCCTTCCTCTTACTCCACCTCTTTGTGTCCTCTTCTTCTTCTTCTCTTCCTCCATTCCTCTTCTTCATTGGACCAAGGCTTCATACTGTGCTAGTAAGCACTCTACCACTGAATACTGGACCATCCTAGTTTGTTTTTCACATAGAGTCTAGTGCTTTTACTTAGGCTTCCCTAGAATTGTGATCCTCCTGTCTTCACTCTGAGTAGCTTTAATTGAAAGCATGTGCCTTTATAGTTGGCATATAATTGGTTTTGTTTGTTTAAAAAATATTTACTTTTTTTTGTTGGTCATGGGGCCTGAACTCGGCCTGGGCATGGTCCCTCAGCATTTCAGCTCAAGCTATCACTCTACCACTTGAGCAACAGTGCCCACTTCTAGCTTTTTCTGCTTATGTGGTGCTAAGGAATTGAACCCAGGGCCTCATGCATGCAAGGCAAGTACTCTACCATTGAGCCACCTTTCCAGCCCTATTTTGCTTTATTTTCATGGTAACTCTCAGCTAAGAATTTTCTTTGAGTCTATGTGGACATTTGAACCTGGAATTTTGAATGACGTTGGAAGTCAAAGCTACAAAGAGTTTTGGAGAGAGGCAATGAATTCTGTTAGCTCCCCTATTATGCTAGTGTCAGAAAATGAATGTAGGCCTTTTGGAGACAAAAGTGGAAGGTTTTTGGATAAGGAGATGTGTTTGGGTGCTGGATTCAAATGAAATGGTTAAGTCATATTGTCACTTTGATTGGATTGAAAAATATGCAGGAGAGCAATAACATACACAACTAGGTGTATGGTGGACTGATTTCCCAGAGAAGTTTAGCTAAAGTGGAAAAACACATGCTGATTGTGCACTATCCTGAAGTCTGAGAATGTAGAATCAAAGGAGAGAAAATGAGAAACACACTTGTCTCAGGAGTTCTCTCTCTGCTTCCAAATCACCATAATGTGTTACAAGATCAACTAAAACTCTGAACCATGAAGGAACATAGCCTTTGCTTCTTTTTTCTTTTTTTTAATGTGCATTCTTAATTTTTTTATTGTGAAAATACTATACAGAGTGGTTAAAATTACATGGGCAAGATAATGAGTACATTTCTTATCAAGCATTTTAGCCTCCTCCTTTGTTTCCCCTTTACATCCCTTCCCATCCCGAATCCTCTCCCCCTTCCCCCTTTCCCCAAAGTTGTAAAGTTTATTTTTCGACATAAGGACTTGTACATCTCATTGTTGCAATGGGTCCACATGTATCCCTATTTAAACGATTTGTGTTTTTTTTTTCCTTCCCCTCCACAAATTATACAAACATCAAATACAGTGAAAGCAGGAGTTATACTGTAGGGGGGGACATACAAAGCAACAAAGAAATCATCTTATAAATAAGTTAGAAACAATCGCATGAACGAAAAAAACATTTGAATAAATATCTTAGGGTTTATTTCCCTAACATCAACTTATCTGACCTTTTCTGCTTGACTCAGACATATACTAGTTATTGCAAATAAGGAAAACCATGGGCCCAATGTTTCTTTGGGCCTGGGTTACTTCACTTAATATAATTTTTTCCAAGTCTTTCCATTTCCTAACAAATGGGGCAATGTCATCCTTTCTGATGCAGGCATAGACGTCCATTTTGTGTATACACCACATTTTAAAGATCCATTCATCTACTGAGGAGCATCTGGGTTGGTTCCAGATCTTAGCTATGGTAAATAATGCTGCAATAAACAGAGTCATGCTGGTAGCTTTAGTGTTGTCTTGTTTGTGATCATTTGGGTAAATGCCCAAAAGAGGGATTGCTGGGTCATAGGGAGCTCTATGTGGAGTCTTTTGAGGAACCTCCATACTGCTTTCCAAAGTGGTTGAACAAGTTTACACTCCCATCAGCAATGCAGTAAGGTTCCCTTCTGTCCACATCCCCTCCAGCATCTGTTGTTATTAGAATTCTTGAATTATAGCCATTCTAACTGGGGTGAGGTGCTATCTCAATGTTGTTTTGATTTGCATTTCTTTTATGGCTAGAAAGGTAGAGCATTTCATCATGTGTCTATTGGCCATCCTTCTTTCCTCTTCAGAGCAGTTGTTTCTTTGAGGATTTGTTGTTGGGGGATTAAATTTTTTGAGTTCCAAGTATATTTTAGATATGAGACCCTTGCCTGTTGTATGGCTAGTGAAGATCTTCTCCTATTCTGTGGGCTTTCTATTGACCTTGATAGCTATGTCCTTTGCCATGCAGAAGCTCTGCAATTTCATGCAATCCCATTTGTCCAACCTTTCTTTGATTTGTTGTGTTTCTGGGTCTCTATTAAGAAAATCTGGGCCTGTGCCAAGGAGACCTAGGATTTCTCCTATTCCATTCTGTAATGTTTTCAGAGTGCCTGCTTTGACTCTGAGGTCTTTGATCCATTTGGAGTTGATTCTGGTGCAGGGTGATATATAAGGATCTAGTTTTAGCTTTCTAAAGTAGTTAACCAATTTTGCCAGCACCATTTACTGAAGAGGCTGTCTTTCTTCCATTCTATTTTTTAGCTCCCTTATCGAAGATTAGATGGCTATAGGTCTGTAGGTTCATTTCTGGTAGGTTCAATTCTATTCCATTTGTCCTGAGGTCTGTTCTTGTGCCAGTACCAAGCTGTTTTGATTACTATGGCTTTGTAGTCAAGTTTGAAATTTGGTATTGATATTCCTCCAGCACTGTTCTTTCTGTTAAGGATCATTTTTGTTATTCAGGGTCCTTTATTGTTCCCTATGAATTTTTGGATTGCCTCTTCTATTTCCTTGAAGAATGAGGTTGGACTATTGATACATATCACATTGAAATTGTAGATAGTCTTGGGATTTTCATGATGTTTACCCTTCTAATCCAAGAGTATGGGAGTTTTTGCCATTTTCTAAGTTCTGTTTTGATTTCCTTTTTCAGTTTTTTAATGTTTTCATCATAGATGTCCTTCACTTCTTTGGTTACGTTAATTCCTAGGCACTTTATTTATTGTGGGGCTATTATGAATGCAGTTGTTTTTCTGATTTCAACCATGCTTTTCTCATTGTTGGCATACAGAAAAGCCATTGATTTTTGAGGGTTAATTTTATACCCTGCTACTCTGCCAAAGTGTTGAATTAGGTTGAGTAATTTCGGAGTGGAATCCGTGGGATTCTTTAAATAGAAGATGATATTAATCGCAAAGACAGAGAGTTTTACTTCATCTTTCCCTATTTGGATCCCTTTTATGTAGCTAGGTAATCTAATACTAAATTGAAGAGAAGTGGAGAGAGTGGACATCCTTGTCTCATTCCTGAGTTTAGAGAAAATGGTGTTAGTTTTTCACCATTGAGTATAATGCTGGCTGTAGGTTTGTCATATACAGCCTTTATTGTATTGAGGAATGTTCCCTGGAGTCCTAGTTTTTCTAGTGCCTTCATCATAAAGGGGTGTTGGATCTTGCCAAATGCCTTTTCTGCATCTATTGAGATAACCATGTGGTTCTTATCCTTGCTTTTGTTGATGTGATGAATTATATTAATTGATTTGTGTATATTGAACCAGCTTTGCATCTCTGAAATGAATCCTGTTTGATTGTAGTGTATGATTTTTTTGTATGAATTTTTGAAGTTGTTTGCCAAAATTTTGTTGAGAAGTTTTGCAACTATGTTCATCAAAGAAATGGATCTATAGTTCTTCTTTGATGAGTCCTTGCCTGGTTTTGGGATGAGGGTTATGATGGCTTCATAGAAAGAGTTTGGTAGTGAATTTACTCTTTCAATTTCAATAAAGAGTTAAAGGAATATTGGTGTGAGTTTTGAAGGCCTTGTAGAATTCCAGTGTAAATCCTTCCAGTCCTGGGCTTTTCTTAGATGGGAAGTCTCTTATTGCTGCTTCTATTTCAGGGCTTGATATGGGCCTGTTTTGTTGGTTCAACTCATCTTGGTTTAGTTTTGGCATGTTGATATTTGCCATGAAATCTTCTAATCTTCCAAGTTCATAAAAGGTAAAAACAATCTATGCTAACCAGGAATGAAATAATTGTGGATAACTACAAATATATGTATATTCTCACAGAAAAGGACATATTTAGAATATAATAAATAGAAATTATGAAAATGACCAAAATAAATATCAAAATGTAGATTTAACAGAAAAGTGGACCAAACTGAGAATAAGATTAGAACATCAGAATTCAGGTGAGAATTATATGGGTGAAAAAATTTTAAATAAAAGGAAAACTATTAAAGACATGTTCATAAACTTAAAGTTTCTGAATACATTTGTTTCTCAGATTTCAATAGGGCCTTAAAATAAACATCTGTGTCAAAAATATTGAGTCATTGTTTGTCCCGAGGCTCCTTGGCTTATTATGAGGTTACCTGAAGATAAAGCTATCATCAAAATCAAGAACTATAAACTGAAATATTGGAATTCATTGATTATTAGTCTGCATACTAGGTATCCTAGAAGAAATGGAAAAGAATTGATATGAAGCAATGTTTGAAGACACAAAATTTAATCATGGTCCCAAATCCATTCATATATCAGTCATGTAATCATGTTCTAAACACAGTACAATTAAGACCAAATCAAAACAAAATAAAATTACTACTTCTATGGGTTTCTTAGTTAAAATGCTTTAAAGTAAACATATGGGGAAGAAAGCAAGTCATGTTCCCTTTAAAGACCAAATGATGTGTTAATAGTCCAGAATAGAGCTTGAACATATGCTTTCTCAGACCTTTCTGGTGAATCTGAATCACATTGTGATTGTGTTGAGAGTGGGGATTAATGACATACAAAAGCACTAGAGAGAAGTGGCTTACACACATTCTTTTATCTCCCATACTGTGATTATATGCACAATTTATATTTGTCCCCTTCAAGGACACAGTCTTATAGGTTCCATTTGACAGCGGAGAAAAAGGGGAGGGGAGAAGGAGAGAAAGAAAGAGAGGGAGAGGAGAGGAGAGACAGAGACACTCTCATCTGACACTAAAATGGCCAGCACCATGCTTTTGCTAGTTACCACTTCTAGAGCTGTGAGGATTAAATTTCTATTCCTCATTAATTATGTAGCCTCATATAACTTGTCATAGTAGCATAACCAGGCTGAAACATTCAACAATCCATTAGGAACTATGACTAGCAGAAGATAGTCTTTACTGAAAGTTACTAAAACCTAGTATTCGAAAGAGAAGCAAACCTTAGAATTGAAGATATAATAAAAAATTCAGATGAAAGCAGAAAATTTGTCACTAGAAATATTACTCTAAAACAAGCAATAACATCAAATTCCTACCAAAGAATTCAAAAGGAAATCATAAGTCGAGGTATAAAAAAGTAACTTTATTGCCCTATAGTCTCTGAATACATTCAACTATGGAACAGGCTTATCAAATCTCTAGGAGTTCACAGTTCAAAACAACTTCGCAGTGTATTGCACTAAATCTAATCAATAAAAGTTCTCTATCCACTCATTTCCTCATGAAAATGTGTTTTTATTATTTTTACTTGGAGCTTGAACATTTTAAAACTTAAGCAGAATGCATATTATAACTAAACAAGTTCATATTATTTTGTTAAAGTTAATTTACAGTCAAATATACTTCGTTGAGACCTGATCACAGATTTTTTTTTAATGTTCTAAAACACTTAGTTAAAGTTCAATATTAATTCAACCTAAAATAGCATGACTACTTATTGTAGAGTAAATGCTGTGATTTATCAGCCATGTATTATAATGTACACAAGAACTTGTTGCTAAGTAACAAATACTTATTATCAAGAGCATGATATTACACCAGTGGAACACAGACAGAGCCGGGAAATGATCTTGGAAGGAAGATTTCATTCTATCACAAGCCTCCCATTACAGACTACAAGAAAATTAATGGTTCAGGTTTTCTGCCTTAATAGGTTTCTGTCCCTGTCTCCTGGAAAACATGCATTTCAATTTTATCTACTCTATTTATCTGCACTTGAAAAGATTAATATGAGGTCTACAGCATAGCACTTTAGAAAGAAAATATTCCTTTTGCAGGTGCAACCTGTCAAGTTGCTAACATTTAGATATGCTTTCACAGTGCTCAGAAACCTTCCTGGGAAAATGAAGCCTGTAATTGTGGTAGTCACCTGAAGACATGCTTTGAATATTCTTCACAGCCATGGCCAGTTTTGTTCTAGATTACTTATGATAACTAGTTCTAAGATATCTACACAATAAAATATCTACTGATATCAATAAGCAAAACTTATCTGAATCTCTTTTTCATGGAAGCTATTTTATGGTAGTAAGTTCAAATATATTTAAAATTACTTTAATCTTATCCGTGTCTAAGAAAATGTATGACTTTTATATAAATAAATGATTAGCTGGGCATGGTGGCTCAATCCTGTAATATTAGCCATTTGGAGGGCAGAGATTGGGAGATTACATTTCAAGCAACTTCAGACAAAAAAATTTGCTCACAAGAATCTATCTCAACCATTGTCTGGGTATGGTAGTCTTGCCGATTATCCTGGAGGGAAATGTGCAAAGGCTGGGCACAGTACTTGCATGCCTATTGTTTCTAGTTCAATGGAGAGGCACAAGCAGGATGTTTACAAAGCAAGTATGACTGAGCATGAATTGAAGCTCTACCTTGAAAAATAACCAAAACCTAAAAGAGTCTGAAGTGCCTTCCTAGCAAGGACAAAGCCATGCACTTAAAACTAAACTCACCTGAGCAGGGAGGGGAGATCATAATTATGTGTCCTGTAATACACCCTCAACATTGTTTTCACCCAATGGCTTGTAATTCATCTGCTCAATTGATTGTTTCCTAAGTGAGAAATATTGTGTGTCTCAATGCACAGGCAGGGATTTTATTTTTGTTGTGTGTTTTGTACCATAATTAGGGCATGAAATCAGGGCCTGGTGTTCTTACACTTGAGCCACGCTTCCTCTTCCAACTTTTGCTGGGTAGTTGAAGAGAAAATCGTCAGGACTTTCTTGTTCCTGCTGGCTTTCAGCTCTAATCCTCAGATTCATTATCCTGAGGATCTAGAATTTCAGGCATGAGCCACTAGCACCAACTGAGGCACAGGTTTTGTTTGTTTTGATTGGTTTTGTTGGTTGTAGGGTTTGAACTCAGGGCTTGGGTGTCATTCTTGATATTTTTTTTTGTGATCAAGGCTAGCACTCTACCACTTGAGCCACAGTGCTACTTCTGGTTTTTGAGTGGTTAATCGCAGATGAGTAAGAGTTTCATGGGGACTTTTTTGCCCAGGCTGGCTTCTAACTGTGATCCTCAGATTTCAGCATCCTAAATAGCTAAGATTATAGACATGAGCCACTGTGTCTGACTAAAGGCACACTTTTTTTTGATGATTCATTTTTTTATTGTGAAAATACTGTACAGATGGGTTACAATTATATAGGCAAGATAATGAGTACATTTCTTATCAACCATGGGAGCTTCCTCCTTTGATCCTCTTTCCATCCCTTCCCATCCTCCCCACACCCCCCACCCAATCCTCCCCAACTCCCCTCCCCCACCCCCCTGCACCAAAGCTGTAAAGTTCGTTGTGGACATAACGACTTGTACATCTCATTGTTGCAATTGGTCCACCTGTATCCCTATTTAAACGATTTGATTTTCCCCTTCATCTCTACAAATCATACTGACATCAAATACAGTGAAATCAAGGGTTATACTCTGGGGGAGGGACATACAACACAACAAAGAAATAATCTTATAAATGTGTTAGAAACAATCGCATGAACGAAAAAAATTTGAATACATATCTTAGGGTTCATTTCCCTAAAATCAACTTATCTGACCTTTTCTGCTTGACTCAGACATATATTAGATATTGCAAATAAGGGAAACCATGGGACCTATGTTTCTTTGGGCTTGGCTTACTTAACTTAATATAATTTTTTTCCAAGCCTTTCCATTTCCTAACAAATGGGGCAATGTCATTCTTTCTGATGGAGGCATAGAATTCCATTGTGTATATATACCACATTTTCTTGATCCATTCATCTACTGAGGGGCATCTGGATTGGTTCCATATCTTAGTTATAGTAAATAATGCTGCAATAAACATACTCATGCTGGTAGCTTTAGTGTGGTCTTGCTTGTAATCACTTGGGTAAATGCCCAAAATTGGGATTACTGGGTCATAGGGGAGCTCTATGTAGAGTCTTTTGAGGAACTGCCATATTGCTTTCCAAAGTAGTTGAACAAGTTTACACTCCCACCAACAATGAAGTAAGGCTCCCTTCTGTCCACATCCCCTCCAGCATCTGTTATTAGAGTTCTTGATTTTAGCTATTCTAACTGGAGTGAGGTCATATCTCAATGTTGTTTGATTTGCATTTCTTTTATGGCTAGAGAGGTTGAGCATGTGTCTATTGGCCATCCTTCTTTCCTCTTCAGAGAAGTTTCTCTTTAAGTCTTTAGCCAACTTATTTATTGGGCAGTTGTTTCTTTGAAGATTTGTTGTTGGGGGATTTAATTTTTTGAGTTCCAGGTATATTTTAGATAATGAGACCCTTGTCCATTGTATGGCTAGTGAAGATCTTCTCCCAATCCTTTCTATTGATCTTGCTAGCTATGTCCTTTGCCATGCAGAAGCTCTGCAATTTCATGCAATCCCATTTGTCCAACCTTTCTTTGATTTATTGTGTTTCTGGGTCTCTATTAAGAAAATTTTGGTCTGTGCCAAGGAGACCTAGGGTTTCTGCTATTCTGTCCTAAATGTTTTCAGAGTGCCTGCTTTGACTCTGAGGTCTTTGATCCATTTGGAGTTGATTCTGGTGCAGGGTGATATATAAGGATCTAGTTTTAGCTTTCTAAAGTAGTTAACCAATTTTGCCAGCACCATTTATTGAAGAGGCTGTCTTTCTTCCATTCTATTTTTTTTAGCTCCCTTATCGAAGATTAGATGGCTATAGGTCTGTAGGTTCATTTCTGGTAGGTTCAATTCTATTTCATTGGTCCTGAGGTCTGTTCTTGTGCCAGTACCAAGCTGTTTTGATTACTCGGCTTTGTAGTCTAGTTTGAAATTTGGTATTGATATTCCTCCAGCACTGTTCTTTCTGTTGAGGATCGTTTTGGCTATTCGGGGTCTTTTATTGTTCCATATGAATTTTTGGATTGCCTCTTCTATTTCCTTGAAGAATGAGGTTGGAATTTTGATAGGTATTGCATTGAATTTGTAGATAGCGTTGGGAAGTATTGCCATTTTCATGATGTTGATCTTTCCAATCCAGGAGCATGGGAGTTTTTGCCACTTTCTAAGTTCTGTTTTGATTTCCTTTTTCAAGTTTTTAAAGTTTCCATCATAGAGGTCCTTCACTTCTTTGATTAAGGTATTTCCAAGGTATTTTTTTTTTTTGTAGTGCTATTACGAATGAAGTTGCTTTCCTAATTTCAGGCACACTTTTCTCATTGTTGCCACTTTCTAAGTTCTGTTTTGATTTCCTTTTTCAAGTTTTTAAAGTTTTCATCATAGAGATCCTGAACTTCTTTGGTTAAGTTATTTCCAAGGTATTTTATTTTTTGTTGGGCTATTATGAATGGAGTTGCTTTCCTAATTTCAGGCACACTTTTCTCATTGTTGGCATACAGAAAATCCATTGATTTTTGGGGGTTAATTTTATACCCTGCTACTTTGCCAAAGTTTTGAATCAGCTTGAGTAATTTGGGAGTGGAATCTATGGGATTCTTTAAATACAAGATCATGTCATCTGCAAAGAGGGAGAGTTTTATTTCTTCTTTCCCTATTTGGATCCCCTTTATGTCTGCATCTTGTCTTATTGCTGTAGCTAGGCATTCTAATACTAGATTGAAGAGAAATGGAGAGAGTGGACATCCTTGTCTTGTTCCTGAGTTGAGGAAATGGCCTTAATTTTTCACCATTAAGTATAATGCTGGCTGTAGGTTTGTCATATACAGGCTTTATTGTATTGAGGAATGTTCCATGGATTCCTAATTTTTCCAGAACCTTCATCATAAAGGGTTGTTGGATCTTGTTGAATGCTTTTTCTGCATCTATTGAGATAATCATGTAGCTTTTATCCTTGCTCCTGTTGATGTGATGAATTATATTAATTGATTTGCGTATATTGAACCAGCTTTGCATCCCTGAAATGAATCCTGTTTGATTGTGGTGTATGATTTTTTGGATGAACAGTTGAAGTCGGTTGGCCAAAATTTTGTTGAGAAGTTTTGCATCAATATTCATCAACAAAATGGGTCTATAGTTCTCTTTATTTGATGAGTCCCTGCCTGGTTTTGGGATGAGGGTTATGATGGCTTCATAGAACGTGTTCTCTAGTGAACTTTCTTTTTCAATTTCATTGAAGAGTTGGAGGAGTATTGGTGTGAGCTCTGCTTTGAAGGTCTTGTAGAATTCCTCTGTGAAACCTTCTGGTCCTGGACTTTTCTTAGATGGCAGGTCTCTTATTGCTGTTTCTATATCAATGCTTGATATGGGCCTGTTAAGCTGGTTTAACTCATCTTGGTTTACTTTTGGCATGTCAATATTTGCTAGGAAAAGGTCCATTTCTGCCAAGTTCTCAAACTTATTAGCATAAAGCTTTGAGAAATATTTCCTTATAATGTTCTGAATCTTGGTTGTTTCTGTGGTGATATTTCCATTCTCAGCTCTGAGTTTATGAATTTGGGTGTGTTCTCTTCTTTTTCTGATAAGATTTGCTAAGGGTCTGTCAATTTTGTTAATTTTTTCGAAAATCCAACTCTTTGTTTTGGTGATTCTATAGTTTTTTTTTTTTTTGGATTCTAATTCATTTAATTCTGATTTAATTTTATTTCTTTCCGTCTACTGGATTGGGCTTATCTTGCTGCCTTTTTTCAAGGAGGTTCAGATGTCTTATTAAATTGTTGGTTTCAGATCTCTCCAATTTGTTGATGTAGGAACTCAGAGCTATAAACTTGCCCCTGAGTACTGCCTTTGTTGTGTCCCAGAGGAGCTGGTAATTTGTGTGCTCATTTTTGTTGAATAGCATGAACATTTGAATTTCCTTTCTAATCTCTTCTATGACCCACTCATGATTCAGCAGTGTGTTGTTCAGCCTCCATGTGTTACAGGATAAAGGCACCCTTTTTGAACATAAAGGATAACAACATTCCTGCCGCAAATGTGACTAATAATAATAATGATTATAATAATGTGGAAATAGTAGAAATTTTCCTTAAGAATGCTAACAAAACTGAGAAATATAATTATTTCTACTTACCATGATATTACAATTATTAGCCAGTAGAAAAAAATGCCAAAAAAAGTCATAAAGCTTATCAAGATTTAAAAGAAACTTCAATATGACTTACCACAACTGGTCAAATTAACACTAGGCAAACTTTCAGTTTAACCTCTGAATATTTATTAGAGATAATGGTAGCCCCAATAATAGTGTTTACTATAAGTTGGTCACAAAAGAAACATCTACACCAAAAAGTTCAGTGAGATAAATCTTCAAATATAATTTCATGTTCATAAAATTAAAATATCAATGAATAAAAATATAGTATATTCAATATATTTTCACAGAAAATATACAATATTAAAAAGGGCTGAAGGAATTCCTATTTAAATTTATGATAAATTATGCACAGGATGGATAGGGCCAATAATATACAGGTATAAATTGTGTCCAAATTTATAGGTAAAATTATTGTCGTTTCAACTAGCCTCTTAAAGGGTTTCATGGGGATACCTACCAATAGTAATATTTATGACCAATAGTAATATTTATATAAAAGAGGAAATGAAGCACTGAAATATTCTTGACTGAGAAATGCAGACAGAATCAGCACCAGTGGATCATACCTGTAATCCCAGCTACTCAGGCGTCAGATTTGAAGATCAAAGCAGCCCTGGTAGAAAAGTCTCACAGACTTTTGTCTCTAATTAACCAAAAAACAGAGAAATAAACATAAGCTGAAATATATCACCACAGAGATATTTGATTTATTTACGACAAATCATGATAAACTTCTTGATAAGAAATATGGTGGGTTTTGAGTAGGGAACAGTTTACCAGATTGAGATAATTCAGAGGCTAGAAATAATTCTTGAGTGTTCAGACCTCAGTACCTTTTCAGACCTCTATGGAAAAATAAATTCTTACTATAACGGTAGAAGAATGATCAATCATTTTATGTGAGAAAAAGGAAAAGAGAATGAAATAACCCCTCATCTGATATGCAGACATTAATTCATAAGAAATTAAATACAATTCGGGTGCTGGTGGCTCAAGCCTGTAATCCTAGCTACTCAGGAGGCTGAGATCTGAGGATCGTGGTTCAAAGACAGCCTGGGCAGGAAAGTGGTGAGACTCTTATCTCCAATAAAAGCTACTGGAAAACCGGAAGTGGTGCTGTGGCTCAAGTGGTAGAACGCTCGCCTGGAGCTGAAGGGCGCAGGGACAGCGCCCAAGCCCACAGTTCAAGCCCAAAAACTGACCAAAAAAAAAAGAAATTGATTATATAAATGGGATTTATAAAAAGTAAATCCCAATTATCATAAAATTCTCTTAGTTTTCATGTTAGAGCTTTGTATGATTCAGACAGTACATCAACATCAGTTTTGTTCCATACAGGTAACAGAATGTTGCTTGTGGAAAGATACAGAGATGCTACTCATCACATGACTGATGTATGTAATCCTAAAATATTGATGAGATTGAAATCAGAGGCCTGAATAGTCAGACAAACCTGATAGGCTCTCATCTCCAATTCACCAACAAAATATAGAGGTGGAAGTATTGAGTGATGATTAGAACACCAGCTGTGAGTAACAGTCCAAGGCTCTGAGTTCAAGCCTCAATACTAGCACAAACAAAGGGGGAAAAGTATAGGTGTAGGTACCTAAGAGATAAGTAAGCTGAAAAAGGAAACTTTCAAACATATATCATTAATAAAGGATTAAGGAATTAGTCCCTAAAGTGTGTATTTTTATGTATATAGTGTCTATAAACATGAAAAAGACAAAGCTACTGAAAGGCATGATACATAAATATTTTATAAAAGGAGACCTAAGATGCTGAAACATCTCTGGGAGACTCCAGAACTTGGCCATATGCATGAGTATGAAATTTCAGAATTTGGTGTGACACTCCTTTGTAAACAGTAGGTGGCCCAAAATGAACAAGTTATTTATCAAAATTCCTACCTAACTTTGAAGCTGGTTTTTTTTTTTAATTTAATTTTATTTTATTTGAGAACATACTGTACAGAGGGGTTACAATTACATGGGCAGGATAATGCATACATTTCTTACCAAGCATTGCAGCCTCCTCCTTTGTTTACCCTTCACCTCCCTTCCCAGCCTCCCCCCTCCCCCCCACCCAATCATACCCCCCTCCCCCCCACACACCGACATTGTAAAGCTGGTTTTGACATGACATTTTGTACTTCTCATTGTTGCAACAGGTCCACCTGAATCCTTAAACGACTTGTTTGTCCCCATCTCCTCCACATGTTATAATGACATCAAATATAGTGAAAGCGGGGGTTACACTGTGGGGGAGGGACATACAAAGCAACACTCATTTATAAGATTATTTCTTTGAAGCTGTTTTTTTAAGTTACCTTTCAGGAGACTATTTGGAACTCCAGAACTGGTATGATGATGACTAAGCAAAGAGCTGTTCTTTAAGCAAAGAAGCTTTCTTCTTCTTTCCCTTTATTTCTTTAGTTATATATATATAACTTTAACCATTTGCTGAACTATACCTTTTGCTAGTTTCAGTATATACATGCACCTATTTTACTCCTGTGTATCTGTCTTTCATCAGTATAACTGGTAGTTCCCCAATTACATACATATTCTTACTCTGCCACATCTCATAAACTTAGTATTACCTCATTTTTCAGCTGCCCCTAATACTTGTACAGTGTCTGTTCATTATGCAATTACCATTCCACTTAAAAGAAATGTATCTTCTACTCACTTGCTTGCAACTATTTCTTCAAATTGGAGGTCAGTTAATTTCAGTTGCTACACAATTATGCTTCTTCATTTCTTAATGGAAAGTTATTCTTTGGAAATAGAAAGCATGGGATGTACTTCATTTCTCTAGCTTTCTTTATGAAATTTCCTGTTCTGGTATTCTTTCCTGTGTGGACTTCATCACCCATATTTGGGAGCATATATATAGTCTGTATGTACATCTTCATTTAGCATGTGTTCTGGGTCTCATCCGTGAAGAAAAGGATGTGTACAGTTGGATAAAGCAATGTCCTTGTTTTGAGAAAAGCCATTGTGTAATCTTTTTTCAATATATACAGCAAATGGAATACATTTTTTGAGTAAATATAGCAATGTGTTACACTTTGTGATATTTGAGATTAAATGATGAACAATTCTCCTTTTACAAAAAGTAAGATTTGTCAAAGCAGATGTTACTGAAACATACTTTGAAATATCTGTAGGCTTTAGCAGGAGACTAGAATCAATTTGTCTCTCTCAACAGTGCCTGCTCTAAGACTAACACTTTAGGCATATGAGAGACTCCGTGCTGTTCAGTTTCTGTCTTCTGATCAGTAGATTATTTCATGTCTCATTTTATCTGGAAGATAAATGATTCCAAAACCATTTTATTAATACTTTGGGGGTTTTGGTTCCTGTACTGGGGCTTGAGATTAGATACTGCCACTTAGCTTTTTCACTCAAAGATAGTGCTCTACCACTTGAGCCATAGCTCTATTTCTGTCCTTAGCTGCTTTATTGAGGATATGTCTCATGGACTTCACCACCCAGGCTGACCTTCTGAGTAGGATTATATGCATCACCATTATATATCTACATCACCATTCTTGACTATGTAAGTTCTTTCTAGCTTGGGCCAAAGTCCTCAAGGTCCTTCCCATTACCAGTCTTAGTAAATAGCAAATAGTTATTCAGTAGAAGCATTCAAAAAGAAATTTACTTATTATCTTACATATGTAACCGCAGCCCCTCTGTAAATCACCTTTACAATACAAAAAGAAAAAAGTAGCATAGCATGCAATCATTTATTTAAACAGTTTGACCAAAGAGAAGAAAATAAAAAATGAAAAAGTTAAAATTCAGCATTATCAATAGGAAAATGAAGGCATGACTATAGATCATGCAAATAAAAATAAGAACAGATGGTTTAAATAGAACTTGTTATACATTTACCAGTTGAAATAGACAAGCCTGATTCAGGACATGTTTGAATTACAAAACTTGTAATGGGGGCTGGGAAGGGGGCTCAGTGGTAGAGCATTTGCCTTGCATGCCTGAGGCTCTGGGTTTGATTCCTTAGCACCACACAAGCAAAAAGAAAAAAACTGGAAGTGGCACTGTGCTCAAGTGGTAGAGCGCTAGCCTTGAGCTGAAGACCTGAGGGACAGTACCCAGGCCCAGAGTTCAGACCCCATGACCAGACCCAAAAAAAAACAAAAAAAAACTTGTAATGACATTACTTTTTACATAAAATAATCATAAAAATAAATAATCCCATTATTTTCTATAAATAATTAGAAAACAATGTCAACTGACCCTTCTAATATCAAACATTATATTATTCTCCAAAAGAAATCAGAAATAACTTATGTGATTTTTTACTAATTCATTAAAATTTTAATTTAATGTTCTTTATGATAAAAATAATACCTAATTAGAGGGTTGTCATGTTTAAATCATTTTGTTCATGTCAAAATATGTGATATAGTTTGAAAACAATGTCATTTTTATTAGGCTCAATTTATACATCAGAGAAAGTTTTATCATCACAAATGTACTTTGTGCTTGTACTAGGGTATGTGTTCACATTGATACTAAGTATTAGAAGATATATTTGCCAATGAGCCCATGAATAACTGGTGAATTTATCTTAATCACACAATTAACTAGAATTCTCATGTTAAACTATCTCATCAAATTGATAAACTATATAAAACTCTCTTTGAAGAAATGAGATTAACATCTATACTTTGAAATATTAAGATGAAAAAAAATCAGAAATAAATCACTAGCAGATGTTATTCACACCTTTCTAAAAAACTGAACTGAACATTACTTTCACATTGAGTTCAGTGATCTCTATAAGAAAATTTACTTTATTTTTGTCCCCTTTGACATACCTTTCCCTTTCTGTTTTTCATCAATATGACACCAAGAATTGGCCCTTGAGTAAAATGATACATACTCACAAATTCTTTCTATTCAAGCAAAGAACATGCATATGTCTATGTGCCTTCTCTCTTCAATTGAGGACACTAACGCAATTGTTATCAGCATTCATAGGATGGCACACAGTTGTCTTTCATCCACACAATCTAGAAGTACAATGAATGTACTAGTGCCCAAGGTTGAAATGTTCCTCGTTTATATCTGTGAGGCAATTTAAGTCGTTGAGAGAATTAAACACATTGTCTCTGTTGCGGTGGGAAGTGAAAATTCCAATCCTGAATCTTAAACAGATAGTCTATTTCCACTAGCCAGCTAGAGATTCTGTATCTTACAAGAGGCTTTCATTTTTATTTCATTATGTTTATTTGGTTCTCTGCTTACATTTGGTATTTTGAGCATTGGCAACTTCTCCATATTTGCATTGGAAGAGTCATCAATGTAATTACCAAAAGCCATATTTTCCTAAATTGTAACAATCTTTCTTCCAGTACTATTTTTTCTCCCCACTCTGTCTCTTCCTCCCTCTCTCTCCTTTTCTCCCTATTTCTTTCTATTTCTCTCTCCCTCTTCCTCTCTCCCTCTCTGCCAACCCCCTCCTCTCCAATCCTAATGGTTAAACTCAAGGTCTCCAATACTTGATTGAATCTTTTTTTGCCCAAGACTAGGGCTCTACCATTGAGCCTTACCTCTAGTTGTGGCTTTTGGCTAATTAATTGGAGTTAAGACTCTAACAAACTTTCTTCCTTGGGCTGGCTTCTAACCATTATCATCAGATCTCAACGTCCTGAGTAGCTAGGATCATAGGCCTGATTCACCATCACCCTGTCACCACTATTTCTCTTATGAGTTTGATGAACTGCTAATGAATTTCTCCACAGTCTAGAGCCCAGACTCCACATGAAGGCTCACCTATCATTGTTAATACTTGCCATTCACCTATCTGTTCTCCTTCCATTGGTCGTCTATGCAATTTAAACCTGAATGCTACCAGGATTCAAATGCTCGTGCTATATCTTCTGTCTCTCCAGAAGCTGTAATTACTGAGTGAATATGTTTAGTTTTCTGTCAGCTTCTTTATACATAATTATTGATCAATTTTTCCTGAATTTGGGATTTATAGGATCTGCAGTGTCATTTTAATGATTCATTCAGTAAAGTGTGATTTTACTAATAAGGAAACTATTTCTTGTTATGAACTTTCTTCAAAGTTATTTAAACAACCAAAGTAGAGACACTGCACTTGTGTAATGGGTAATTTTTTTAAAGACTCAAATCTCAGCAGATGTGCTTTATCTACAACACTGTCTCCACACAGCCAGATATTATTTCCAATTCAGCAATCAGAAGCTTGTTAAGATCATCTGGATTTACGAGGGAAATAATTTATTTTATCTGACAGTAATAAATTGAAATTAAAATCTAAATGAATTAGATATGTTTTAGATAATTAGTTTTCAAAACTCCACTTAACTTAGGTGTCAGACTCAGAGGGCAAATCACATTTCAAACATTATCTTCTGATTTTTCCTGAGGAACAGATGGTCCCCACTCAGAGTGGAAAACTTCAAACAACCTAATCTTCTAGTAAATGTTTAAGGCAGTGTCGATCCAGCTTAAAATGTTTTAACGATAATTTTAAATAAATTATGGGCTAAACTCGATTAAACATTCCTTTCTTCTAACCAGAATGGCTCACACAGTACCTCGTGAGACTGAGTTACTATTATCTAAGGTAGAAGTTCTCAAACCGATTTTCAGCAAAGCAATGACTTGAATTAAGACATTGAGCAATAATTCAAGATTCTAGAGTTATCCAGTAATTCTTTAAGGTACTTAGAGGCGAATACATTTAAACATTAGAAGCATTTAAAACTGTATAAAATGTATTTTTATTCTGTTTATGTGTCTGAGAGAGAGAGAGGGAGAAAGAGAGAGAATATTGGGGCTTGAAATCAGGGCTTGTGCTCTGTCTATTAGCTTTGTCACTCAAGGCTGGCACCCTGCCACCAAGCCATAACTCCAATTCTGGCTTTATGGTGGTTACTTAGAGATAAGAGTCTCACAGGATTTTCCTGCACTTGCTGACTTTGAACTGTGATCCTCCTATCAACCTCCTCAGTAGCTGGGTTTATACAAATACATTATTAGTGCCTGGATTTAAGATGCATTTTTAACTGCAATCAAAAAGGGCATGTTATATTACATGATGATTTCTACAGATCAGCTGTGGTTGTACAGATATAGTGAGGGCAGATGATTTGGTCCTGAATGCCCTTTTCCCTTTAGGTCCACTTACATCCCTGTAAGCATCAGGCATCAAGCAGTATGCATGGAGATGTAGCATGGTGTAATTATGTATTCATAGAACATTTATTTAACATGGGGAATTTTCTTTCAAGTAGAAACATGGCTATCTAATTCACCTATTCTTAATTTTCCATTTAAATGTTTATTATTTGAAATATTTACCTGTCAAATGAAGACATAATGGAAAGAAAGGAAGGGCCTTGAAAATTTCTAGAAGGCCTAGTGGGATATGAGTGTACAGCAGAAAACACACTTGCCCACATCCCAAAGTCTTATGAGCCCATCAATTCATTTTTCACCTCCTGGAACTTAATTCCTGATAGACATAGGGATGTTATTAGACTATGCACAACTCAGAGAACACCTAGTGGTGGTTGATCTCATTCTTACCTAACTCAGAAGCAGCACATAATGATTGAGACTTGGTTATTATTAACTTGGGACAATTTAATAGTAACAACGTTCTTTAGTTTTCTTCTTGTTCTTTTCTTAAGTATAAAACAAAATCCTTAGCTATCACATTAGAATACTTATCACACACTGTGTGTCTTAACTTGACAACTTGACTCAGCTTGACAACAGTGTAAGAAATACTTTTGCTTGGCAGCTCTGAGCTTCGAAACAGAGACCTTGAATGTTCTAGGTAAGGCTTTTTTAAAATTGATTTTTTATGATAGTATTTTGGGATGTTGCCCAGGTTTATATTGAACCGCAATTCTTGTCCATATACCTCCCATTTCGCTGGGCTTGCCAGAGAGCCCCATTACACTCAGTCTATAGAGACTCATTTTCATGTTTGATTATATTTAAAGAAACACACATTATTTCTGTCATATTAGATTTTATATGTATACACATTTATAAATACAAATATATTTATGCATATATATACCTGCATGTATACTATTCATGGATATAATAATAAATATCACATATACATATATATGTGTGAAATACATCCATATATATCATACATACACATATTTTTGTAGATAATTATAAAATATACATGTACATGTTGATGTATATGACACATATATATCATATATAAAGCATATATCCTTTTCTTTAAAAATGCAGTTAAGAATATCTGTGCAAAATTAGGAGGTATTAAGTAAAAAACTTTTATTCAAAGTTATTGTGTGTAATTTACCATAACAATGTAAATAAAGGAATATAAACTAATCTATGGATTTAAGTTTTTATACCCTTTCATGAAATTCCTATTTAAAAAGCAGTAAAAAATAAAGCAGAGGACATGTTAACTTAAATTATGATGTTGGAAATTAGAAGACAAATTCTTTGTTTTCTGTAAACTTATTTTCTCTATTTACTTACAAAAATTTAAAAATCCTAAAGAAGAAAAAAAATACTAACAACACAGTTTTCAGGAAGATGGAAGACTTTGAATTTTGTCCAAAATGATCCAGTACAGCTGAAAATAGAAATTAGAAAATGCCTAATGAGACTCTGTGAAGTCCTCTACCTTCGGCATAGCTAGTCAATGTCTTTTTTCCCATCTAGGGAAATAAAAAATTTTCTGTGATGTAGTGTCAGGATATACTAATTATCAAAGAAAATTAATTCCATTCTTGAACTTTGTTTTTGTAGTTGATACTGAAAAATCTTTTTTATATCATGTATCTATGTTTTAGCAATAGTATTTTTAAGGTATTAAAATTTGTAATCTAAAACAAATAAACAAAGAGTGCTTTTACTTCTATTTATAAATGGGAATCACTTTAGAATACTAAAAAGAGACACAAATAAAGAATTGATCATTAGATGATGTTGAGACATCAAGTTTTGGCTTGGCACTGGTAGCTCTGGCTTGTGATCCTAATATTCAGGAAGCTGAGATCTGTGAATCATGGTTCAAAGCAAGAAGACTTCATGAGACTTTTATCCACATTTAAACCCCAAAAGCTGGAAATGAAGGTATGACTCAAGTGGTGGAATAACAGTCTTTATAGAACAAAGAAAGTAAGAGCCCCAAACTCTGCATTCAAGCTCAGTACAGAAAAAAGAGAAAAGAAAGAAAGAAAAAAAAGGAAGAAAGGAATAGAGAGAGAGAGAGAAGGAAGGAAGAAAAGAGAATGAAAGAAAAAGAAGTAAAACAGAAACAGGGAAGGAAGGAAATGATGAAAGAGAAAAGACAGAGGATGAGAAAGAAAGAAGGATGGAGGGAAGATAGGAAATTCTAAAAAGGAGGAAAGGAAAGAAAAACAAAATAAATGGAGAAAAGGAAAAGGAAAATGAATTATCAAAATCTGAGATATAAGTTCCTGGATAGTGCTGAAGAATGCTTTTATCATAAGAGCAGAACATTTTCCTTGAGCAGAGCATTTTCCTTGAGCTATTGTGGCAATTGAGTGGATGAAGCCACAGGTTAGGATCTGGACTTAGTCTACTAAAAGGTTCCTACTGGAAGACAGAAACCCCAGCAAAATACCCTAGAAAGGCAGCAGTTTGTGGTTGGCAGTCTCAGCAGGCTTTCGAGACAAGGACTATAGATCAGCCTTTGCCAGGAGAGGGGCCAGTAACAGCAAACTAGGTTCTTAGCCTCTAATCTCAGGAGAGGTGGAATGTAGTATAGCAGAGACTTACTAAAACTGCAAACCAGACTCAATTCAGCTGAATCCCTAACTGAATGAGAGTTATTATCTTCCACTCTAGATGTCTAGAAGAGAAATAGCGTGAGGTGCTTTAGAAAAGAGAATCAGGAACAACCCTACAGATTTCAAATACATAGATATGTCAAGAGGGGGAAATGTCATTCAAAGTTATATTTAGAAATGAATAAGAATAGTATGTTCATGGGTGACCTAGATATTGGAATTAGTAGTCATTGATGTTTAAAGCAACTATAATTGATTTGCTCAAGAAAATAGAGGGAAACATTAGCAAAAAAAGAAAATATAACCTGGAATCAGCTCTATAGAAACTTCACTTACAGAAAGAATCTCAGAAATAATCAGTTCAATAGGGAAAAAAATGACTTTGCTAAACATTAGCATACTCCCAAAAGTTGTGGAGTGAAATTTCACAAAACTAATAAAATAAGCAATGATATATTCTGGAAATGTTAGCATACATCTTAAATGAATAAAGAAACAATGACAGAATTAGCAAGGATACAGAAGATTTGAAAAAATGCTTAAAATTTGGATCACCTGTATACTTAAACAAAGTAATATAAATATTAGGAAATGGTAAATTTAAAAAAAGTAGTGAAGGAATCAATAAGATAAGTAGAAACCACACTAGATATTTGATGAATATGTCTGAAAAGAAGTAAACCCAAATAATCAAAAAATTTGAAAACTTTTCTATAATAAAATTCCACAAGGATATATATTTCTAAATAAAATTTAATATTTAAAAAACAGCATTTTTGTCTTGTTTTCAATATACTCTTGCATCGTAGTTGTTTCTTTCAGTTACTTTCCAGTAATTCATTCTTAAGGCTTTCAGTTTTCTCTTATGTATTTAAGTAATCATCTAGAAAACTTCTTTCTTCTAAAATAGTTGATGTGATCTCAGGTTTCCTGAATGTACTCTGATAATTAGATGAAAAGCTGGAAGTAATATGGAAATAAAAACTAATTTTATTACGTGCATAGAATGGCCAGTAGATACAAGGTCAATGTGGAAACTGGATCACACTTTAATAAATCATTTAAAATGAAAAATAGCATTATAAAGAGTTATAGGAAATCATGAAATAATCTGGCTAATACAATGAAATAATTTTTATGTTATTGTATTGCAATAAGAAGTTGTGATAGGGGCTGGGAAGGTGGCTCAGTGGTAGAGCGCTTGCCTTGCATGCATAAGGCCCTGGGTTCAATTCTTCAGCACCACATAAGCAAAAAGAAAAAGGCCGGAAGTGGCGCTGTGCTTCAAGTGTGCTTCAAGTGCTAGAGCCCTAGCCTTGAGCTGAAGAGCTGAGGGGCAGCGTCCAGGCCCAGAGTTCAGGCCCCATGACCAGATCTCCCACCCCCCAAAAAGTAGTGATACAGTCTTTTGAACTGGAATAAATTGCCTTTTGTTTTCTAAAAAACAGAAATGTACTATAAAGTACAAAGGAATGCAACTAGCACAAAGCACCCACCCACCCACCCACCCCCACACATACACACACAACAAATACATGTCGTGAAGTGAATAGAAAGTGTAAAAAAGAACACATCTGAAGGTGAGAAGGCCACACCTGCATTAAATAGACCTTTTAAAACTAAACATTGTGTTTTAATTGATTTGCCTGCTGAGCCAAACAAACTCACTTTCTCCCAGAATCAAATTCTGATGTCCTACACTTTAATAAAAGCAAGCAAAATGCTCTCCATGCCTCCAGAGTCAGAGTGATAGCTTTCACAGAGCTTTGGAAAGCTTTCAACAAGGAGTTTTACAATAGTATTTTTCCCCCGGTGAGAAGAAATCTCTAAGCACAGTGCCCTTTTCTTCATTAACCCAGGTTCCCTCCTACCTGTGATACCAGGAGACCACTGGGATTCACAGCAGGAGCCTTCTTCAACTAAGTTCATTGAAGCTTTAGATTATTGAATTTCTTTTCTTTCTTTTTTTTTTTTTTTTTTTTTGTGGGTCCTGGGGCTTGGGCGCTGTCTCTGTGCTCTTCAGCTCAAGGCAAGCGCTCTACCGCTTGAGCCACAGCGCCACTTCTGGTTTTACTAGTGGTTTATTGGAGATAAGAGTCTCATTGACTTTCCTGCTTAGGCTGGCTTTGAACCTTGATCCTCAGATCTCACCTCCTGAGTAGCTAGGATTACAGGCGTGAGCCTTAAAACTTACTTTTAAGAACTTTCCCAATTAATATTACTTCCATATGAAACATTTTTATCTTTCTTGACACTGTACGTATATTTGATATGTGCACACACAAGTATCTACAAATATACAATGTTATATATACATATTTAATATTCTGTAATTATAGTTCGGTTATGAATGATAAAATAAAAACAATGTTTATTTTCAGCCTTTAGAATTTGAGCAAAATAAAAAGTAAGTTTATTTTATATTTAATTAAAATAGTTTATAGTTTAGAAGTTAAAAAACAATCATTTTACATCTACCTGATTAAGTAATGAAGCCTCTCAGAATCACTTCATCTTTTCTTCCCCATTTTATACTTTAGAATGAGAGAGCCAGAAGCAAAAAAGGAAAGCATCCAAATGTTTGCAATGTAATTGTTTTAAAACAAAATATTTAACCCAACCCTGGTGGCTCACATATGAAATCCTAGCTACTCAAAGTTGAAATTTTGAATATCATTGTTCAAAACCAGCCAAGACAGAAATGTCTCAGAGACTACATTTCAGTGACAGTACATCTTTAGTACTAAGTAGTAGGGAAATTTATCATCTTCTACCCAGACATCCATTAACTTCTCTTTCAGAATCTTGATTTATTTTTATACTGTCATACACCACACCAGTGTGGTAAATAAATAAAATGATACAAGGTCAATACAAATTTCCAGAACATAGCTTTATGGCTATATTGCAAGTTTTCTATTAGCATTAAATCTACTATTTTAATAAGATCTAACCAAACTGCAGAAAGCTTAAGTGATCTTCCTGCTTATAGGAGTGTAAGGAAGAAACAAGAGTGTATTCCAGGTTCCAAGTGAACACAAGAACTTCCACCAGGCTTTTCCATGTTAAAGAACACTTTCTACTGTATATATCTGTGTCTTGTGAAAAAATGAGAACAAAGCCATAATATTTCAATAGCAATTCTTTTTTTTATTTTTTATTTTTTATTTTTTAATTTAATTTTATTTTATTTGAGAACATACTGTACAGAGGGGCTACAATTACATGGGCAGGATAATGCATACATTTCTTACCAAGCATTGCAGCCTCCTCCTTTGTTTACCCTTCACCTCCCTTCCCAGCCTCCCCCCTCCCCCCACCCAATTATACCCCCCTCCCCTCCCACACCGACATTGTAAAGCTGGTTTTGACATGAGATTTTGTACTTCTCATTGTTGCAACAGGTCCACCTGAATCCTTAAACGACTTGTTTGTCCCCATCTCCTCCACATGTTATACTGACATCAAATATAGTGAAAGCGGGGCTTACACTGTGGGGGAGGGACATACAAAGCAACAAAGAAATAATCTTATAAATGCATTAGAAACACATGCAAGAAAGAAACGAAAACATTAAAATACATATTTAAGGGTTCATTTTCCTAACATGACATTATCTGACCTTTTCCGCTTGACTCATACCTATACTAGATATTGCAAATAAGGGAAACCATGGGACCTATGCTTCTTTGGGCCTGGCTTACTTCACTTAATATAATTTTTTCCAAACCTTTCCATTTCCTAACAAATGGGGAAATGTCATTCTTTCTGATGGAGGCATAGAATTCCATTGTGTATATATACCACATTTTCTTGATCCATTCATCTACTGAGGGGCATCTGGGTTGGTTCCATATCTTAGCTATGGTAAATAATGCTGCAATAAACATAGTTGTGCTGGTAGCTTTAATGTGATCTTGTTTGTAAACATTAGGGTAAATGCCCAAAAGTGGGATTGCTGGATCATAGGGGAGATCTATGTGAAGTCTTTTGAGGAACCTCCATACTGCTTTCCAAAGTGGTTGGACAAGTTTACATTCCCACCAACAATGAAGTAAGGTTCCTTTCTGTCCACATCCCCTCCAGCATCTGTTGTTGTTAGAGTTCTTGGTTTTTGCTGTTCTAACTGGAGTGAGGTGATATCTCAATGTTGTTTTGATTTGCATTTCTTTTATGGCTAAGGATGTTGAACATTTCTTCATGTGTATATTGGCCATCCTTCTTTCTTCTTCAGAGAAGCTTCTCTTTAAGTCTTTCGCCCACTTATTTATTGGGCAGTTGTTTTTTGAGGATTTGTTGTTGGGTGGTTTAATTTTTTTTTAATTTAATTTTATTTTATTTGAGAACATACTGTACAGAGGGGCTACAATTACATGGGCAGGATAATGCATACATTTCTTACCAAGCATTGCAGCCTCCTCCTTTGTTTACCCTTCAACCCCCTTCCCCGCCTCCCCCCTCCCTCCACCCAATTATACCCCCCTCCCCCCTACCCAATTATACCCCCCTCCCCCCCACACACCGACATTGTAAAGCTGGTTTTGACATGAGATTTTGTACTTCTCATTGTTGCAACAGGTCCACCTGAATCCTTAAACGACTTGTTTGTCCCCATCTCCTCCACATGTTATACTGACATCAAATATAGTGAAAGTGGGGGTTACACTGTGGGGGAGGGACATACAAAGCAACAAAGAAATAATCTTATAAATGCATTAGAAACACATGCAAGAAAGAAACGAAAACATTAAAATACATATTTAAGGGTTCATTTTCCTAACATCACATTATCTGACCTTTTCCGCTTGACTCATACCTATACTAGATATTGCAAATAAGGGAAACCATGGGACTTATGCTTCTTTGGGCCTGGCTTACTTCACTTAATATAATTTTTTCCAAACCTTTCCATTTCCTAACAAATGGGGAAATGTCATTCTTTCTGATGGAGGCATAGAATTCCATTGTGTATATATACCACATTTTCTTGATCCATTCATCTACTGAGGGGCATCTGGGTTGGTTCCATATCTTAGCTATGGTAAATAATGCTGCAATAAACATAGTTGTGCTGGTAGCTTTAGTGTGGTCTTGTTAGTAAACATTTGGGTAAATGCCCAAAAGTGGGATTGCTGGATCATAGGGGAGATCTATGTGAAGTCTTTTGAGGAACCTCCATACTGCTTTCCAAAGTGGTTGAACAAGTTTACATTCCCACCAACAATGAAGTAAGGTTCCTTTCTGTCCACATCCCCTCCAGCATCTGTTGTTGTTAGAGTTCTTGATTTTTGCTGTTCTAACTGGAGTGAGGTGATATCTCAATGTTGTTTTGATTTGCATTTCTTTTATGGCTAGGGATGTTGAACATTTCTTCATGTGTCTATTGGCCATCCTTCTTTCTTCTTCAGAGGAGCTTCTCTTTAAGTCTTTCACCCACTTATTTATTGGGCAGTTGTTTCTTTGAGGATTTGTTGTTGGGTGGTTTAATTTTTTGAGTTCCAAGTATATTTTAGATATGAGACCCTTGTCCATTGTATGGCTAGTAAAGATCTTCTCCCAATCGGTGGGCTTTCTATTGATCTTGCCAGTTATGTCATTTGCCCTGCAGAAGCTCTGCAATCTTATGCAATCCCATTTGTCCAACCTTTCTTTGATTTGTTGTGCTTCCGGGTCTCTATTCAGAAAATTTCGACCTGAGCCAAGGAGACCTAGCGTTTCTCCTATTCCATCCTGTAATGTTTTCAGAGTGTCTGCTTTGAGTTCAAGGTCTTTGATCCATTTGGAGTTGATTCTGGTGCAGGGTGATATATAAGGATCTAGCTTAAGTTTTCTACATGTAGTTAACCAATTTTGCCAGCACCATTTACTGAAGAGGCTGTCTTTCTTCCATTCTATTGTTTTAGCTTCCTTATCGAAGATTAGATGGCTATAGGTCTGTAGGTTCATTTCTGGGTTTTCAATTCTATTCCATTGGTCCTGAGGTCTGTTCTTATGCCAATACCAAGCTGTTTTGATTACTATGGCTTTATAGTAGAGTTTGAAATTTGGTATTGATATTCCTCCAGCAGTGTTCTTTCCGTTGAGGAGCGTTTTTGCTATTCGGGGTCTTTTATTGTTCCATATGAATTTTTGGATTGCCTCTTCTATTTCCTTGAAGAATGAGGGTGGAATTTTGATAGGTATGGCGATGAATTTGTAGATAGCCTTGGGAAGTATTGCCATTTTCATGATGTTAATCTTGCCAATCCAGGAGCAAGGGAGGTTTTGCCATTTTTTAAGTTCTGTGTTGATTTCCTTTTTCAAGATTTTAAAGTTTTCATCAAAGAGGTCCTTCACTTCTTTGGTTAAGTTAATTCCTAGGTATTTTATTTTTTGTGGGGCTATTACAAATGGAGTTGCTTTCCTAATTTCAGCCACACTTTTCTCATTGTTGGCATATAGATAAGCCATTGATTTTTGGGGGTTAATTTTATAACCTGCTACTTTGCCAAAGTTTTGAATCAGCTTGAGTAATTTGGGAGTGGAGTCTATGGGATTCTTTAAATACAAGATCATGTCATCTGCAAAGAGGGAGAGTTTTATTTCTTCTTTCCCTATTTGGATCCCCTTTATGTCTGCATCTTGTCTTATTGCTGTAGCTAGGCATTCTAATACTAGATTGAAGAGAAGTGGAGAGAGTGGGCATCCTTGTCTTGTTCCTGAGTTAAGAGGAAATGGCTTTAGTTTTTCACCATTGAGTATAATGCTGGCTGTAGGTTTGTCATATACAGCCTTTATTGTATTGAGGAATGTTCCATGGATTCCTAATTTTTCCAGAACCTTCATCATAAAGGGGTGTTGGATCTTGTCAAATGCTTTTTCTGCATCTATTGAGATAACCATGTGGTTCTTATTCTTGCTCCTGTTGATGTGATGAATAATATTAATTGATTTGCGTATATTGAACCAGCTTTGCATCCCTGAAATGAATCCTGTTTGATCATGGTGTATGATTTTTTGGATGAATTGTTGAAGTCGATTGGCCAAAATTTTGTTGAGAAGTTTTGCATCAATGTTCATCAAAGAAATGGGTCTATAGTTCTCTTTCTTTGATGAGTCCCTGCCTGGTTTTGGGATGAGGGTTATGATGGCTTCATAGAATGTGTTCGGTAGTGAGCTTTCTCTTTAAATTTCATTGAAGAGTTGGAGGAGTATTGGTGTGAGCTCTGCTTTGAAGGTCTTGTAAAATTCCGCTGTAAAACCATCTGGTCCTGGACTTTTCTTAGCTGGGAGGTCTCTTATTGCTGTTTCTATTTCAATGCTTGATATGGGCCTGTTAAGCTGGTTTAACTCATCTTGGTTTAGTTTTGGCATGTCAATATTTGCTAGGAAAAGGTCCATTTCTGTCAAGTTCTCAAACTTATTAGCATAAAGTTTTCAGAAGTATTCCCTTATAATGTTCTGAATCTTGGTTACTTCCGTGGTGATGTTTCCATTCTCATCTCTGAGTTTATTAATTTGGGTGTGTTCTCTCCTTTTTCTTATAAGGTTTGCTAAGTGTCTGTCAATTTTGTGAAGTTTTTCGAAGAACCAACTCTTTGTTTTGTTGATTCTTTCTATAGTTTTTTTGGATTCTAATTCATTTAATTCTGATTTAATTTTGATTATTTCTTTTCATCTACTGGATTGGGGTTTATCTTGCTGCTCTTTTTCAAGGAGGTTTAGATGTGTCATTAAATTGTTAGTTTCAGATCTCTCCAATTTGTTGATGTAGGAGCTCAGAGCTATAAACTTGCCTCTGAGTACTGCCTTTGCTGTGTCCCAGAGGAGCTGGTAATTTGTGTCTTCATTTTTGTTGAATAGCATGAACATTTGAATTTCCTTTCTAATCTCTTCCATGACCCACTCATGATTTACCAGTGTGTTGTTCAGCCTCCATGTGATACCGGACTTTCTTTGGTGGCTTTTGGTGTTGAGTTCTAATTTTATTCCCTTGTGGTCAGAGAGATTGCAAGGTATAACTTCAATGTTTCTGAATTTAGACAAGTGTGCTTTGTGGGCTAAAAGGTGGTCTATTTTAGAAAATGTTCCATGTGCTGCTCAGAAGAACGTGTATTCTGATGCTGCTGGGTGAAATGTTCAGTTAATGTCTGTTAAGTCTAGTTGATCTATGCAGCTGTTTAGATCTGCGGTTTCTATGTTAAGTTTTTGCCGAGTTGATCTATCTAGTGGGGAGAGTGGTGTGTTAAAATCCCCAACAATTAATGTCTTTGGATCTATATGGGATTTGAGGGAAAGTAGTGTTTCTTTGATAAATTTGGGTGCTCCATTGTTTGGCGAATAGATATTTAGAATTGTAATATCCTCCTGGAGGAGAGATCCTTTAATTAGTATGTAGCGACCTTCTTTATCTCTTCTCACGAATTTTAATTTGAAGTCTATTTCATCTGATATTAGGATTGCAACTCCCGCCTGTTTATGAGGGCCGTTTGCTTGGTAGATTTTGTTCCAGCCTTTAACCTTGAAAATGTGTTTGTTTTTATGGGCAAGATGTGACTCCTGCAGGCAGCAGATAGAAGGGTCTTGTTTTTTAATCCAACTAGACAGTCTATGTTGCTTAATTGGAGAATTCAGTCCATTAACATTAAGAGATAGGACTGAGAGGTATTTGGGAGTTCCTGCCATGTTATCCACCTTCTTGGGGGCTGCGAAAACTGGGTTCTTCCTAAGGTTCTTGGATTCTCAGTTTGGGTGCAGTTTCTTGGCCTTTGTTGCATTCTTGTTGGTTTTCTATATGTAGGACATCTTTAAGAATCTTTTGTAGGGCTGGTTTGGTGGAGATGTATTGTTTCAATTTTTCTTTGCTATGGAAGGTTTTTATTTGGCCTTCAGTTATGAAGGAGAGTTTAGCTGGGTACAGTATTCTTGGTTGATAGTTGTTTGTTTTTAGGGCATGGCATACGTCATTCCAGGCTCTTCTTGCTTTGATTGTCTCTGCTGAGAAATCTGAGGTGATTCTAATTGGTTTCCCTTTATAGGTGATTACCCTTTTCTCCTTGACAGCTTTAAGGATCTTTTCCTTGGTCTGGGTTGATCCTGTGTGGATTATAATGTGACGGTGGGATGTCCTATTCTGGTCTGGTCTATTTGGGGTTCTAAAAGCTTCTTGTATCTGAATAGGCCTATCTTTTTGTATGTTTGGGAAGTTCTCTGCTAGGATCCTGTTAAACAAATTTCCTAGACCATTAACTTCTGTTTCTAGGTGCTCCTCTACACCCATTATCCTTAGATTGGGCCTTCTGATGGTGTCTTCCAGGTGTTAGATAGACCTATCATATTTCTTGGACTTGTCTTGGATGGTTGTATGTTCTTTCTCTATAATATCTAGGCTGTCTTCAATCCCTGAGATTTGATCTTCTGCATGGTCTAACCTGCTGTCAAGACTCTCTACTTTGTTTTTTTATCTCTTTTCCTTCTAATTGGTCAGCTTTGATGGCTTCAAGTTCTTTGTTGAAGCTCTGTTTTAGGTCTTGTATGAATTTCTTTACTTCCTTAATTTGGTGTTCAGTGTTTGTTCTCAAATCACTTAATTGATTGGTTATGGTTTCTTTGGACTCCCATTCCTTCTGTTGGGTTCCATTCAGCATTCCCTTTGTGGTCTCCCTGACTTCCTTCAGCTCTTTGTTAATGGATTCCATGAATGCCTTTAGTGATCTTTGTGTATTCTCTACCTGGTCTCTCAATTCCTGAATTACTCTTTGATTAGCTTCCTCCCGTCTGTGGGATTCCTGCAGTTCTCTTTCTTCCCGTTCGTGGGATTCCTGCAGTTCTCTTTGAGTGTTCTCTGCCTGCTTACGCCATTCCTCCCTTTCTCTTTGAGTATTCTCAAGTTGTTCACGCAAATCCTGTATCAGTTTTTGAGTAGCTTCCTCACGCTTATGATATTCCTGTATAAACTTCTCGGATGCCTCCTCTCTCTCCCTATCACGCTCATACAGAGTCCTTTGTACATTGTCAAACTTCTCATTTATCATGTTTGCTACTAGTGTTTGTAGAGCTATTTGGGAACTCTCCTCTGGATTATTCTTTATCTGTTCTAATCCCTGATTATCAAGATTGGGAATTGAGATACCCGAATTTGCCATTTTTCTTGTGTTTTTCCGGCTTACTCGGCCCATTTGAGATGAAGATTGCACCAGTTTTGTGCTAGAACACTATCTTAAGGCAACCATCAACCAAAGTTTGCATTTGTACAGTCAATAGTCTACAGATACAATCTAGTTCAACAGATACATCTATTCAACATCAAACAACTATATGTTAAAGGACTTCAAACCGCAGGAAAGAATTTGGAAAACCAGAAATTATTAGGATTAGGGAGATATGTGGGTAAAAAATAGGAATAGATTGGTGTGGGGAGGCACAGGGAGAGTTAACTATGTCCTAATCACAATGCAGGAAATGGGTTGGGTAGGATGCAAGTAGAGAGAGAGAGAAAAAGAAGAGACGGAAAGGGGAATGAAGAGAGACCAGAAAAAAAATAGAAACGTAAAAATTAATGTTATTATAAAGGTTAAAAGACCGTCTATTTAGAGAGGAATGTGAATATGTTCAGAGAAGGGGAGGGACATAGAGGAGATGTGAAAAACTTTAAGGATGGGAAAGGGAGAAGAAAAGATCAGAAGTTCAGTAGAGCTAGACAAAAAACAAAAAGATAATTAAGAAAGAAAGAAAAAGAGAAAGAAGACAAGAAAAGAAAGGAAAACGTTCATTCACATATTCCTAAAATAAAAATTATAAGATGAGAAGAAAAAAAAAAGTTACTGGAAAACAATTATTTTTTCAGAAGAGGCAAAAATTAAAGATTAATAAAAGTTTTAGAAGGGAAAAAAATTTATATATATATATATATATATATATGATAACAAAAAACAAAAAACAAGCAAAAAAAGAAAAAAAAAAGAAAAAAGAAAAAAAAAGTCTTTTGATTTTTTTTTTTGGGGGGGGGAGGAGTGGGAAGAATCCTGTATCTCCCTTTTGTCTGTAACCAGTCTCTTGTTGGAGTCTCTGGTCAGCTTGAGGTCCTGTGGCTTGATTGGTTTCTTAAGTCGGTTGGTTGGAAGAGGCAGAAAAATGCTCTGCTTTACCCAAGATTTTGAGATCCCCCTCCCAGGTTTGTTTTCTGGGAGGGTGATCTGCTTTGAGAATCACAAAAGAGGGAGATGTGGTGATGAGGCTAGGTTCTGGGTAGAGTTGAGGCCTTTCAACAAACAGTAGCTTTTCCCTGGGGCTATTTTGTGATAAAGCTCACAGCGCCCAGCCTGGAGCCATTCTCAGGATTTCTGTTTTTCAATTGATTGTGGTGGCTGCTAGAGGGAGGGGCAGCCTCTGGCTCTGGTTACCCAGTGAGGCAAGGCACTCCAATGGCTGGCGCCTGAGCTGGGTGACTTTTCCCTGGATGGAGCTGAGTCTGGCAGGTCACTTCGCCGTTAAGTTCTTGTGACCTGCTAAATGACTCGTTTTATTCCAAGGCCTGGGTTGGAGCTAGCAGCTCCTCCGAGCTTTGTCGGTATCCAAGATGGAGATCACCGGTGCTGGGGGGGGGGAGGGGTGGCCTTCCCTCCTCTGCTCCCTGGGAAGGAGTGAGGACGTCAGGCTTGTACTCACGCCGAGTCTTGGATCCTGGGTCGTCTCTGGTCTGCAAACAGCAGGATGAAGATGTCCGCTCCTTGTCAGTTCTTGTTGGTGTTGAGTAGAATCCGCTCGTCCGCTGCGTCTGGCTCCTTCGTCCCGGACTCTCTGTGTCTCAGGTATGACCCCGCGGCGGTGGTTGCCGCCGCGACCCTGCCGCCGCAGCGGCAGCTGCTGGTAGGCGCTCAGATGTGTCTCCTTGGCTTCCCCTCTCTTGTCTAACTCTCTGTCCTGTGATGGCACACTTGGTGTGATTCTCTGGCTTAGGACTGTTCACTGGAACTCTAAAACTGCTTTCTATGCGAGAGCTTGTTCAGATTCCAGCTTCTCCTCCACCATCTTCCCGGAACTCCCCTCAATAGCAATTCTTCATCTGAGTCCTGTCACATTATTAGTCTCTCAGAAGGGGCAAAGTACAGATCCATGAATAAATATCTAATTAAGTTCAAATTCTTTGCTGTGCTTTTTTTTTTTTTAGAATTTTTCAATTTTATATTATGTTCAAAATAGGCAGGGTTCTAATTTCATTCCTTACTTTTTTATGGCTAGCAAAGTCTAAGGGAAACAAAACAGTGTGTATGGACAGGATTGAAGAGATTTTGGTAAATGGTGACATCCATCAACTCACATTTCCAAGTCAACATATAATAGGTCCTACTGAGAATTTCACAGGATTACAAAAACTATAGCAATAAGCGATGCATGAATGTCTGTGAAAGGGCAAACTTGCAAAATTAAGTGAACAATAAAGCCAGAATAAAAATTCCATTATATGTTACTCTCTGTTTCACTGCTTCCATTATTGGCTTGGGATTTGGGAAATAATGGAGGAACATTAGGGTCAAGTGATTTTTCATTAGTGTTGATAAATGCATGTTACTGTATCCATATCAGAGAAATCAATATTGATTTTGGCTTAATATTTAATAAATATGTATCACCTAAGCATAAGCTTTCTTCAAGATGGTGTTTTCTCAACAGGGTAAAATAAATAAGTGCTTCAAGGTGGCAGGTTTCTTGGCTTTTTATGTAAATGTTATTCAAATTGTTGGTATAAAACCACTGATTCTATAACTGGAGATTCAGTATGACTTCTGAACCCAAGATTTAAGAAATTCCAGTGTTAGCAGCAAACAATATGTCAAACCATAGGTTATTTCTTTCTATATTTCTATTAGTTAGAATAAAGCATGATAGAACTAAGGTATGAATTTCTACATCATCCTCTCCAATTTATTTGTAGGTTTTTAAACAAATATAAAACAGATAAATTTTATATATGTATTTATATATGTATTTCACTTAGATTAGCAAATTAATAAAAAACAAAAGGTTATATTTCATGAAGCTTAGAACAGGAGGAACTAGACAATAAAAGAAGATAACAAGTATTAAATATAGCTGTCGAAAACAAATTAAGGAAAGAAAAAGAGATGATGAGTGTTATGGATTGGATTTTGTCCATCAAAAATGAATTGAAATCCTAACCCCCAGTATGGGACTGTGTTTGGATATAGGGTTGTTGCAGAGATAATTAGTAAATACAACAGAAAAGTAGATATCAATAATAATAATAATAAAAGTCTTTGGGAACACTGATTAAACACTATTTCTCCAAGTGACCTTTATTTAATGGTGCTTTGTAACTTAATTAAACTTAAAAGGATTGTGTTCTCCTTTAGTTTTACCAGAAATCATGCTTTCTTTTTTTGTCTAATTTTTTTATTGTGAAAATAATGTACAGAGGGGTTACAATTACATGGGCAAGATAATGAGTACATTTCTTATCAAGCATTGCAGCCTTCACATTAGCCTTCACATTAGCCTTCCTATCCCTTCCCAACCTCCCCCTGCCCCCCCACTTAATCCCCCCCCAACCAAAGTTGTAAAGTTCGTTTTTGACATGACAACTTGCACTTCTCATTGTTGCAATGGGTCCTCCTGTATCCTTCTTTAAACGACTTGTTTTTCCCCATCTCCTCCACAAATTATACCGACATCAAATACAGTGAAAGCAGGGGTTATACTGTGGGGGAGGGACATACAAAGCAACAAAGAAATAATCTTATAAATGTGTCAGAAACAAATGCATGAAAGAAAAAAAAACATTTAAATACATATCTAAGGGTTCATTTCCTAACATCACATTATCTGACCTTTTCTGCTTGACTCAGACATATACTAGATATTGCAAATAAGGGAAACCATGGGACCTATGTTTCTTTGGGCTTGGCTTACTTAACTTAATTTTTTCCAAGTCTTTCCATTTCCTAACAAAAGGGGCAATGTCATTCTTTCTGCTAGAGGCATAGAATTCCATTGTGTATATATACCACATTTTCTTGATCCATTCATCTACTGAGGGGCATCTGGATTGGTTCCATATCTTAGCTATAGTAAATAATGCTGCAATAAACATAGTCATGCTGGTAGCTTTAGTGTGGTCTTGTTTGTAAACATTTGGGTAAAGGCCCAAAAGTGGGATTACTGGGTCATAGGGGAGCTCTATGTAGAGTCTTTTGAGGAACTGCCATATTGCTTTCCAAAGTGGTTGAACAAGTTTACACTCCCACCAACAATGCAGTAGGGTTCCCTTCTGTCCACATCCCCTCCAGCATCTGTTATTAGAGTTCTTGATTTTAGCTATTCTAACTGGAGTGAGGTCGTATCTCAATGTTGTTTGATTTGCATTTCTATTATGGCTAGGGAGATTGAGCATTTCTTCATGTGTCTATTGGCCATTCTTCTTTCTTCTTCAGAGAAGTTTCTGTTTAAGTCTTTAGCCCACTTATTTATTGGGCAGTTGTTTCTTTGAGGATTTGTCGTTGGGGGATTTAAGTTTTTGAGTTCCAAGTATATTTTAGATATGAGACCCTTGTCCATTGTATGGCTAGTGAAGATCTTCTCCCAATCCGTGGGCTTTCTATTGATCTTGCTAGCTATGTCCTTTGCCATGCAGAAGCTCTCCAGCTTCATGCAATCCCATTTTTCCAACCTTTCTTTGATTTGTTGTTTCCGGGTCTCTATTAAGAAAATTTCGGCCTGCTCCAAGGAGACCTAGGGTTTCTCCTATTCCATCCTGCAATGTTTTCAGAGTGTCTGAAATTAAGAAAGCAACTCCATTTGTAATAGCCCCACAAAAATAAAATACCTAGGAATTAACTTAACCAAAAAAGTGAAGGACCTCTATGAAGAAAACTTTAAAAACTTAAAAAAGGAAATCAAAACAGAACTTAGAAAATGGCAAAACCTCCCATGCTCCTGGATTGGAAAGATTAACATTGTGAAAATGGCAATACTTCCCTATGCTATCTACAAATTAAATGCAATACCTATCAAAATTCCAACCTCATTCTTCAAGGAAATAGAAGAGGCAATCCAAAAATTCATATGGAACAATAAAAAATCCCGATAAAAAATCCCAAATAGCAAAAACACTCCTCAACAGAAAGAACACTGCTGGAGGGATATCAATACCAAATTTCAAACTCAACTATGAAGCCATAATAATCAAAACAGCTTGGTACTGGCACAAGAACAGACCTCAGGACCAATGGAATAGAATTGAAAACCCAGAAATGAACCTACAGACCTATAGCCATCTAATCTTTGATAAGGGAGCTAAAAAAATAGAATGGAAGAAAAACACCCTCTTCAGTAAATGGTGCTGGCAAAATTGGTTAACTACTTGTAGAAAACTAAAGCTAGATCCTTATATATCACCCTGAACCAGGAGTTAAGAATCTTGAAAGAGGGCTCTCAGAAGTAACTACCCCTAATAAATAGTTCCTAGTACTTCCCGTTATTTTAAGTCACCCCTTCGTCGCTTTGTTATAGTATTCTTAATCAAGAAATACCACACACACACACACAAACACACACACACACACACACAAACACACACACACACACACACACACACACACACACACACACAATTACCATTACAGATTGGGAAGAGGAAAGTGGCAGATTCATGACTTCCCAATCAATGTCTCTGTTTCCAGACATACTAGGAAGAGAGAAATTCAAGTTCAAAGGTTTTGAGGCTAAAAGGTGACTCTTACGTGGCTGCAGCAGAGACTGAAAAGAGAAATGAGTAAAGGTATATAACACATTCTTTAGCCTGTCTAACCAGAGACAAGGGTACAAACCCTTAGCTCCTTCTAGATAATGCTTACAGTGTTGGCATTGATAATGAGCAAGACGGTAGGTTTGACCAGAAGAGTGAGTTGTTTAGCCTATAATTTCATTGCATTGTTTCAGTGTAAATTGTTACAGAGTTATCATGGATAGCACATTAATGTGGGGATCTAGGCAAAGAAGCCAGGGTACAAAGGTCAGCTTTAGCTATGAGAAAGGATTGTCTACCTACAGTAATTACAGTTAACTATAAATAAGAATAAATCATGGTAGAAGACAAGTTCTCTTCTAATCATTTCCATTTAATCAAGAAATTAAGGGTCATTTTCTGCTTGTCTCAGACATAGAGGGAGGTGGGTGGGAGATGGGAAGGGATGCAAAGGGGAAACAAAGGAGGAGGCAACAATGCATAATAAGAAATGTACTCATCTTGCCCATGTAATTGTAACCCCTCTGTACGGTACTTTCACAATTAAAAAAAAAGAAATTAAGGGACATGAGCTAGAAATTACAATAGAGAAAGAAATATTGCGTATTTCATGAGAGACAATTGACTTTGAAATTATTGACCAGGAAAGAATAAGCGGACTAGAGCAATAGTGTGAGATTGAAGTTAGCTTTTGTGTTCTGTTTGTCATTAGGGACAACTAATTTCAAAAGGAAGTATTGTATAGTAGTACTGTGAATGTTTTCCCTTGTACCTGATGTTGCAATTAACAAGCCTGAAAACATAAGAGTTCTATTTGTCCCACCTCATCCCCTCAACTCTGATCACTTTCTTGATTCCTCATTGCTTTCTAACAAGCTGTCTTCCCTCAATATCGCTGCCGCAGTCTTAGCATTTGCTAGTTTCCTTTGCCTGTCAATTGCATACTTTGTCAATTCTCCAGTCTTCATGAGGCTTTGGTTTGTCCGCTATAAACTAAGATGCTTTGCATCTTATTTACTTATATTCTATATGTATATAAAATGATAATATCTGATTAATTATGTGTTTGAAGTTGGTCTGATTTCTTCTCATTTCAAATAGCTGAGAAAAATTTATAATCTCTGGACTGTGGAGTATTTAGAATGTTTTTAGGATTTTGAATTTGAAACTGTTCTGATTTCTCCTCATTTCAAATGGCTGAAAAAGATTATGATCTCTGGATTATATAGCATTTAAAAATTTTTTTAGGATTTTGATTTTTTTGGGGGGGGTCCGGTCATGGGGCCTGAACTCTGGGCCTGGGCACTGTCCCTCAGCTCTTCAGATCAAGGCTAGCGCTCTACCTCTTGAGCCACAGCTCCACTTCTGGCTTTTTTCTTTTTGCTTATGTGGTGCTGAGGAATCGAATCCAGGGCCTCATGCATGCAAGGCAAGTGCTCTACCACTGAGCCACCTTTCCAGCCCTAGGATTTTGATTTTTCTTGAAACTGATAGAAGAACTCATTAGGAAATTTTGTGCTTTGGTGTGCTATTTGTGACAGATGTGTTCAGGTATGATCTAGTTTTTAGAAGGAGAATGGTGGAAATCATTTTGAAAGTTATTGAACTGTTTCTGGCTATACATGGGAGTTTTGTTGGGTTAAAGATGAGTTTGCATTGATGATAAAACTGGAAAATAGAATACCACCACTTAGTGAAAGAAAAATGAATAAATGTGGTACAAGGATTATAATTTGAATTCTATGGGTGAAGAATGGAGATAAAGAAAATATTAATAATTTGACTAATTTAAAGGTATTTAAGAAGAAACAAGTCATTAGAGATGCTACCAGAGACCACCATGAGCCTTTTTGAAAAATGGACATTCAGATAAAGGACAACAATGTTGTAGTTAGTTATTTTCCCCACATATTTTACTAGGATTATTATGTTGTACAAGGGGTCATTTTGATATGACCATATCTGTTTATATTTAACTTTTTAAAAATAAATGTTACTTCTTCAAAGGGGTTTCATTATAGTATTCACACATGGTATCTGTATTTTTTTTTTTACAGAGATCCAGTGTATGATATAATTAGTATATTCCATAACCATGCCTTAAAATAGTCTTAGCTGGAAATCTGTTTTAAGGCATGCTTATAATAAAATGTAGCAATGGAAGGATATAGATAAGTTTATTTGCTTTATTCTCAGAGTTATAAAAAGTATGTTCCATACCTGAAATACATATTTGTCGGTTTTATTTATGTGTGAAACCTGGGCTTTTCTTCTTATTTTATCACCACCAATTAACAAATAATGATCAGTTAAATTTCCCCAGTATATTCATTGTTTTTAATCCTTTTGCTTTTTTAGCCTGAATATTTTATGTAAGCTTAACAATATGTTACAGTGAATTTTTGTCCAATATTCTTCATTATTTGATTGATATCACTAGATAGAAGTGCTATTTATTGTATATAACTTAAAAAAATGTAGCTAAGTACTGTGCTGTGTTTGTCTTAGCCTAGTTTAGCCCAGTTAAATGGCATGATATCAATTTACTGATTTAAGAGCACACAAATAAAACTAGCTTCATAGATCTTTTATGAGAAAAGACTTTAGCAACTAATGTTTCAGAATTATTTTCCTCAGATCACCCAGCTTTTGCATATTTGATCCTTTGAAATCTGGAACTGTTCTAACAAAATGAAAATCCATGCTAGTTAGTGACTATTTGAGATGGTTTGAATTCATTTTAATATATTAGTACTCCAAACTAATTATTTTTCAGAAAGGTGCCTTATAACATGACTACTGCAATCTTTTTGAAGCAGACTGAATTAAAATTGGTAAAATTTCCCAAGAGTTTTTGTTCACATCTTAGTGAAGGAAGTTATGTTTTTTTGTTCTATGTGTGTGTGTGTGTGCGTGCATGTGTATGTGTGTATGTTATGATTTTCAGCTCCATATAGATTAGGATAATGTCCAAACACTGGCTGAATGGTGGTGAATTGAATAAATTGTGTATACACACACACACATATACAGATTAAAATGTGTAGGGGAGTTTTAAAATTCATGCTTTGTTTCTTTTCCTTTTTTTCTTATAAAAATAATGTTAAAAAGCCAAGGCTTTTTCTTCTTTTTTTTAAATTAGAGAGCATAATCATCTGTAATAGAAAATAGAATTATATCAACTATTTCATAATTAATCATTTTAACTAACAACTGATTTAATATAATTTACTACCCATGCTAGACTAGAACTATCTGTTAAAAGAGACACACATATGTCCAGATACTCATTTATTTAAAATATAATAATAGAACCCTTATTACATGGTTTTCTGTATACTAAGAAACATAAAGTAATTCAAATGATCCACTATATCTTCAATGAATTCAGCATAGAGGATATTTTTAAAGATCTTTGTGGAAAGTTAATTGAGATAAAATATAAGAACAATATTTAAAATGACAGATAAAAAGCATTTAGATTGCATTTTTAAATTTTTATTTATTTTTATTGTGAAAATACTGTACAGAGGGGTTACAATTACATGAGCAAGATAATGAGTACATTTCTTATCAAGCATTGTAGCCTCCTCCTTTGTTTCCCCTTCCCATCCCTTCCCATTCTCCCCGGCCCCCCCACCCATTCCTCCCCCACACCCACCACAGTTGTAAAGTTCGTTTTCGACATGACAACTTGTACTTCTCATTGTTGCAACGGGTCCACCTGTATCCTTATTTAAACGACTTGTTTTTCCCCTTTAGATTGCATTTTTGATTTAAAAAATTGACCAAAGTATAGTCTCTCTTATATAAAAATCATATTACTTAATGTTTGAATGTGTAACCTTACATAAAATTTGCTTCTCTCACCATATAACAACTGCCATTGTTTTTCTAGTGATTATACTTAGTACATTGTTCAAAGAAAATTACCATTTATCTCTAAAAATATTATCATGTCGTATATGCTAGAGGATATGAGACAACATCCTTGAAGTATGAAGCTCAATCATAGTACTGACAATGGTTTGTCAAGTTGAGTGAGGATCGTATGTAGCAAATTACTCATCTCTTCAACAAGAAGCAGTACATTTATTTTAACTGGTTTAGAGAATATTTTAGTTCAATATTTAGGTTACAACTAATTATTTAAAGTATTCAGTTCAACTTGTCAAACTTGTCTTAAAATGCAGCCAATATTCCTTTGATGAGAAGGAGAAATTTCAGGCCAGAAATATCTTCATCACATATTTAAGGCAACATTCTCAAATTGCAGGGTAAAGTTTTAAATAAAATAATTTAACATGTCTCTGTTTAAGGAACTCCTCATAAAAACAATTATGTAATCAGTATGTCTTTTTCTCAGAAGTATGGCTTATCTTTCTTTTACCTTTACTGATCTAGTAGGGAAAAGTGTTCTAAAGATTAAATTAATTATTTTCATAAATAAAAAATAATCTTATAGCCTGGCACTGGTGGCTCACGCCTGTAATCCTGGCTACTCAGAAAGTTCAGATCTGAGGGTCGTGGTTCAAAGCCAGTCCTGGCAGGAAAGTCCATGGTACTCTTATCTCCAATAAACCACCAGAAAAAAAAAAAACTGGAAGTGGCGCTATGACTCAAGTGGTAGAATGTTCTCCTTGAGCGGAAGAACTGAGTAACTTCACCCAGGCCCAGAGTTCAAACCCCATGACTGGAAAAAAGAAAGAAAGAAAGAAAGAAAATTCTTCTAGAGAGAGCAACTGAAAGGAAAGAGACAATTAATCAATAAGTATAATTCTATAGAATAATAAGCCTTTTGCTCTCTTGTAAATATGCTTTAGATTTTACTCAATTAACCAATTGTTGTGATGGACTGAATTAAATAATTGCATAACTGAAGCTAAAAGAACTTGTAGCATAATGACTGAACATAAATGTGATGCATTGTTAGCCTGATATATATTTGACATTATCTTTAGGCCTTAATTATAGCCATAGAGTTGCTCAATTTTTATGTGTTGACTATAATTTCCAGTAATTAGCAGAAAAATAAGAATAAAGGCCATCAAAAATAGATCTCTCAGATTATTTGTCTAATACACGGTATGCACCTATTAATTCTTCACTGTGTTCTTGCAACTTTATTTAATGTTTTGTAGAAAATAAAAAATATCCTTCAGTCAAAAATTAGGAAAGTGAATTATGAGAATATAATGCAAATAATAGTAATACATACAAGTTATCTTTAAGATGAAAATTCCAAGTCCAGAGCAAGAGCTAATGATGCACACTAGCTGGAAAGGAAAACAGGGGAAGGATTTTAGAAATTTTGCAAGAAGAAACTTCCATGAGTGACACATGCTTTTACACAGAGCTTGGCATTTGCTGTTTCTCCTAGTCCATGCATGTATTTGACCAAGAACCTGCATGGCTCATTTCCTCATATCATCGGGCCTCTTCAAAAATCTTCCCCTAGGTGAAGAATTATACTGGATTCACTTGTGTAAGATCCTGGCAAAATGGAACTGGGGACTGGCATAAAGAAAAGGTTTTCACATGTGCATTCCCTGATAACAGAAACTGTAACAGAAATGTTTCCAATGCACAGAATTCTGAGCTCAAGGACCACCTAGAATGTATTAAAAAAATCCTAGCCATACTGACAGTCTTGAAAGGTCAATCCAACAAAGCAATCTGTGATGTCTTCAACTGTAACCACTTGTGAAACAAGCTCTCATATAATGCTACAATGATCAGTTAGCCATCTTTCATAACACCATGTTTCATATTTCACATTCACCAGAGAAACCTTAAATTTTCGATTGTTGGTTGAATATACCAGTGGTCACCTCAGCCTGTGTCGTCTCAGATTTTAACCCTTTATTAAGAAATTTTATTTCTTAATAAGATTTCCTATGATAAAGGACTATCTATGTATTTTTTCTTGGATATTGGCATATAAAAGGAGCATAGTTCCCAATTTTCATTAGCTCTTCTCTTACTTCATTTTCTTTCATAACTCTTTAAATTACCAGCAAACACAGTGAGCTATAAATTTGGGAGGCCTGCTTCAAAGCAGAATATTGCAGACATGAGGTAATGATGTGTGTGTTCCATTCATCTCTATCCTTCCTGCAGCAGCTAAGTTATGATGAACCTGTCATAGCCATTAAACAACTGTGTGAATGAGCATGGTCTAAAGAGATAAAAATATATTTAATTTCCTAACAGTTTACCTCACCGTCTTATTCAGTGTTAAAAGTATTTTCTAATTGAGTCTTAAAATAAAATATTCACACTTTTGTAGATGCTCAAAAGATTGAACTCTGTGGGAGATAATAGATTTGACTTTATTTAACAAAAGAATCCAAACACAAGAAGAAGAAATGAAATCATGATTGAAAATGACTCAAATAAGTGCCAAATGAAGGAAGAAAAATGTCAGGACTGTGACCTAAAGTGAAAGTTTTACACATAACAAATAATTTATCATGGGTAATAGCACAACAAAAATTAAGTCAATTTGCTAGAAAAACAATTCTGCTTAAATACAATTAACATTTTTCTTTCTCTTCTCTATGTATGTATGTATATATGTATGTATGTATGTGTATGGGTGTGTTGTATATATGTAAAATAGGAAGAAAAATAGAAAATCTTCATGACACTGTAGTAGATGATAATAGATTGTTTTGGTGTAAAAGTGAAAGGGATATTGGAGGTGTAGCTCAGTGATAAACTGCCTAGAATGTACAAATATCTGAAACTGATCACAGTATAGCAAAAACAAAAACAAAAAAGAGAAAAGTAGGGAAAATAGCGTTCAAAAAATCTTCACTAGCCAGTGGCTCATGCTGTAAACTGGAGAAACCAGAGGTACGCAGGAGGCTGAGATCTGAGGAGCACAACTTGAACCAGCATAGGCGGGAATATTAAGATATTCTTTGTTCCTTCTATTTTTAAATATATATTTTTATTTATTGTCAGGTAGTTGTCCAAAGGAGTTGTAATTCAACACAGCAATTTATGAATACAGTGTCTTATAAAAAGAGAATTAGTGTCACCCTTTTTAACATTCTCACCCTTGGATCTGGGAAAGTGGCTTGCCTTGGATACATGAGGCCCTGGGTTTTATTACTAAGCACCACAAAAGAAGAGAAAGCCAAAATGGTGCTGTGGCTGAGGTGATAGATTTCTAGCCTGGAGCTGAAGAGCTCAGGGACAGCACCTAGGCCCAGAGTTCAGGCCCATGAACAAAATAAAATAAAATAAAGTTAACATTCTCAACCACCTCTCACACTATCCCTTCCTTCACTTTTCTTAATTTTGTAGGTTTTATTTGATTTTTTTCATTTAACAAAGAAAATTATGTACATAATGCATCTTGTTTGAGTCATCCTTTCAAGATCTTCATCCACACACTCCTTCTCTTATTTTTCTCAGTTCTGTGATATATATATATTGCATTCTTGTCTACATTCTAATTATTTCCCCCATTCATTCTTCTGCCCCCCTCTTCTTGATCCACTCTGTCTCTTGCAAGTACATATTTTCTAGTATTCATTTTGATAGGCTTTGCCTTAGTCTTTCTAAATAATTATATTATTTATATTTCCCATAGATTCTATTATACTTCACTTAATTCATCTATACCTGCTTGGTGCCACCCAGTGTTTTTAACCTATATTTATAGGCACATTCTAGTTTCTACTCAGGAGGGAAAGCATGCAACCTGTGTTTCTCAGGGTCTGGTGTAGTTCACCTAACGTAATCCTTTTCAAGTCTTTCCATTTCCTTATGTAATGTTCAATATCATTATTTCTAATGGATAAGTAGAATTCCATTGTAGAGACACCATAACCAAGATAGGTCAACCCAGATGCTCCTCAATGGATGAATGGAACAAGGAAATATGAGATTCTACTCTCCATTAATCCACCAAAGTTTGGAAGTGGAGCTGTGCCTCAAGAGGTATATAGTACTAGCCTTGAGAAAAAGAAGCTCAGGGACAGCACTGAGAACACTGAGTACAAGCTCCAGGACAAACAGAAATAGAAAAAGAAAGACAGAAAGACAGAAAGACAGAAAGAAAGAAAGAAAGAAAGAAAGAAAGAAAGAAAGAAAGAAAGAAAGAAAGAAAGAAAGAAAGAAAGAAAGAAAGAAAGAAAAGAAAGAAAGAAAAAAAGAAAGAAAGAAAGAAAGAAAGAAAGGAAGGAAGGAAGGAAGGAAGGAAGGAAGGAAGGGAACAAAATTTTCTAACAAATTTGGTATCAGAACAAAATTAGAAAGCACAATACAATTGATAGAGATAAAATATTTCTCTGAACATGCAATACTACATTTGAGTGTATATGGACTATTTAATTAAATAAAAATCAAGAAATTCTAAAATATTGAAGTCAAAACATTGAGCACATTCTACAACTGTAATGGTTATGAGATAGGAAAAGGTAAGGTTAAGAATAACTCTATAAGCAATTATATAAATATCTACCAAGAATAAGTCAAAAGAGTTGAAAATTAAAGATTATCCAGCAGAAAAAAATTGATCATTGTGGCTAAAATGGTTAATCAAGACAAATAGTAATAAATTAATTTCTTAGAAAAAAGATGAAAACCAAGGATATAAAGCCAATCTTTAATATTTTTGAAAAAAATCACAAGAAGAAAACATAAAGGAATATATATATTGAAAAAAGTTACACATTAACAAAAAAACCAATAAATACAAAACCCTGCTAAAATGCAAAATATTAATTGTTGGTTCTTTCATGAGATTAATATAGTTACAAAACACTATAATTACAGTAACTATAAAAAGACAACTTGTGCATATTGAAAATCATAAGGAATGTGTTATATGTAAGATTTTATAAATTATACTATGAAAATTATATAAGAAAATATTTTCATAAGTACTTTGGATGACACATTTGGAATAGAAAAATTTCTAATAAAACAATGCCATTGACAGTAGCCTCAGAAATATGAGTATAAAGTTCACCACGGACATGAAAAAATTCTACAATGGGGAAGAAAAGATAAAAAAGAAAGAAAAAAGTAGGAAGGAAATAGAGAGTTAAGGAAGGAAGGAAGAAGGAAAGAAAGGAAAAAGGAGGGGAGAGGGAGGGAAGTGGGGAAGGAGGGATGGAGGGAGGAAGACACCAGAAGATATAAAGACATTTTATGATCATGGACTAGAGGAATTTGATTGTTTTGCTTTGTTTTGTTTTGCCAGTCCTAGGGCTAAAACTCAGGCCCTGGGTACTGTCCCTGAGCTTCTTTTGCTCAAGGCTAGCACTCTACCACTTGAGCCACAGCACCACTTCTAGATTAAAAAAAAAATTTATGTGTACTGAGTAACCGAACCCAGAGCTTCATGCATGCTAGGCAAGCACTCTACCACCAGCCACATTCCCAACCTGGACGAGAGGGTCTATTCTATCAAAACAACCTACAAGTTCAATACAATACCCACCAGAAGCTCAACACCATTCCCTACTTAATTGAAAAATCAGCTCTAAGATGTATATGAAAGCATAAAACATCATGGATAGTGACAGCATTTCTGGTCAAAAGAGCAATTCTGTGAGTATCACAATACCAGAGTTCAAACTGCATTACAGAATCATAACAACATATAGCAAATACTTAACTGGGGGAAACTCAGTGCTGGCATGCCAGTTTACATCTGTCAGTTTTAGTTATGAACTTCACATTTCCTCTCAGTTTCGGTACAGCTTACATTCTTTTCCATTTTTCCTTTCTTTTTTTAATTTTTGTGAATTTCAGGTTATCATTTCATCTAGAGTTATTCTAATTCATTTTGAACTGTGATGTAATGACTTTGTTTTCCAGCTCAATTCCATTTTATTAATTACAACTAGCAGATTTACTTAGCCTTCCAGTTTTCTATTATGTTATTTTGTTTGAGAACAAGTTGGATTTTCATGCTTTCGATTTTTCTCAGAGTGACTTTACATTAGTTTTTCTTCTTTTTTAATCTCTTCTTTATTTACATTTTGTTCTTTTTCATCAAAACATTTAAACTGTTTTCTTTTCTTCTGTCTTGCATGTTTTAAATGCTTGTGAGATTGCATTCTAAGTGCAGTGGACTTTGTGTATCTTTGGCATCTTAATGTGTAAATAAACAAGTACAGGAATTATGTTATTGCATTTGGCATACATATGGAGAAAACAGAACACAGCCCACAGAACTTACTTGAGGTTTAACTGAAGGTTTCTAGATGATATTCACAAATGATTATAATTACAATTTTCTTCCAGAGGAAAGTGAATTATAACATTCATTTTCTGATTGTCTCTTGCACTCACAAGCAGTGTAAATTTGTTCATATAGGGTAGGTTTTTATTTGTCATCTAGTTTTACTCCATCAGAGAAAGATTGGATATAAATTATAGATACAACAAACAGTAATGATTCTGAATTCACCTAGCTTGCTAGTATTTGGTCAAAGCCCTACTGAATAAATGTGAAAAAGGATGACATTCATGTACCCAAGTCATACCTGAAGGAAAAGCTACACTGTTTAAAAAAATAAGGAAAAATGTATAAATTAATTTTCAGTTTAAATTAACTCTAAACTAACCAAAGATATTTGATCATTTAAAGGAGAATAATTTTATTGCTTTATTTCAACATTATTAGGATTAAGGTAGCTAGTATTGTTGATGAATTTCTTTTCTAAAACATGGTACTATATGGAAAGGACTCTTTGAGGTCATCTAAAATGCTATGAGAATCTCAGAATCTCATAGACTTCCTACCTAGGCTGGCTTCAAACCATGATCCTCAGATCTCAGGTTTCTAATTAGCTATGATTAAAGTATGAGCCATCAGTATAGAAGGTTTTTTTTTTCTTTTTTCTTTTTCTTTTTTTTGTCTGTCATGGGGCTTGAACTCTGGGCCTGCGTGCTGTCCTTGTGCTCTTCAGCTCAAGGCAAATGCTCTACTGCTTGAGCCATAGTGCCACTTCTGGTTTTCTAGTGGTTTATTGGAGATGAAAGTCTCATGGACTTTACTGCCTGGCTGGCTTTGAACCACGATTCTCAGATCTCAGCCTCTTGAGTAGCTAGGATTATAGGTGTGAGCCAATGGCGCCCACAGAGGCATAGAAGATTTTATATATGCATCTTTGATTTCTATCTTGGTAGCTATCCCCTCTACTCTGGGAACTTTATGTCAAATAGTTTGAGTATCATACAGGCTATCACATAGCCTTGGGAAACATTAATTTACTTTCCCAAGATTATACTATTTTTAATGAATTAAAAAATAAAAAGTAAAGTTTTTATTAATATATTTAATATGAGATTGAGTCTAGATATATTTTAAATAATTGCAAAACTTTCAACGTATAAATTTCATATTAATTTATTATTATAATTTTTTTTGTCAGTCATGGAGCTTGAACTCTGGGCCTGGGCACTGTCGCTCAGCTCTTCAGCACAAGGCTAATGCTATACCACTTGAGCTACAGTGCCACTTCCGGTTTTCTGGTGGTTTATTGGAGATAAGAATTTCTCCAACTGTCCTGCCCGGGATGGCTTTGACCCATGATGCTCAGATCTCAGCCTCCTGAGTAGCTAAGATTACAGGTGTGGGCCACGGGCACACGTCTTTTTATTATTTATTTAATTTTTTCTGCCTATAACAATGCTTGTATTCAAGGCTTTGAGCTCTTGATTGGATTTTTCACTCAAAGCTGATGCTTTATCACTTGAGCCACAACTCCACTTCTGGTTTTTGGCTGGTTAATTGGTGATAAGAGTCTAATGGACTTTTCAGCCTTGGCTGGCTTTGAAAAATGACCTTTAGATCTCATCAGCTAGGGTTGCAGACTTGAGCCATGAACAAACAGATAAATACATAAAAAGTTTACATGCATGACTAACAATTTCTAAATGTGCTAGTAAAATAATTTGTTCCTAAAACTGTATTTATGTTGAATAATACTTTTGTTGATTTAAATAGCAGTCACTAATACCTAAAATAAATTAGATGTATATGTGTTAACCTTTAATAATTACAAAATGAAATAGGTATTTTGTATAAATAGTTCAGTCTGAAAAATCCTCTACCATGGATTAGTAACTGTGGCTTCCCTGAAATCAGTTAATATCTACCAATATATTTCAACAAATTAAAAATTAACCTTGACCTGAATAATTACATTTCAATGATTTAAAAAAGTTTTGTTTCTATCTACAATTTTGTTTTAGTATTTAGTATTTGTATAAGTACTTAGCAGATAATATGCAGTATTAAAGTTACCTATATAGGATAATAAAAAATTATATTTTTACTAAGTATACCTATCATATTAAGAAAAGAAGCAGGTGTATATGAACTCTGTCACACTTCAAATATCTTAAAGTTATCAGTTTATAGAAATTCTACAAAGTATAATTTGAATTATCTAATTGAAAATTTCAAGCTGATCATGATTAACATTTTTTCAAGAATTTGTGATTAGGACCACAAAGAAGAACACTAAATAATTCATTAATGACATTCAACAAATAAAAATCCCATGTATTTGGATTCTTATGTGTATGATCTTAGCTCCTTAGGAAGCTGGGATAGAAGAACTCTGTTTTGAGACCAGTCTGTCAAGACCCTTTCTCCACCTGTACCTGGACACAGCGATGAGCACCAGTCATTACACACTCCATGGAACCAAGAGAATTGGAAAATCATGGTTCCAGACTAGCCCAGGAAGAAATATTTGAGAGACTCCATCTTAATATAGGGAAGCTAGACAATATGGAAATCTTCTGATAGCTCAGCATTATGGGAGGACTAAAGTAGACCAATAATAGTCCAGGAGGTTGCCCAGGATGGAATCAAATTCCTATCTAAAAAATAATCAACGAAGAGCAGAGTGGAGGCATGACTGAGAGGTGAAGTGCCAGCCTAGCAAGCACAAGTCCCTGAGATCAAATCTCATTGTGATAAAAAAGAAAAATAAATAAAATGCAAGAGTAGTAAATCCTAACATTTTCTTTCAAACAGTATCATATTAGTCCGTTGCAATGGTGGCCTTATGTTGGCTAGACCTGATGAACCAACATAAGCAAAGTCTCTGTAGTTTCCATTGATACATTTGTAGTGTCCAGCAGGAAATGAAATGTAGCAAATTTAAGACCCTTCAACCTTTTTGGGCTGGGGTATGGTGTTGGAGGAGTCAAGATGCTCATCTTTAGGCACAAGTTGATCTGGCCTCTCTCAACAAAAAGGGATATGTAATGGAATGTACAAATACATACCATCTGTATGACCTAAAATATCCTCGTTTAGACTGTGGCCCAGAAGAGAAGGCTTTGCGACAGGCCCAGACTCATGTGTTCTGACATTGAGTTCCATTATCCTACACATCCAACGATGTTTGGCAATGGCAAAGAAGAGGAATGCTAGTTAGAGCCTTTACTATGTGTATGAACACTGTGCAAGTACTTAAAGTTTGGTAAAAGTCCTGATACTATTTAAGGAAAAAAATGAACCTACTCATTTTTTTTATTTCCGGTCATGGGGCCTGAACTCTGGGCCTGGAAGCTGTCCCTCAGCTCTTCAGCTCAAGGCTAGTGCTCTGCCACTTGAGCCACAGTGCCATTTCCAGCTTTTTTCTTTTTGCTTATGTGGTGCTTAGGAATCAAACTCAGGGCCTCAGGCATGCAAGGCAAGTGCTCTACCACTAAGTCACCTTCCCAGCCCCGACCCTACCCTAAATTTCTTAGCTTACTACAGGGCCTTGAGTGGAGATTGATCATTTATTTATAGGTCACAGTCATGATGAGCTTGTGCTATCCATCTTGAATTGAGTATTATCTGATTCACCAAGCCATAAAGTGGTATGTTAGTATAAACATTTCATTTTCACAAAGAAGTGGAATAAAAGCAGGCCTTAAACACAGAAAATTATTTATATGGAAAAAGTTCCTTGAAAAGTCCATTATCCATGCTGCTGTCAGGATATCTCTACACAAGTCGACATCAATGAGTATTTGAGATGTTTTTTGGGCAGCTGACTGAAGAATGGAATATTTAGGTATGGTTTACAGATGGTTTTGCATAACCCACAGCTAACACACACATGAAAGTAGTCAACTGTGATTCTACATTCAACCTTCTGTTTCTCTCTGAACAAAAAGGTAAATGACAGTTCTTTTGATGGTCAGGACCTCAAATAGAGTCACTAATTGTTCTCTTTACTAAGGAGAAATGGCCAGATATATGATGATGTACTGATACATGGGACAATGACAAGATTTTACTTAGTAGAATAGTTTAGAACTTGAAAATATTAGATGGACTCACTGGATGATTGGAATTTTTTAACAAGGTAAGTTATTAATGAGGTATCTGCATGGACTTCTCTAGGTGAAAAGAGCCACAAGTAAGTGTGTATACTTCTCATATGGATGAAGACATCTGTGAATTCCCACGGGAATGCTCACCTGAAAGTGACCTCAGCAAAGGAGGAAGATAGATGATGAGAATCATACCTTTTCTCCCAAGAACAGACATCTATACCTGTTTAGAGAATCCAATCATCTACTCAGTCTATCAATCTGTTGTTTCTCAATGGGTTCATGGGCAATGTAGTCAGAGATACAAGACAGTGGTTATATATAAGTTCAGCATCATGGATTTTCCTTGCCAATGTTGACCTGCCAATAACTCCTGCTAAACAGCTAGGCTTCAATAGCAGACACTAACACTGTGCTCCCAGTAGTCCACCATTCCCTGAGGAGGACCATCTCCATTGTGGAAAGGTTGATGCAATTTCATTTGAATATGTACATACTTTAAATACAGATTTACTTTCTTGTGCAAAAAGCTTTTGCTCAAAGTAGAATAAAAATGTCCACATGATGGAGATCCCATTTAACATTGCTTTTGACCCCGAAACTCACTTAACAGAAAATGAAGTATAACAACAGTTGCATGCTCATGGAATTCCCTGTCATGTGATGGCATGAATTCTTGCCATGTGACATACTATCCCAATTCAATGAATAAGGGAACAGAGGATCAGCTGTTTGAAGGCTCAATTATAGTAGCTACTAGTTGGCAATACCATACAGGACTGAGGGATGGTCCTATATACCATTTTGGAATCAGCCTTTACAGCATTTTTCTTCCATAGCTAAGAGTCACAGGTGTAGAGGTAAAAGATACAAATGGAAGAACTATTGCTCATTAACCCTCAGAACCTACTAGAAAGTTTTTGCTAGTGAGCTTATGTTTTGATAGTGTAGAGGTCTTTCTGAAGAGGAAAATGATTTCACAGTAATACCATTGAACTGGAAGTTAACCATGCTGCAGGCCATTTTGGATTCCTCCTGCATCTGTATTAACAGGAAAAGAAAGGGCTGTGCTACTGGGGAGGGTGATTTTGAATATCATAGGAAATTTGACTTCTACTCTACCATGGAGGGAAGGAAGAATTTTTTATGAATCCAGGTCATCACAGGGTATCTTACTATTATCATACCTGAGAATGACATCGATGGAAAGTATAAGAACTCAACAAAGTCAACACTGGCTTCTAAACCTGTAATCCAAACTGCCCAAGTGGCTGCAGTCTGAGTATCACAATTCTAAGCCAAATTGGGCAGGAAAGACTATGAGACTCTTACTTTCAATTAACTGCCAAAGACATGGAAATGGAGCAGTGGCCTAAGAGGTAGAGTTCTAGACTTAAGTGGAATTATTCAGAGGTAGTACTCAGGTCCTGAGTTGAAGCCCTTTGACCAGAACACCAAACAACAATTATCAATGTCAAAGAGATTCATTAAAGGTTTTATTTCTTCATTTATACTTACTCTGATTTTATCTTAAGTCCAATTTTAATAGATCATTTTGATTTTAGAATTTATTACTTCCTAATATAAGCATTTAGTGGTATAAATGAAATGGCCCTCTGGACATTGACTAAGGTGTTTCCACCAGTTTTATGTTCTTTTTATAATCCAACTCACAGAGTTTTATTGTCTTTTGTAATTGATTCATAGAGGAATGGTTATCTTACAGTTTATTAAGACTTCTCAAATAGTCCTGATTAAATTCTATGCTAAGGGTTTGAACACAGGTTCTTTTATATTTACAAACGTTCTTTACCCTTGGTGTACACCACAGACCCTTCATTCATTTATTATTTATTTATTTATCTATTTATTTATTTATTTTTCCAATAGGGTCCTCTGTTTTTTACCTAGGCCAGGATCACAATTTTTCTATATAGGCGATAGATCTCCTTCATAGCTGGGATTGCATTTGCATACCAGTACACTAGTTAAGTGTGAATTAAGTTGAGAGGAGAGCTTGCTAACTTGTTTTTATTTTTTTTTTCATCCAACTTGGCCCTCAAAAATGCAATCCTTGCCTCTGAAATTACAGGAATGTTTAGGTACAAAGGTAGAAAGACCTTAACTCAAGGAACAAAACAAAACAAAACAGTTGAGCCTGAGAATACATGCTTGTAGTCTTCACAATGAGAGGTTCAGGTAGAAGAATTAAGGTCCAGGGGGGAGGAGGATTGGGTGGGAGGGGGGGGGAGGATGGGAAGGGATGGGAAAGGAAAACAAAGGAAGAGGCTACAATGCTTGATAAGAAATGTACTCATTATCTTGCCCATGTAATTGTAACCCCTCTGTACAGTATTTTCACAATAAAAAAGAGGAATTAAGGTCCATTCTGACCTGTGCAAAAGTTTTGAATCCCTAAGTGAAGAATACTTAAACATTAGAAATTACTTGATATAGCTCAGTAGTGGAGCACTGCCTAGCAAGCAAAAGACCATGAATTCTAATCAATTATTTGTTAAAGTGGTGGTAGGAAGAAGAGGAGGAGGAAGAAGAGGAAGAAGGAGAGGAAAAAGAAGAAGAAGAAGAGGAGGAGGAGGAGGAGGATGAGGAGGAGGAGGATGAGGAGGAGGAGGAGGAGGAGGAGGAGGAGGAGGAGGAGGAACAGGAGGAGGAGGAACAGGAGGAACAGGAGGAACAGGAGGAGGACGATGGCGAGGAGGAGGAAGGAGAAGGATGAGGACGAGGAAGATGAGGAGAAATGAAACTTGTCATTAAATTTCCAAGACAGGGTCCATTATTTTAGATGTCTTCAAGAAGAAGAAAAGAATGGAAGCAGGGGGAGAGGGATAGGTGTGGAGAGAGAGACAGAGAGAGACAGAGAGAGACAGAGAGAGACAGAGAGAGAGAGACAGCAAAGAGGGAGGAAGGGAAAGAGGGAGGAAGTAAGGGGTGGAGAAAGAGAAATGGTAATCAATGAATGAAAGACTAGATGAGAAAAATATCTGAACACACACACATGAAGTAAGACTCGTATGATATCTATAAAGATGCTTCCTCTATTTCTGTTTCCTTCCTGAATCTCACCCACCTGGATACATGGATTTATTACTGTTGCTTTCATAGATGTGAATGCAAGTGGTTTCAGACCTTTGGTTGTCTCACTTACTTTATTTTTGTAAATTATAACTTATTAATTGAGCAAAAATACTTATGAAACACATTTTAAAATAGTCATTGGTTCTGAGAAGAGTTATTTGCCATGCAAAAAAATGTGTGTAAAGATTTGATTTAAGTTTTACTCACATCTTTAAACAGTGATGATGTCATTGGCGTGGACTCTCATGCAAAGGAGGGACTATTTACCATAAAGGGGATTTGAAGACCAAGGATTGTAAATATCCAGGCTAAGGTCAGTCATAAGCACACATAAGATATAAAACCAGCACTGCATTCCACAAAGGAGCTCCATATTCACCTAGTTGTTTCACTTCAGAATTCCTAGATGAAAGCCTACAGAGGGTGCAAGGTGTAGCACAGAGTGTTTTGTATTCACATTCTGGGTTCATTCTGGGTGCTCATGGAGAAGCTCTTCTAGTGCACCCAGCTTCCCTACCAAACAGGACACTTCTAGCCATCTCCAGTCACCTGCAAACTCACAGCAATGTCCAGCCAGACAGTATGTTTCCACAAGCCCAGCCATAACAACTCCTTTGTCATTCTGTGAGCCCACAATGCTTTGCTCTGTCTCCTACATTTCTGTGTCTATATTCTTTGCAGTTATTCTTATTTTATTAGCCAACACTGTAGTACCCCAATACTTTCCTATAGTTCATAGTTCTTTCTATTGAACTTCCCTCTTGTTTAAATTACTGTGTGGATTTTCCCCCTGATTAATCTGTGACAGATACATCATCCAAAGCCATCTGTCTTCTAAGGATTATTAAGACTGACTCTTAGCTTTACATTTCCTTATAGAATGGAGGTCCATGTCTTATATCTTTGCAGCCAGGACACTTTTAGCCAAGGATCAGTACTATGAAGATTAACGACTGCTTTAGTGCACAGAAGTATTTAATAGGATATTTTAAAACATAATTCTAAGGCATTTCTCTTCTGGTCTATTTTCCAGAAGACAAATTCTTTAGTATTAGGTCATTTAGAACCTGCTTGAAGAGTGTACAGAATGGAAGTTGGTGCCTGTTCATGATATACTAAATATATTGCAAGAACCCATATATATATATATATATATATATATATATATATAGTACATTTATACAATGCATATATGTATATATACATATATATATATATAGTGATATGTATAGTGATATAGTGCAAGTGCAAGTGCAAGCCAGGAGATCTAAGCAGTGTTGTGACCAGGACAGAGACTAGAACACAGTTGGTCAAGAAAATTTACAAGTTTTACATAAACTTATTATATTTTAAAGCTTTCTTTTCCTTTTTTTAACTTTTGTTAAGTGTTAAAGATGTTGTTTTAAGAGTGTCAGAATTTAGGGACTGTTTTAGAATGTGACAACGTTTACCATAGTTTAAAACACTAGAGGATGTTCGTTTATTTGTTGTTCTTCTGGTATTAGGGCTTGAACTCAGTGTCTCAAAATCTCCCTTAGCCTTTTCACTTAAGGCTGGCACTCTAATGCTTGAGCTATATATCCACTTCTGGATTTTTAAAGTAGCTATTTGGGGAGAAAAATGTCACAAACTTTTCTGCCTTAGCTAGCTTCAAATCACAATCCTAAGATCTCGGCCTCCAATCTTGCTGCAGTCAGAAACATAGTTATTTGAGGAAAACCTTCAGTCCAGAAAGTTAATAACAACAACAACAACAACAACAACAACAACAACAACAAACTTTCCAAACTATTAGCAGGTATAGGTCTATAGCTAGCAAATCCATTTGTCAATGTCATATTCGTCACCAAGGCCTGGACTCTTGTCCAAGATCATATATAGATTCTATCACCTTTGATTTTCCACTCAAAGTTGTAGCTCTACCACTTGAATCACACCGCTACGTCTTGGCTTTTGTGTTGGTTAACTGGAGATGAGTCTCTTGAGCTTTTCTGTTAGACTTTGTGGAATATTATGGTCATCAGAATGTAAATGAAGTAGAGATGCTAGGATTAATACTGAACATATTTTCTGCATGTTCCATGTTCTTTTTCTATGAAATTTGGACATTGGAATCCTCCAGTGGTTTTAAATAGAGACCATTTTCAAGTTCGTAAAAGTCGTGATAATTCCCATTTTGGACACACAATAAGTGTAAGTTGATACAGATGTAGAAGAAATACTTCACCTTTTCAAATAAAGCATATCTGGTTAACTCAGTAAGTTTTGATATCATGGTAGTATCACCTGTAGTCAGAGATGACAGATATCATGGTAGTATCACCTGTAGTCAGAGATCACATTTCAAGGGTAAAGTAAGAACACATGGTGTATTCTGTCTGGTATGACTTCTTGTGGTGGTGGTGGTGATAATGGATGTGTTTGAGTTCAGGGACTTAATTTCTGACTCAGCTTTCTTTTTTTATTTTTTTATTGTGAAAATACTGTACAGAGGAGTTACAATTACATGGGCAAGGTAATGAGTACATTTCTTATCAAGCATTGCAGCCTCCTCCTTTGTTTCCCCTTCCCATCCCTTCCCATCCTCCGCCCTGCCCCCCCATCCTCCCCACCTAACTCCCCCCCGAAAGTTGTAAAGTTCATTTTCAACATAATGACTTGTACATCTCATTGTTGCAATGGGTCCACCTGTATCCCTATTTAAACGATTTGTTTTCCCCTTCCCCTCCACAAATTATACCTACATCAAATACAGTGCAAGCAGGGATTATACTGTGGGGGAGGGACATAAAAAGCAACAAAGAAATAATCTTATAAATGGGTTAGAAACAATCGCATTGACTTAGCTTTATTGTTCATGGCTAATGCTCATAGCTAGAACCATCACAAGCATTTTGCTAATTCATCAGAGATGGAGTCTCATGCAGTCTTATTCCTATATGGGCTTTGAACTTTCCTCCTCCAGATATCTGCCTTTGAGTACCTAGCATTATAAAAGCATGACCACTGTTGCCTAGTTTTAGTTTAATTTTATAATGCACCAATCAATAATGATGAAGTCTGGGTTCAGAAAAGGGGAACAAAATTTGATAAGTATATTTTATTGTGTTTATCCACAAATGACTTTCTTCTGCACTGGGTAATGGGAATCACAGCAAGATATCAATTATAACAAAGAATAGAAAACTTTGGCAGAGAAATTTGTAAAATGTCACATCAGGTAGGTCTGCTTGCTAATAATTTTTCTACTTTTAGTAATGTAGATCCACAACTTAAAACATCATCAAGTTTAAGGGAAATTTTAAATTTATCAGTTAATAAAAAAGACTTTTCTGGGCTGGGAAGGTGGCTCAGTGGTAGAGCGCTTGCCTTGCATGCCTGAGGCCCTGGGTTTGATTCCTCAGCACCACATAAGCAAAAAAAAAAAAAAAAAGACTTTCCTAATGAAGTTCCTCTGATATTGTTATTAGAATATGTGGGTAGATAGCTACCACAGGTTTCATTGTATAATTTGGATAATATGATGATATTTTCTCATTCCCGTGAGCTTGAGTCTACTTCAATATTGCCTCCACGTCACTCATACATGTATCGTGAGTATGTAGAATGCTTCATTTGTTTATGATGTTTAAGAACATGCACAGGTTTAATATGCTAGTAATTGCCTTTAAATCCAAAAATCATATTCATTTTCAGATTTTCAATGCCTTTGCAGTTAATCCTTATAAATTTCATATGTTATTATGCACTCCAGTGCATGATAATACATTTGGGATGGATTGTTAACTCAAAGATAGGTTGGGGTAACCCATGTTCAAATCAACTCAGTTTCCTCTCACACACAATAACATCTTTAAGTTGCTAGACACTGGGTGAGAAGTAGGTTCAGTTACAACTTGGTGAGAACCTTCTTTAGTGGGAGTAATGAGGATATATTTCTATGAAATTTACCTGTAAGAGTTTTGACAAATTCCCATCACAATGCTCAGAGTTTAATAATTTCTGACATCCGAGGAAAAGAGATGGTCCCAAAATATCTTGTTCTTGGCAACAATGGGCTTCTGGTTAAGAAAAACAGTGTCACCATCGTGTGACATGAAATAAGGGAAGGATTGTTTGAAACCCCACCCTCTTCTTGCCTTTCTGTCATGTATTAGGAAAGTCAAAGCCCAAAAATTTTGGAGAGGGAGAAAGGAAGACAGAGAGGAAGAGAGAGAAAGAGAAAGAGAGAGACTGGGTGATGGTCCCAAGACGGAGAAAACACAGGGAACTGGAAAGCAAGAGAAACTTAGGTATAAAATACAAAGCAAATATCTTCACAGATACCTTTCAAACCTACCACAGGGTTTGGGTATAAGTGATTGATGGTGATATAACAAAGGCTATATAAGAGCAAGTATTTTATTGTCCCCAAATACAGCAGGGGGGAATAAATAAAAGAAGAATATTAAAAGTAAAGAACTTTTAATACCTGCAAGTACATCAAAGATGAAATAGATCTTAATGCCCAGCCAGATAAATATAAAACCTCATACTACTGGCATTTTTTACTTGTATTCTATGTACTTGGTGTATTTGTCTTTTCACAAAAATTTAAGAGACACTAAGAGCCAGGTTCAGAAAATATGTATGAATTTTTAATCCAATATAACAATTATCAGACTGACAATTTCAAAGAATTATATAATCATAATTACTACATGGAGTGCTGTAGTGAACAACTTGGACATCATGAATTAAACATACAGGTAAGGAGAGAGACAGTAACATTAGAAAGAAGTTTTAAAATATCACTGACGATATTAGTATAAAACAGAAAACAAAAGACTTTGATGAACTCATCAGTGTAGTGGGAAAAAATACATATGAACAAACAGTGAGCTTAAAGCCCTTTCAATAGACAGTTACCAACCTGAAATTGAGATAGAAAAAGGAATGAATTAGAAGAAATAAAATATACACCATCTATGTGATAATTATTGAAGGTATAATATATGTATAATGAATACCAGAGAAGCAAGATTACAAAGGCCAGAAAAGCTGTTCAAATGATAATAGTTGAAAATTAAACAAAATTTATATGAAATTCCAGAAGCTAACAAAAGAAAGCAAATGTTTTAAAAAATCATATTTTAATGGCAGAACATCAACAGCAGAAATAAAAAAGTCACCCACCACACAGTGAGACCATAGGGAGATATTCATAGCAGCAGATCAAAAAGGAAAAATCGCTGTGTGCACATGATCCTATAAAAATGATATTTAAAGAAATGAACTCCAAGAGATGGAAATCAGATTTTTGTTGTTGTTGCTGCTGTTTTTGTTATTTTCCTTTATTTGTCATTAGAAGGATGGGGGGCACAGAAAAGGTGGGACAAAGGGAGAACAAATGCAGCAGTGGTATTCATTAGACAGTATGTAGAAAATGAACTGCCCCTCAATACATAAATAGATGAATAGATCAAGAAAATGTGATAGATGCTGGGTGCTGGTGGCTCATGCCTATAATCCTAGCTACTCAGGAGGCTGAGATCTGAGGATTGTGTTCAAAGCCAGCCTGGGCAGGAAAATTCTTGACACTCATCTCCAATAAACCACCAGAAAAACCAGAAGTGGCATGTAGTTCAAGTGGTAGAGCTCTAGCCTTGAGCTGAAGAGCTAAGGGACAGTGCTCAAGCCAAGAGTTCAAGCCCCATGACCGACCAAATAAAAGATATATATGAATTCTATACTTCTATCAGAAAGACAATGTCCCATTTGGAAGGACTTGGAAAAAAATCATATTAAGTGAAGTAAGCCAGACCCAAAGAAACATAGGTCCCATGGTTTCCCTTATGTGTAGTAAATAGTATACTTCTAGGATAATCTTAGCAGATGAGCAGAATAGCTCAATAGCTATGTACATATGATCATATAAGATGATGCTAAGAAAAATGAATCCCAAGATATGGACACAAGAGGTTTTTCTTTGTTGGTGGTGTTTTTTAATGTACTATGTGGGTTTTTTTATTTCTTTTACATGTTCTTTGCCCTATGGTATATCCCTTGTTGTCACTGTATTTGATTTTGGTACCCTGGGTATTGTATAAATATTTATCTCAGTTAGGCGAAGGGTAACAAAAAATGGTGAGTCAAAGGACAAAGGTGAGAACCAATGCAACAGCGGTACTCACAAAACCATATGTTGGAAATGTTCTGAACAACTTTTGGGGAGGCCTTGGGGGAAGGGAAAGCAGGAGAAAAATGAAGGCAGGGGTATAAAGTTAGTAAGAAATGTACTCACTACCTTACTTATGTGACTGTAACTCCGAGGTACAACACCTGGACAATAAAAATTAAATTTAAATTAAACTAAAAGCTGTGAGTAGGGATGGGAAAGAAAAACTGAGAGAGAGCCAAGGAAAGGGTGGCAGAGTTCAAAAGGAATACATTTATTATCTGACTTATGTAATCATAACATTACCTGTACAATACATCTGTGTATTAGCTGAACAGTATAATAAAATATATTTTCAGAGAAAAAGAAAGACTGTCTGGTTCTAACACAATGTCTCTTAGTTGGGGAGAGTCAGAGGGAAAGTGGAAGAAAAAATGAGGGAGGGGTAAACAATGTTTGAGAAGAAATGAACTCACTACCTTACTTATGGAATTATAAAGCCTCTGTGCATCACCTTTACAATTAAATTAAATTAAATTTTAAAAAAGAAAGAAAATCACAAACAGTGGAGCCTTACTTCAGAGGGACAAATATAAAGATTTTATCAAAATTTTCTAAATTTTTGCAAGCAACAATTAAATGGAGGAGAATATTTAAAGTATGGAAGAAAAACATAACAAAATAGAGCAAAACTAAAACAGAAACAGAGAAGTTTAGAATCTCTTATTCAACAAAATTATTATGAGAAGAAAACATTGTCCGACATACAAGAACAATAACAAAAAAAGGTCATTTTTTTTTTCTTTGTCAGTCGTGGGGCTTGAACTCTAGGCCTGGTTACTGTCACTGAGCTCTTCAGCTCTAGGCTAGAACACTACCACTAGTGGCACAGCGCCATTTCTGGCCTTTTTTTTTTCTTACTGTTTATGTGATGCTGAGGAATCCAACACAGGGCCTCATGTATTGGAGACAAGTACTCTACCACTCTGAGCCACCTTCCCAGCCTCAAAAGTTAGTGAATTCTGTCCTTCATCTTCCCAGATTCATCCATCAAAGTTCTTCAGAAGGAACAAAGAAAGGAATCATCTGAAATGTCTTCCAAATTGATCTTGGTAATTCCAAATCACTTTTGATGAAATGGCATTATTTAGTGTGACACAATTCAATGAATGGACAGTCATGGTGTTAGTGACCTCTTCTAAAGAGATCATCTGTAAATAAATCTCAATCCCTATTAGGTTGGAAAAGCTCATGACTAACAACTTTCACCTCCAGAATCCCACTCCCAGCTAATCTTTTAGATGAGGCTGATTGTCCATTGCTCCCCTTAGAGTCTCATTATCAAATTTGAACCATGAAGCCTTGTATTTGCCCTGGTTACTAGCCTCGAATTCACTGGTTAGAATCCTAGCTTAGGCCATTCTTGATCATCCTTGTCTATAGTTTTCATGAGTTCACAGCTGGAGAGTATTCACTATGTTTAGTCCTGCAAATTAGACTCTGCCTTTCCAATATAAAATTACAAATTTGTTTCTTTTCACATGTTGTCATAAATTTCTTATAAGGACCCATATAATAGTCATCCCTGGACAAAAGAGTCCATCAACAATGAGGAGAGGACTCTGGAGGTAGGATCTTAAAATATTAAAAACAGCATTTTTGTTTAGATGCCTTTCTGAGTAAATATAATTTAAAATAAAGTAAGTATGAAACTGGGCACTGGTGGCCCATACATGTAGTCCTAGCTACTCAGGAGCCTGACATCTCAGATCATGACTCGATTCCCACACAGGCAAGTATATCTGTGAGACTCTTACGTGGCTGCAATGGTAAAGCACTAGCCGTGAGCATAAAATCTAAGGAACAATAACACTGAGTCCCTGAGTTCAAGCCCTATTACTGAAATAAATAGATTAGTAAATAAAATAATTTATTAATCAACTAAATATAGCTACTCTGTGGCTATACATTTAAGAGACAATTTTCTAAACATTCCAGAGCGAACATGAGATGAAATAAAGTCATATATGTTGATGCTTGGTTTTGTTATCAATGCCATGAGAATGTATCAAAGAGTTTGATCTAGAATAAATGAGTATATAGAATGAACTTTATTATTCCTGACAACTGAGATGACAGTTTGAATATCTAGTGAATGCAATCATGGATTGACTCTTATCTAAATGACAGGTGTTCACTTTTCAAAAAGGAAGATGAAGATGAGAATTTTTTAGTTGGATATGAGAACAGAACATATTTTGGGAATTTGACACACAAAATATCAATCAATAGACTATCTGCTGAAGAGTTTCCATAAGACAATAAAATATATGTAGGGGTATCAGAGTAACATATAAAATATATCATTCAGTTTAGAGGACTTGTGAAAGGATTAAAAAGATGGTTACATTTCATTTCCATAGAGCTATTTTTTAATATTATTTGTGGCTTGGACAGTTTTATTTATTTTTATTAATGAGTTTTATTATTGTGAAAATATGTACAGAGGGATTACAATTACATGAGCAAGGTAATAAAGACATATTTTTGAATTTTTAAATTTATTATAGGTATATTAAAAGTTACTTTGAGATGGCACATTGGCAGGTTTGATATTTTCTGATATTATGGATATTTAAAAACAAATTACCTTTCAAAGTTTTATCCAAAAAGAAGGAAAAAGGGAGGGTGTGGGTATCTTTCCATAGCTGAAAGTACTTAAAAAAAACTGAGAGGAAAAAAATCTAAATAAGATATCATTCTTGATAAAGAAATGAGGCAGTTTCAAATTAAAAGTACAAGTTTAAGTAGTTTTCATAAAATATTAAAACTAAAATTACATGCATAAGGTATTTAATTATAAGAATAGCAGTGAAATTTAAACAGAACAGGATTTATCAATGATAAATAGGCATTTTTAGTGCAAATACTGCAGAAAAATTTTCAAAGCAAAGATCATAATCATTCTAATCTATATAAAATCAATCTCAGTTCTTTAAACAATGTAGAGTACATCTGAATGCAGCCATTGCAATGAAATGCCAACTTAAAAATCTTAAATAATGTACTAAGTTTTATGTCCCATTTCTCTCTTGGCAGTCCATGTTTTCAGGAAAATCTATAATGGAGCAGGAGATTGGCTGTGTATTGCTATCTCTTGTTGAAGTTTTTCTTCCTTGGCTCTTCTACAATGGCAAATTGTTCTTTTTTCCATGAAGCTACTGAGAAAAATCATCTATTTCAGTTTTTCCCTCCAAGAAATCTTCAGCAATATTATCAGATTCTTCCTCAGCTTCATGTGCAGCGACTTTCAATCTTGCCTTTAGGCCAACTGCACTACAACTCTCACTCAGTTCATGTTGTCTCTGCATCTTCTTTTCAAACTTAGATTTCATTTGTGTAAGTAACTCATACTTATCTAAGACAGTTTGCCTTTTGGCTTCCAAACTGGGCTCCAAGAGGAGATTTTTCTTGCTAATTCCTCAATACTTTTTACTAAATCATCCTTGTCATTAATAATTTGTTTTAGCTGAGGTAAACTCAGAAACTGTTCTAGTAATACTTCCTCTTGTTCATTCATATCTGTGAGTTGTGACACACTTAATTCTGAGAGTTCTGGAAATGCATCAGGGACATTTGACATCATGTACCCAAAACCATTTTGGCTTATCGGTGTTGAAGTTTCCACTGTGGGAACAGGCAATGGCAGACTTGAAAGGACACCAAATGTAGGAGAGCAGAGTTGGCTGTTGTATAACTTGTTGTTGAAGAAGAAACAGTGTCAGTAACAAAGAAGTGATGTTCTGTTAGCTTCTTGAGGAGGATATGCAGGAAGAAACGGAAAACACTGAGAAGCATAAGGAGGCAGTCCACCTGGGTTACTATACAGGTATGGAAATGCTGTTGAAGTGGGAGTTAAAACAGGAGAATTCTTCCAAAACTCATCCAACAGACTCTGGCTAATCTTTCCAAGATCTGAGTGCATTGTAAAATTGCTTACTAATGGAGAGGTAACATATATTCCTTGTTTATCCATTAAAGGATGTCGGATTGGTGGATAAACACTGATCACTGTTTTTTCCTGAGGAAACTGTGGAGGAAGTAGTATATTAATGTTAATTGTCAAGTTGTTTACAGTGAAGGGCAATCTGTATTCCACATCTTTCTGAATTTCAGCTATACTGGAGTGGGAGTTCTGGAGGGACTCGATCAGGCGCTGCTTCTGCTGTTGGAGGCTGGTGAGGCCACCACCGGGGACCCTGCTGTGGAGAAGGAGGTGCTCTTGGTCAGGGGAAAGAGCCAGCTCATCCTCCTTGGGTCCCCGGGCCCAAGGCCCTAGAGGTTTGGGCCTGCTTCTCCCAGAGGCTGCCCGGCAGGTCTCCAGCAGGTCTCCAGCTACAGAGGAGTGGCCTGAAATACCCAAGGTCCGAGTCCGGGGGTGGGGGTGGGGGTGGCGGAGGGGCAGGTGGTGGGGCAAGCCAGAGGCGTCTTTTACCAAGCAAGCCAGGTTCCTGTTCCCCGGGTTTGGGGGCCATGACATAACTGGAGAGAGCTGGAGAGGAGCAACTTGTTGGGCAGGACACAAGCAACCAGGATCCTACCCTTGGAGGCCCAGGTGCCCCAGACTGGCTAGCCAGTCAGATTGTAACCCGGCTGCGCTCTGCGTGCCTGGCCTCCTCCTACTATGAGGACATTTCTTATCAAGCATTGTTGCCTCCTCCTTTGTTTCTCCTTACCATCCCTGCTGCAACACCCCCTCTCCCCCATCTAGTCCCCCGACTCCTCCCCAAAGTTGTAAAGTTCATATTTCAACTTAATGTCTTGTACATTTCATTGTTGCAATGGGTCCACATGTATCCCTATTTAAACAATTTGTTTTTCCCTTCCCCTCCACAAATTATACCAACATTAACTACAGTGAAAACAGGAGTTATACCATGGGGGAAGGACACACAAAGCAACAACAACAACAACAAATCACCCTGGGCTGGGAAGGTGGCTCAGTGGTAGAGTTCTTGCCATGCATGCAGGAGGCCCTGGGTTCAATTCCTCAGTACCACATAAACAGAAAAAGCTGGAAGTGGCACTGTGGCTCAATAAGTAGAGCACTGGCCTTGAGCTGAAGAGCTCAGAGACAATGCCCAGGCCCAGAGTTCAGGCCCCACAACCGAAAAAAAATCACTTTATAAAACGTTAGAAGCAATAGCAAGAAAGAAAAAACACTTGAGTGCTTATCTTGAGGTCTATTTTGCCTAACTCCAACTTATCTGACTTTTTCTGCTTGACTCAATACATACACTGGTTATTGCAAATAAGGGAAACCATGGGACCTATGTTTCTTTGGGCCTGGCTTACTTCACTTAATATAATTTTTTCCAAGTCTGTCCATTTCCTCACAAATGGGGCAATGCCATTCTTTCTGATGGAGGCATAGAATTCCATTGTGTATATATACCACATTTTCTTGATCCATTCATCTACTGAGGAGCATCTGTGTTGGTTCCATATCTTAGCTATGGTAAATAATGCTGCAATAAACAGTTGTGTTGGTAGCTTTAGTATGGTCTTGTTTGTGATCATTTGGGTAAATGTCCCAAATTGAGTCACAGGGGAGCTCTATGTGGAGTCTTTTGAGGAACCTCCATACTACTTTCCAATGTGCTTGAACAAATTTACACACCCACAAACAATGCAGTAAGCTTGGACAGTTTTAAATTAGCTACCAACATATTCTTTTTATATATTTTTATTGTAAAAATACTGTACGGAGGGGTTACAGTTACATGAATAAGGTAGTGAGTACATTTCCTATCCAGAATTGTTACCCCCTCCTTTGTTTTTTCCCCTACCATCCCTTCTCTCCCCAATTCCACAACTCCTCCCACCCCCTTCCAAAGTTGTAAAGTTCATTTTTAACATAGTGTCTTGTACATCTCATTGTTACAATGGGTCAAGCTCTTTCCTTACTTTAGCATTTTGTTATTTCCCTTCCCCTTCCCAAATTACAAAAAATGTATATACAAGATGCAGGGCACTGGAATCAAATACAGATATTTTTTCTGCATAAAATACTATTGGATGAGAGCAAAAACATACCTTGAACAAAGGTTCCATTGGCTTTCTCTGCAGAATATGTGTAAAGCCTGCAAATGAATCCAAGATACCCTCTATCCACAGACTCACAAATCATGTAAAATTTGACTCATATTCTATATTACATTGTTTAGAGATGTGTGTGTGTGTGTTTGTGTGTGTGTGTTTTTGTGTGTGTGTGTGTGTGTGTGTGTGTGCAGGTATTGGGGATTGAATTAGGACCTAGGCACTGCACTTTTGCTTCTTTATTCAAGAGTGATACTCTTTCACTTGAGACATTGGTCCACTTCTGGCTTTTTTAAAAATAAGTTTTGTTTTTAATTGTGAGAATACTGTACAGAGGAGGGGTTACAGTTACATGAGCAAGGTAATGAGTATATTGCTTATCAAGCATTGTTGTTTCCTCCTTTGTTTTTCCCCTATCATCCCTTCCCTCCCACTTCCACAACTACACTCTCCTGTTCCCCCCACCTAAGTTATAAAGTTTGTTTTTCCACCTAAATTGTAAAGTTTGTTTTTCCCTCCCACTTCCACAACTACACTCTCCGGTTTCCACCACCTAAATTGTAAAGTTTGTTTTCCCTGTTTTCTTGTACATCTCATTGTTGCAATGGGTCAACCTATATCCCTGTTTCAACAATTTGTTTTTGCCCTCCCCTATACAAATTATACCAACATCAAATACAGTGAAAACAGGGGTTATACCACGGGGAGGGACATACAAAGCAACAAAGAAATCACATGGTACCTTATAAATACATTAGAAGCAATAGCAAGCAAGAAAAAAAACACAATTGTGTCCTTATCTTGGCATTCATTTTGCTTAACATAATCTTATCTGACCTTTTCTGCTTGTCTCAGACATATACTAGTTGTTGCAAATAAGGGAAACCACTTGTGGCTTTTTGCTGGTTAATTGGAGATGAGTCTCATAGACATTTCTGTACAGGTTGGCTTTGAGCTGAAATCCTCACATCTCCACCTCCTGACAGGTATTATAGACATGTGTACTTTACTGTTGCTCACATTTGCTACTGATAAATTTAATCCCAAGCACTGTATTTTTGCTATGAACTTCAGAAACAAAATTTTCTGGCTTTATTAAAATTTAAAATGAAATGTGCCTGCTTTTTTCTTTCTAAATAAATGTGCCTGCTTTTATTTCTTTTAAGAAATCCTTTATGGGGCTGGGAAGGTGGCTCAGTGGTAGAGCTCTTGCATTACATGCATGAGGCCCTGGGTTGGATTCCTCAGCACCACATAAGCAAAAAGAAAAAAGCCGGAATTGGCACTGTGGCTCAAGTGGTTGAGCCCAGGCTCAGAATTCAGGCCCCACAACAGGACCCCCCCCCAAAAAAAGAAATCCTTTATATGCTTTACTTCTTATTTAGAAAGAACTTGGCTTCAGAAAGATAAATGAGATTTTTAAATTTACCACCAAGCTTAAGAAATGAAGCTTGCATGAACAGTCTTAGACTTCTTAAATCTAAAAGTATTCTTCAACTTGAATTTTTTCTGTCAGCATTTACAACATTGAAAGGAAATAGTTCCAAAGAATTATGACACTTGATACTTATTTGGCAAAAGTAGAGCATGACAATAGTAAAATACGGTTATTTTAAGGGGTTTGAAGCAATGGAATACTTGGAACCTCCATAGTCTATTCAGATAGAATTTTAGAGACTTGGCATGGTCTTGGAGACACAGCATTTGCAGGCATCCTTGAGGGATATATGTTCATGTCCGAAGTTTTGGATTCTTAAGGAGGTCCAAGACAAAATTTAGTATCAAAAATCTGTGAACACAGACAAAATAAGGAAATAACAAGGAGCACAAATCTGGAGATGAAATCTCTTACAGGACTTTGAATATATTAGAGAAAGTACAGAGAAAGACTAAGGTAGGCTGGGCAGCTTCCCTCTGTGTTTGATAAGTGATTTTGTCTTAATATCACCTTCTTCAAGAGGTATTTATTATTGCTGTTGTTGTAATTGTTATTATTATTTGTGACATGGCTAAACTGCATGTTTTGCATGTATTTAGATTTTAATCTCATGGAAATTTCTTTGGTAGTGGAATCTTCATAGTTAATTGGCTCAAAATTATATCATTAAGAAGGAGCCTAGTTATAGGAAATGTACTCATTACCATATTCATGTAACTGTAAACCCTCTATACAGTATCTTTGCAATAAAAATATATATCAAATAAAAAAAGAAGGAGCCTAATATAATATGCCTAATTTCCTTAAAACATAAGAAAGTTTGGACAAGGAGATAATCATTGAAAATAATTCAGAACAGAAAGATGATAGTCATCTAGAATTCAAGGAAAAGGAAGGCCACAACAGACCCTTTTAATACAGCCCAGAGCAAGAAGTAATAACTTCAAAATCTTTACTTTTGTAGCCCCCAAAATTGTGAAAAAAAATCTATCATCCATCTATCTGACTGTCTGTCTGTCCTTCTCTATCTGCTTTTCTATATAACATCTATCTGATTTAGTTTAGGAAGTAGAATCATTAGCTTTATGCATGTTAAGTACACTGAGCTACAGTCCCAGCCCAATTTCTGTAATCAGAGTTTCTGTTTGACTTCCTTACTGCACCTTTAGGGAATAGATACATGTGTGGGTCTTTCCCTTAGTACTAACTAGCAATAAGCAATAAGCAATAATAAGCCATAAGCAATATAACACTATATATTACTAGAAATAATAGAGTTTTCTTAGAATGCATAAATTTTATGCTTATATAAGTGTAATATGTTATAAAAATAACTGTATAAGCATAATAAGCAGATATTTTATTATATATATAATATATATAAAGATATATTATATCTTTATTAAGATATAAGATATATTATATCTTTATTAGTACATGTTTCCGGAGGGAATATTTCCTGAAACCAGGCTGCATTGCCAGCTATACCTGACAAAATTTAGCTGGAGATCACAACAGATTATCTTCTTATCCCTCTACTTGCTTATCAATATATGGTTGTTATAGTCTAAACAATAATTAGATGGCTAAATGCAAGATTCTTCATTGCTGAGTGCACTCGGTAAATTTTCCTCTGATATACTGTAAACATTCAGTATGCATTTATATATCTTTTATAAATTCAGGAGATTTTTTGTTCTACTGTTTTCATTTTCTTTATGCTTTCTAAAACCAAGGTGAAACTTTGTCTTTCATTACTTTACCATTATCTTTTTCCTCAATATGCAAGTGTGTTAGATTGTTATCTTTCTCTTTCCTGGTTTGGGCTTTATTTCTGAAATTTTCACTAATATCTGTCATTTTCTAAGTCATCTAACTATGCTTTCTGTTTGCCCATCCCTTTTCTTTCATGTGCCTTTCTCAGTAGGCTTGCACTTTGCCCACAGTGGCAAAATATTCCAATGCTTGTTTCATGTATGTTGTAAGATTTTCTCAGTTTTCATCCCATTATCAGCTGTTACTTGTTTTGCAGGAATCTCTAGCACTTTAAAATATTATCGCTGTATGAATCCTATAATTTTTGTTTCTTTTAAAAATATCCACTGAGGAGAAAGTGCTTTACTCAGATTTTGTAATTATAGTCTAGTTGACTAAGGACAAGGGAAAGAATTTTCAAAAGGTTGTTTATATTTCTCTTTTGGTCGGTATTTTCGTTTCTGAATATTTATTTTTTATTTTTCCCGAAAAACTGGGATACTTAAAAACGGAGATAAAAGCTGAGACTTTTAACAAGTGGAAAATCCTTCCCTTCCATCTCTCTCTGGTGCTCTCTCTTTGTTCACATTTCTCTCTCTCTCTCTCTCTGTCTGTCTCTGTCTGTCTGTCTGCCTGTCTCTCTCTCTCTTTCTCTCTCACTCATTCTTTTCTCTTATTCGTTGTTCCCCTTGTCTCCTTCCTGAAAACATGTGTTGTCTCCAAATATTCACTTTTTTCTCATTTCATAAATGCTTTTGATGCAGTGTGGCTACTTATTCAGTACATATGGCTCAGCTTGAGTCTGGATTTCTATACAATTTCCTCATTACATATTTGTTAATTTTAATTGACAAATAAAAAATATGTATATTAAGTGATATATGCATATGTTGTAGAAAGATTCAATCAAGATCATTATTTAACCATCTATCATCTATCTTATTTATTTGTTGCCTGATAAACACATACTCTGGTTCTTTTGTTGGGCTATTCTGAATATTACTAATATAAACATGAGTGTGCAGGTGTGTCTCTATTGAATGCTTACTTATATTCCTTTGGATACATACCGGGGAGTTTTCTCGCAAGATATATGGCAGTTTCAGTCTTTTGAAGACGCTTCATACTGTTTTTCACAATGGCTGCACTGATTTATATTTAATTCACCTCACATTAGTGCTGCTTGTTTTCTTAATGATTGTCATTCTGATTGTAGTGAGATGGAATATCTTTATCATTTCAATTTTTTATGACAAAGGATGTTGAGTTTTTTTCTGTTTATTGGCCACATATGCTTCATTGAGAATTGTCTGATCATTTATTTTGTCCAGCTACAAACTGGATTCTTTTCTTCAGTTTTCAGTTGTTTTAAAATTTTTTTAAAGTATAGTCCTTTACTTGACAAATAGCTAGAAAACATTTTCTTCCATTTTATAGATTTTCCTTAGATTTGAATACTTATTTGCTTTGATGCCCAGAAGTTGTTTAATTTGATGCAAAAGCATTTTCAATTTTTGCTCTTATTTCTTGAGCAATTTGCATTCCTTTCAGAAAGGAGTCTCAAATTTAACTACCTATTTACACATTTTTAAATAGCCATGCATAGTAATACATGTCTGTAATGACAACTACTCAGAAGGGAAAATGAGGATGATTGTGACTGGAGACTGACTATTTCAAAGTTAGTGATACTATCTAATAGACAAAATTAAACAAAAGTACTGCTGACTTGTTTCAAGTGGTAGAGTGCCAGAGAAAGACATTATCACAATGAAAGAAAAGGAGAGAGTGGAGGAGGAGGAAGTAGAGGAGGAAGAGGAGGAGGTGAAAGAAGGAAAAACCACAATAGTCTACTATAACTAGAATTGTCTTATTCTTCAAATAAGCGAATTCCCTTATTTTTGAATTCTGTATATCATCATGTGCCCAATAGTATCTTCAATAAAAATTTCTTTCCCTAAACTTCAAGATTTTTGTGGAATCCAGTGTTCTTTCTCTTTTTAAATAAATCCTCCATTGTCTCTTCAAATAATTTACCACATATATAGTTTTCATTGCTCTAAACATATAAATATGTCTCTCTCATTTACATATCTGTACACCTTTATGTTTAAATATAGTTTATCTTATTGTATTTTAAGAATAATATTTAATAATAATTAATTTATTTGTTTTTTCTTTCACTCAATCCATACTCCATTCTTCAAATATGGAAGCCAGTCATCTATCTGGTTACTTTTTATGAACTTCATGTACAGATTCAGAAGACAATCAGTCTTTCTTCATTAGTAGGTCATTTTGAGATTAGTGGTATCACTCTCTATGAATCAACTATTAATAATCAAAAATATATTGCTTATATTGATAAAATAGTAACCTGAAGAGATTCATCAGGGCCCATGCATTCGAAGAGCCAACGTTGAATATTCTAATAATGTCAAAAGATCGAAAATGAGAAATGAAAACTAAGGAATGTTTGGAATGCTAATATCTGAGTTTTAAAATGAAAAAAATGTACATGAATTGTGATAGTAATATTGTAGAAACTTTGTGAAATATTTGGCCAGGTTCTTATGAAATTTAATGTAAATCTATTAGAGAACCCAGGAAAGATTTAAAGAAATACAACTTGTGCATACAATATGAGTGTGTAATTAAGCATTTATAAATATATGTATAACTACATTTGTGTAGATATTTGTAGAAATGTTTCCTATAATAGGTAATCACTATAATAAATTGTTATAAATTTATTTTAACTATTGGAACCAATATTTTGATTTCAGAGGTTTGTATTATTATAATAATGCTTGCTTCACTATCAAGGTTTTATCATTTCATTGTCATTCTTAAATACTTTATTACATCTTTTTAATATTGCTAAGTGTGAAGGCCTTGAAAATCTAATATTTCATGTTTTTGTTACTGTCTGTCATGATGGTTGAATTCTTATTAGTGGGAAATCCTTTGAAAAAGTTTGTTTTCAGTTGTGTTGAAGGAAACTTTAAGACATGGCTGTAAACATCCATCTTCTATCACGGCCATCTAATGGTCATGTTCTAACAGGACCAATATATGTCAAAACTTCAATAAAGCAAAGGATGTATAGATATTTAGAATGTAAATTATATATATATATATATATATATATAATTTGCTTGTGGCTAGGTCAGTGATTCTACATCCTACATTCTTTGCTTAATATTTTACATTTTTTAACCCAGAGCTCAAATTTTAAAAAAAGACAAAATACTCAAAACCAACTACTCCTTTCTTATTTTCCTGGTGGCAAGAATGTTCTATACCCATGTGTTGTTTCAGTGTGCATGACTTATTTGATCAAATTTTAATGTGGGGTCTGAATTGGTGCTCTTTCCTACACTTCAACATGTGCTTGATTTTCAGCTCAGTCTGTTTTGCTGGGCTTGGAATTTGCCCTGTCTTGATGGTATAATTCATTCAGTGCATGAAAGTATGTTTTATGAATAAATCAAGAATGTAGAATAGTTTTACATTTCAATTCTTTAGAAAGATTATTTATATCATCAATGTAAAACACAAAATGCAGCAGTCTGCCATTTTCTAATCTGGATTTTAGGAGGGTCTTATTATTCACATCATATTCTCCCAAATTGCCCTTGCCGTCAGTAGAGTGTGCTTGGCAGCTGTAGTCGGTCTGGGCATGAGCACCAATCTGATTTGGCTAATAGACTGTGAACAAGCTTATACACTAGATCCAAGCAAAAACTTTAAATGTATGGGAAAGGTTTGGCTATTCCTTCATCTTGAGTCCTAGAATGAGATAATATGTAGAAAAACTAGAGCTGTTTCAGCTGACCAGTGAAGCTTCTGTAAATAAAATCAAAAAGTAATTTTTTGCTGTTAGCTGCAATCAATTTGGGTTTCCTTGTTGCCATAGCAATGAATGACAGACCAAGCAGAGTGATTTTCATTTCCCTTTGGTTCTTATTCCTCTTGTATTGATAAGATTGATACTCTGTTTTCATGACAGTTTCCATTTTTTTAAGCAGCCTTCTAATTTTTCAAATAATTTTCTGTGCTCCTAAATGGGAGACTTCTGGCACTTGCCAAACTACATTGCCCATAATTATCATAATGGTCTCTTTTAATTAAAAATGACTTAATTGTATTTCATTTTTGCATGATCTCCTATTTTTTATCCACTGAAGGAAAGGTATAATATACTCTTATGTCATTCATATGGTACATGGTAAAAATATGGAAGGTTTTCCCTAACATTTAAATCTAAAATGAAAACAAAATCCAGTAGGTAAATTCACCCAAGATATTTCAAATACTCTGGCTGCTCCAGTAGCCAATGAGGGCAAAGGATTATCTTTGTTTTTCTTTGTTTAGTTCAGCTTAACATTTGTCAGCCTTGCTGATCTTTTAGAAGATAGACTGTTTTGTTGATTGATTCATTCTTACTTGATCTCCATTTAATTGATTTCTGCCCTAATATTTAATTATTTCTTTCTGACTACTAATTTGGGGATTGGCATGTTTATTTTTTATTGTGTTTAGCTAGTTATACGATAAGTATTCAATTAACATGCCAGTTTAAGACTACAATATCTCTTGACTAATGTTATCCTTCAATAGTTCAACCCTATCTCTCTTAGTTCCATTTTCACATATGAACAGACCAATGCCCAAATAGCTTCAAATAAACTATTAGGTTGAGTTCTCTATTTATTTCAGGTGCATGTGTGGTTGTTTGTGGTTGGTGATTTTCTTATGTAGGTATTTATAGGCATAAACATTTTTTTTAAATTACTGGCTTTTACATTCCCAAAGGTTCCGGGATTTTTAAAGATTTTTATGGCCTAATACATGATCTGTTTTGTAGAAATTTCCATCCATGACTAGAAAAATGTGTAATCTTCTACAGTTGGGTGAAATACTCTAGAGGTGTCTGTTTAGGGCATTTTATCCATTGCATTGTTTAGTTCTGAGATAAATTTGTTGACCCTTGGTCTGGATCCTTCTTTATTGATAATATGTAAGTTAGCATGTATTAAACACACTTGAACAACTCATGATTAGTATAGTGCTTTTCATCGTAGCTAAGCTACAGAAGCAGCCTAGATGCCCTACAACTAATGAATGATTAATGAAAGGAATATAAGATGAGCTCTGTTGGTTGGTGGGTGCCAATGGATGGGGAAAGAAGGATGTAGGCAAGAGTAGGTGAAGAGGGGTGAATATAGTCAAAATACTTTACATACTTGTATGCAAACAGTACATTGAAAGTTGTTAAAATGGGTTTAATGAGCAAATTATGAACGACAATTATAGAGGAGGTGGATTTGATCAGGTTACACTGGACACATGAGAGAAAGTAGCATAATTAAGCCCATTTGCATCCATAATATATGCTAATAAACAGGGAAACAATATACAATAGAGTATCATTCAGCTCTAAAGAAGGAAATTATGTGATTTTCAGGAAAATGAATGAAACTGGAGATCATTATATTAATCAAAGGACGCCAGCTTCAGAGGGGCAAATATGATATGCTTTGTCTTATATGTATAGAAATGATATATATTTAAAGAGATATATACATACACACATTATACATTCATATATAGATACACACCCATAACAGAGAGAGGACAGAGAGAAAGAGGGAGAATTTGATTTTAATATTGGGATTCTTTGTGGAGACAAGTGGAGAGAAGGAAAGAGAATGAAGAAGGCTGAAAGATATTGAAATACATGTTTATGTATAGTTATGAGTAGAATTAAAAATAAACAATAAAGTGAAGGAATATACATTATCATTATATCAAGAAAAATAAAAATATCCTGAAGTGAGGACCACATCTCCTGTGATCTTTCTGAGCTAGAGAGACCCAGATATAATCCATTCTCAATCAAACTGAATGAAGCAAACACATAACTAAATGTGGAAATAAAAAAGGGACTGTGTGACAGGCACACTGAGAACAAGCCCTCAACCATCTTCCCCCAAGTGACTGATATAGCCGTAGCTGGTATAGCCTCACTACTAGTAACCTCTCATTAAAAATAATGCCATATGGAATTTTTCAGTTTGCTTTTTTCAGAACCTAATCAATAATCTTAAGTTTGTACCAAGATTCTATATCCTGAAATCAATGGGAAAAAAAGTAGTAAGAATCAGTGGCTTTTGTGACTCTCCAGGCTTATTCTGGAATTGAATATCTACATAATGAAGTTTGGTCATCATGAGCAAGATCTATATTTCATTCAGGAATATAACACTAGGTGTAAGAATTCAAAGCCAACTAACAATTCATCAAATTTAAGAACTGGAAAATATCAGTTCCTGTGAATTTAACAAGTTATTTGGGGGGGGGGGTTAACTCAACAGAAAGGTGGCATACAGGAGCTGCTGCATTACTAGTGGAGGTATATTTATTGATTTAGGACTTTCTTAAACATCTGTACTAACTTGGTGAGACAAAGTCAGAGTTTTAGAGTTATGGTATATGCATTTCATTAGATAAAGTATTGCAATAAATTTTATACAAACCATTAAGGTATACAAATACCTTGGATAAATAAAAATTACACAAAACTATGGAAAATTTTCCCCAGTTTTCAATGCATAATTATAAAGTGAACGAAATTTTCATTTATTTTTGCTTGTGATCTTCTACCCTACTTTAGTAATACATAATTTCATTGTTATTATTAAGGTGTGCACAGAGGAGTTACCATTTCATAAGTCAGGATATGCCTTTTCCTCTAGTTTAAAAAAATGTTTCTAATAAATCAAAATAACTTTGAGTATTCGGTTTACTATATGGTGATGACATGAACCTTCAGAGAACATAATATCCCAAATTCAGAACAATTAGAAAGTAGATATTATAGTGGAATGAATAATTTGAAACAGAAAAATGAATTTACTGTAGTATATGTTCTCTGAGTCTTCACTTGGGCTAAAATAGGAATAATGTGCCAATGGAAGCTAGTGAAAAAAAAGAATAGTTAAAAACTGCTCATCTGGAGGTGATTGATGAAGATTAAAAATGAAACCAAATGATAGCTCTGACAGTATTAATAACCGCAGTTTCCGTCTCAAAAAGAAAAACGGGAAAAGAATGAGCAATATATGAAGCATGAATAGAAACCACCCAAAACAAATGTTCAACAAGAGAACAAATGGAACATGAAACACCCCATCCTTAGTCTATGAAAAATAAGAATTGAGAAGGTGTGTTCTAAGATGCACTGTGATAAATCCTGCATATACAATAGGATCATCATGCAACAGAAATAAAACCCAGTATTCTGGGATCAGGAATGCTTTAGACATGATGATAAAACCAAATAATTTATTTATAACTTGAACAAGCAAAATATTCCTGAATTCATTCATGCATTACAACCAAAATGAAAACCATCATAGATTTTAGGTTTATCAATATATATTATTGAATAGTATGCAGAAAAAATTTACACACATCTTATGAATTCTATAATATGTGAATTTTTACAACATACAATTGATACAGACTTTAATTGTGATTCATGATTTTATACTTAATATATAATATTTTTTAATGTTAAGAGACAAAGTTCTGATTATCAGTATCTGAAGAACTGATTTTTTTATTCCTTTCTCTACGTTTTACTTTTGCAAGTGCTTACACATTTGAGTTAACTGAATAAAGTGTTAATTCAACTGAATAGAATGCTAGAAGGAAGAAGAGGATACATTCTCAGAGGACAAGAATGTCAGCATAAGTACGCTGTGGTTAGAGGTGAAATAGGGATGTGTGGGCTGATTGAGTCTAGTAGGTGTATTGAGTAAAAGTGTGAGATAGGTACTATAGTTGGATGCTTGCTTGTCTTCAAAAGAAAATTGAAACCCAAATTCATATTTCTTAAAATTAAAGACCCAGAAAAAAGTATTTTTCAAGACATGGGCCATATATATATATAATGGTTTGAAAGAATATTCCTTAGCAGATCCTTTCATGTAATTTTAGGAGAATAATTATAATTTCAATAAATTATTAAGTATTATACATCTATAATTTATCATTACAATTGTTTAAAATTGGAGCATGGTGGTACATAACCTTTCATACAAGATGCTAAGACATGAGAATTATAATGAGGTCAGCTTGGACTACATAACAACTTTCTGTTTCAAAATTACCAAAATGATGATGATAATGATGATGATGATGATTACGATGATGATGATATTGATAAAACATTAGCAACAATAACACTTCCATATACATTATAATTTTATATTATTTTAAAAGACTAAGGCAGAAAGTTTTGTTTTAGTGTCAAAAGATATACCCATTTATATTAAATACAGTTATGCTCTAATATTCTCAATGGCATACTACACATATTATAAATTATGGAAATAATTGTAATGTTAGTAACACTGTTGTTGGTCCAAGGCCCAGGCTGACTTTAGACTTTGTATCTTCCTGCCTCAACTTCTAGAGTGCATTATTTCAGTCATATACCACAATGCTCAGTGTTTCTCACCTTAAAATTTTAATAGTGAGAAGAGCAGAACACAAATAACCAATGACTAAAGATATGCTTATGATTTCATCCTCTCACCTATATATTAAACAGTTCTTTGGTTATTGTCAAAAATTTATTTTATAGCTTGATTTTTGTTTATTTTTATTTTCTCCTGACTTAAAGCCTACCATAGGACAACCAGTATTATGTTGAATTGAAGCTACATCAGTGGAGATCTTTATCTTGTTCCTGTTCTCAGAAAAAAGAAAAGAAGAGAAAAGAAGAGAAGAGAAGAGAAGAGAAAAAAAACTTAAAGAAAAAGCTTTCAGCCTCCTTAAGTTAGCTCTGACCTTGTTCAATATTGACTTTTTCTCATTGAACTGTATTCCCTTTATATCTATTTTGAGATATTATCATAAAAATATAATTATTTTTGTCCAATGCTCTGTCTCTATTGTGACAACTACGTGATTTTTGTCCTTCACTCTCTCCATGGAGTTTATAACACTTTTTTGTGTCTATTGAAAGCTCCCCACATCTCTGACAAATCTAAGTTGACCATATTGAATGACCTGTTACTACGGTATTGTGACACTTATTTTGTTAGTATTTTGCTGAGGTTTTCCTCTTTTTAAAGAAAAAAATATCTAGGATATTCATCTGTCTCTTGTTTGACTAGCTTTGGTATTTGGCTAATACTGATCTTGTAAAATGAGCTTTTACATATTCCTTTCAATTCACTTTATTTTAGAAGAGGGGTGACATTAACCAAGATGCATTATTCTCATAACTTAATTTCTGGAATTGAAATCCCTTATGGACAACTACTTAATAATAACAAATAGGGTTTTTTAATGTTGACTTTTGCTAGATGCAGTTGGCTCCTTCCTGTAATCCTACCTACTCATTAAGCTGTCATTTGATGATCATTATTAAAATCTATCTTGGGCAGGAAAATAAGTGAAATTTTCATCTCAAATTAACCACAATAATGCCAAGTGGAGCTGTGACTCAAGTAGTAGAATGCTGGCATTGAGTATCAGAGTTAAGAAATATCATCAAGGCTCTAAATTCAAGCATCAGAACTGGCAAAATTAAACAAAAAAAAACAAAAGTTCTTAATTTTAAAAATTACTCTCATATGATTCTTTGCATGCTTATGCTATCACAGTGCTCCTCACTTTCTGCTTTTATCTTATGAATCTTTTCTGTTTTTTTCTAGATTAGCCAAGGATTTGTAACAAAATATTACATTCATTAATGCATTCTATCGCTTTTTCTTTTTATTTCAAGGATTTAAATTTTGATTTTTATTATGTACATCTTCCTACTAAAGTTAATGCTACTATTTTAAACTATAGTTCCACTCCTCTCTCCAGTTTTGAAACTGAGAACACAAATACTTTTGTAAAAGAGTTAATAGAATATGTTAAAATATTCTAAAATTTATAGTACAGAGTGCTCTCCACCACAATTTTAATAAAAGTCAAGAAATATGTTGACTAATAATACATAAATGTCTGTATTTGTTTTATATGTAAATTTGCATATTGAATTGCTAGAATCAACAAATGAAAAATAATACAAAACAAAAAATAAACCAATATTTTCTGCAGAAATAAAAGGATAGTGAAAATAGAACAGAGTGACAAGACATAGGAAAGTTTCACTTAATTTAGAAGATGTTAGAGAAAAAACAAGTCTAAAGATGAATGTTTTCTGAACATTGTGTGTGTCCATGTGTGTGTGCAAATTTGTGTGCATGCACATGAACACACACACACACACCAGTACTGAGACTATCACTCATGCTGTGGGCACTGTCCCTTAGCTTTTCCTCTCAAGAGGATGCCTGCCACTTTAGCATCACTTTTACCTCTGGCTTTTCAGTGGGTGATTGGAGGTAATGGTTTCATCGACTTTGCTGCCTAGGGTGTCTTCAAACCTTGATCTTCAGATCCCAGCCTCTTGCAATTTATTATATATATTATATACAATATGCATTATATAATATATACATAATATATTATATAATTTACAATGTCTTTCTATATATAGTCTCTGTGTGTGTTTAGAACTTTCTATCAGTGTCACATCTTCCACTCTTCTTCCACATGTACCCTGTCTTCCCTTCCCCAGTACCATCAAGTCTGCCACTCCCTTTTCACATATGTGTTTATTATTATGACTATATATGTTAGCCTTACACTTTTCCATTCATCCACTACTCAAACTATGTTTCAGCTACATTACATATTTTTACTTTTATTATTTTTATTTATTTATTTATTTATTTTTGGGTCCGGTCATGGGGCCTGAACTCTGGGCCTAGGCAAAGTCCCTTAGCTCTTCATTTCAAGGCTAGCACTCTACCACGTGAGCCATAGTGCCACTTCCGTTTTTTTCTTTTTGCTTACGTGGTGCTGAGGATTCGAACCCAGGGCCTTGAGCATGCAAGGCAAGCGTTCTACCACTGAGCCACCTTCCCAGCCCGATATTTTTACTTTTAGCGTGTAGTTTGTAATTTGCCATATTAATTCTAGAAGGGTTCTGTGAAAAAAGTAGATAATTATGTTGTTCAAAAACAATAACATCAGAATATATATACACACGTATGGAAATGATTGTATATGAATAAATATATCCTATAGTTTTTAATAAAATTTAATTTTAAGTTTTTTTTTGACAAATTGACTACATGACCATCTCCTATTATTTACCTTGTTGAATATTACATCTTCTTTATTTTTTTCCGGTCGTGAGGCCTTAACTCTTGGCCTGGGCACTGTCGTTCAGCTCTTTAACTCAAGGCTAGGGCTCTACCACTTGAGCCACAGCATCACTTTGGCTTTTTCTGCTTATGTGTTGCTGAGGAATTGAACCCATGGCCTCATGCATGCAAGGCAAGCACTTTACCACTAAGCCACCTTCCCAGCCCTGAATTTTACTTCTTCATGCTTATGATTCATATTTATTGGACATTAGGTGATATTTTTATACAGGAGGTATTGTGTAAAGTTCAATTTAAGGCAAATCTTTCTCCAAATCTTGCTGGCACAGTCCCATGATCCCAGTCTACTCTGGAGGCTGACTTCTGAGGATCATGTTTCAAAATCAGAACATCTAGGAAAGTGTGTAAGACTTTAATCTCCAATGAACCAGCAAAAAGCCAGAAATGGAGCCATTATTCAAGTGCTAAAGTGCTAGACAAAGCCAAATGAGAATTCAAGACCTAATTTCACGTGTTAGTACCTTCTTCCACAAATCTACAAGAAAAAACTGAAAACAACAAAGAAATCCATCTTCTTTCATCATTTGTTTGATATATGTAATCTACAAGTGAAATATATAATACACTGTCACTGTATCTTATAAACTTGAAATACACACACACACACACACACACACACACATGCCTTTTCCCCTCTATTTCCACAGCACTGACATGCTGAAAATTTTTGCATTTGTTCTCAAAACTTGCTGCAAACATTAAATCTACTTTGCTAAGAAATGATTGAGCAAGAAGGCATGCTACATTCCAATGCAAGCAACCTTCTCTACAGTAGTGTAGTGACCGTCTACTCGACCAGCGAGGAAAAACGACCACCACACCAGGAGTCTTCTCAGATCACGCTTTATTGGAGAGCCTTTTAGTTGTAGGAGAGCTTGGGCGCGAGAGAGCGTGCACCCAAAACACAGCCGCTTATATAGGGAATTCGAACACGGGTCTTTTCTATTGTTGGTCGCCTGCCTTTTACCGTCACCAGGTGTCATGGGATTGGCTGGGGACACTACCGAGCTCGTGCACGCGCACAGCCCAGGCGTCCCGCCAAGCACCGTCTGGAGTGGTAATCCTCAAAACTGCAAGGGAGTGGGCGGAGTCTCGCCTCGGCTCCCTACAGTTCCCCCTTCTTTGTTTTATGGCAACAGGTAAGAGTAGAGGTTGGGCCTCTGTCTAAGACATTAATGAGAGGACCTTGCACTGGCCTTCGCCTGAGGGGCGCCTTCCCCAGTGATGACCAGGCCCGTCCGATGCCTTTTTTGCAGAGGTGGGATCTTGGGCATCAACCCACTTGCTACCCAGCATGCTCTTCTTGAGGAGATGGTACCCTCAAGTGCAGTGCACTTGCCTGGCACCCTGTCCCAAATTGCAAATTGCATACCTGTCCCGGTGCAATGGGATCCCCTGATCCCTCGGGGTGCTAAGGCTATGCAGAATGGTAAGGCTTAACTGCCTCTTAGGGCCGACAGCCAGATCTGGGGTGAGGATCCACTCTCCAAAGCGGCTAATGCTTGCGAGATAACAACCTTGTCCCTTCTGGTTTGGGCTCGAAGGCGACAGACCAACCATAGGCAGAGCACGCATCCTCCCAAGCAGCAGGCTAAAAACATTCCGACTCCCACCCGCTCTTTGGAAAAGGACACCGCAGAGGCAATCCAGTCAGTAAATTGTAACAGCCCACAGCATCATTGGTTTAGCTATCACAGGGATTGCTATTAGCACTGTTGCTAACAGCAGGAAGATCAGCTGAGTGGATGGCATCTTCAAGATGGGGTTCTTCTGCAGTCTCCATTGGCCTGGTCAGTCTCGTTGGCACCCAGTGAGGTACTTCTTGACTCTGTGGAAAAACACAAACAGCTCCCCTGGATCTCGTTATTACCGGATCCGGTCCATACCATTTATTATTAATAACATCCTTCCACATAACCATGTCTTTAGTATCCATGGAGTCTCTTGTCATATGCCGATCTGCGGCAGACTGATCGTTGTCATTTAGAATTAAAAAATTAAGGGTAAAGAGCGCAAGAGAAAGTCTTTCCCTGGGGGACGCGGACTCAGCAACTCCCCCTTTTTGTTTTTGAAGCATTTCTTTTATGCTTCTATTAGCTCTTTCCATTATACCTTGTCCTTGAGGATTGTAGGGCAATCCGGTGGTGTGGGCAACCTGCATTTGTGCACAAAAGGCGCGAAAACCATGGGAAGTATAAGCAGGGCCATTATCCGTCTTAAGTCTAAGGGGCTTTCCCCAAGCTGCCCAAGCTTCTAAGCAGTGTATTCTGACGTGAGACACCTTTTCTCCTGCCAAAGGTGTGGCATGAATGACACCGGAAAAGGTGTCCACAGACACATGTAAATATTTCAACTTACCAAATTCCGTCAGATGAGTAACATCCATTTGCCATAGGGCGTTTGGTCTCAACCCCCTGGGGTTTACCCCCACATGGGGAGGATGAAGAAAGGTAACACAAGATTTACAGGCTTTAACAATATCTCTTGCCACATGCCTGGACAAATTATATCTTTTCCTAAGGGTATTAGCAGGTACATGATACAATCTATGAAAGTCTTTTGCCAATTCTACAGGATCAGCAGCGACCAGAGCCACAGCCCGAGTTGCCTGGTCCACCAAATCATTACACTTTGCCATTGGGCCCGGTAACATAGAGTGGGCGCAAATATGTCCAATATAAAAAGGATGTTTTCTGTTTAAGATAAGGGATTGAATCTGTAACAAAACATTAGAAATTGTACTGGCCTGCTTAACTGAAGCAGCAACTTCAAGAGAAGCAACGGCATTTACAACATATAATGAATCAGAAAATAAGTTAAAAGGTTGATCAAATCTTTTAAAAACTTCAAGCACAATTAAACATTCAACAGCCTGTGGGACATTCGGCCGAAAATTAAAAACTACCGGCTGTTTGTGTCCTTGAACAAAAAAGGCACCTTGTCCAGATTTTGATCCATCCGTAAAGATGGTTAGAGCATCAACCAAGGGCTCCTTTGAAGTGACAACAGGAAAATACACTAAATTTTTGTTAACTATGGCAAGCAGAGGATGCTTAGGATAATGATTATCAATTACATTTGGAAATGAGCAAACAAGAATTGCCCACATATCCATTGTGGCTGCTAAAATTTCAACTTGCTCACAGGTGTATGGAATAATTAATTTATCTGGAATTTTTGCAAAGTGCATTAAACAACACTTTATACCCAAAATTGCCTTTTTTTTATTTTTATTTTATTTTATTTTATTTTGTTTTTATTTTTTTATTTTTATTTTTTTTTCAGATCAAAATTGCCTGTTTAGCCACTAATTCAGGAAAATATTGAACAGTTTTTGCTCCCACAGAATCATAGCATTAATAGTTAGCCTTTGAAGCAAGGCAGTGGTATAATTGGCCGTCACTCCATAAGTCCTGACTGCCTCAACTAAATCTTTTAACTGGGAGTAGGAAACCGGCTCAAAATTTCTTTCAGCAATAATGGGATTCTCAAAAACTGGAAAGGCGGCCGCTAAAGGCGACCAGGTGCTGCCTTTTATAAAGTGACTCTTCCCTGCCGGCGGGCATGGCGGGGGGGCCGACGGGTGAGGGGCAGCTCCGTTTCCTCTTCCTGGCTGCTGCGGTACTCCCACCCCTAGGGGGCGCCACCCTCCATATCTGTCTGCCACGTGCTCCGCCGCAGCCTCTTCTAACTCTTCACTATCAGCTGGATCGAGCTGTTCTCCCTCCTCCTCTAACATTTCTTCCTCTGAGTCACTCACAAGATTACTATATTCTTGGTCCCGCCCTTCCACATGTAGGGCTGAGAACCGGTTTGCTTTTAAAGAAGGGCGCGGGAGTCTCCTTGAGACCCCCTCCTCTCTGAAACCCTTCTCCTTTTGTGAGGGCTGCAGCCCCTCTCGCTTTAATTCTTTAGGATCCTTCTGTCTTTTTTCCCTTTTTCTTTTAGGCCTCTTTTCCTCCCCATTACTGTATACTGACTCTGATAGACTATCCTGATGCTGCGTTAGTACTTTGCGTCCTTCCTGGATTAAATCAAACCCTCCCTCCTCGAGGCAACTGCGCACCATCAAAAAGACAAGCCACAAGGGAAGAAGCAATGCAAGCAACCAATAAATATCTAAATCTACAGTGAACAGCATACCGGGGGATATTTACCGACGTCTCCTCTCCGCGTGTTGAGTTCTGGCTCCGATTCGGCCTCTCGCGCGGGTCCCGTCCCAGGTTCGTTCCCGGGTTTCGGCACCAGTTGTAGTGACCGTCTACTCGACCAGCGAGGAAAAACGACCACCACACCAGGAGTCTTCTCAGATCACGCTTTATTGGAGAGCCTTTTAGTTGTAGGAGAGCTTGGGCGCGAGAGAGCGTGCACCCAAAACACAGCCGCTTATATAGGGAATTCGAACACGGGTCTTTTCTATTGTTGGTCGCCTGCCTTTTACCGTCACCAGGTGTCATGGGATTGGCTGGGGACACTACCGAGCTCGTGCACGCGCACAGCCCAGGCGTCCCGCCAAGCACCGTCTGGAGTGGTAATCCTCAAAACTGCAAGGGAGTGGGCGGAGTCTCGCCTCGGCTCCCTACACAGTAGCACCAAAATATTTGGAGTGCCAGTTGCAGAAGCTGTTTGGCAATTATGAAATGAGAGCTGGATTCATGCCGTGTCATTTTTTCCACTTTCTTCTATTGTGCCACTTTAGAAAATAGCACTGTGGGCTGGGAAGGTGGCTCAGTGGTAGAGTGCTTCCCTTGCATGCCTGTGGCCCTGGGTTCAATTCCCCAGCACCACATAAGCAAAAAGAAAAAAAGCCAGAAGTGGCGCTGTGGCTCAAGTGGTAGAGTGCTAGTCTTGAGCTGAAGAGCTCAAGAAGAGCACCCAGGCCCAGAGTTCAAGCCCCATGACTGACAAAAAGAAAATAGCACTGTAACATCGGTTATGAAAATATTTCCTTCATCATCTAACAACACCTGGACCCAATGGGGAAGATTCGATGATTTCCCAATGCAGAGATTATGTGCACACAGAAATAAAAGGTGTGTGTGTGTTTGTGTGTGTGTGTATGTCTGTGTATATGTGTCTGTGTGTGTATTCTATTTTAATAACCTTTTAAAATGTTTGCTTTTTAGTGTTTCATTATGATAGTTCTAGTCATATATACAATTTATCATAATTAACTTATCCCTTCTAGGATTCTGCTTCTTCTTCAAATGATTTCTGCACCTTACAATGTTCTGTTTTCATATAGGCATATGAAGTACATATATGCATTTTCATCCTCCACCATATCTCTAGGTTTTCTCCTCCTTCTGTGCCTGCCTTCCCTCAATAGAGGATGTTTTACTTTTCTTTTGTTTTTTTTTTTTTCATTTCATTTTTTAATTTAATGTTATTGTTAGGGTGATGGACAGAGGGGTATCAGTCACATTTGTCAGGTATGTCGAACATTGTTACCCCCAATTTCATTTTAATGTATATTAATTGTACAAAGTATTTTCACCATGGTATTTTACATATTTAGAGATTAAATTTAGTCAGATTAACCTCCCTTATTCACTATCCTTGATTCTTCTGTCTCTTCTAAACTCCTATTGTTCAATAATCAATAGCATTTTAAAAATGTATTTTCTGATACTTATTTTGTGACTTCTTGACATTCTTAGAAATGCACAATGGCTTTTTCACCCTATATGATATTATCCTGAAGACATTTTCAAACATTATGCACATCTCAAATTGCTCACCTTTCTGCATCAGTGGTGAGGAGTGAGAGTCAAGAGAGACTGCCACAGGAAGTCTATGCCTCTGTGCAGAGGGCAGACATGAGGCTCATTATTGCCACTGTGATTTCAAAGAAGGTTCATCTAACTCACATTATTTCTGTATCCATTTGAAATAACATTTCATGATGCAGGGCACCGATAACAAATACAGTGAAAACAGGGATTTTACCATGGGTGAAGAACATGCAAGAGAAACAAAAAAAATCACATAGTACATTTTAGATATATTAAACAATAGCAAGAAAGAAAAAACAAGTTGTGTCCTTATCTTGGAGTTCATTTCACTTAACATCATCTTCTATGGTCATATATACATAGCTTTTGACCTTTTCTGCTAGTCCTCGACTTATACGACTTATTACAAATAAGGGAAAACAAGGATACAAGATGATCCATTGGAACAATGAGAGGTAAAGACACTATGCAGTAAAGGAACTTTACAACTTGGAGGGGGAGGTGGGAGGTGGGGAGGTGGGGCAGGAAGGGATGTTAGGGGAAAAACAAAGGAGGAGGTAACAATGTTCTATAGGAAATGTACTCATCACCCTACTCGTGTAACTGTAACCCCTCTGTACAATATTTTTACAATAAAAAACATAAAAAAGCAATAGCATTTCACTGTTAGGTTTCCCTGAGTCACTGTTAATTTCTCCTGTTTCAATAAAGGAACAAAAAAAAAAAACCAAAACTGGTCATAAATGGGGATTATTGTACACACCTGTAATTTCAGACCTCAGAAGGCAAAGGCAGGTTTGTGAGTTCATGGTCAGTCTATTCTACACAGGAAGACTTCACTGCCTGAGGAAAATAAAAAAATATAAATAAAACAGAGAAAGAGAAAAACAAAATAAGAAGGAGAAAATATTGCAAGTGAGAAAATATTGCTTTGGCTCAGGCTATGAATCACCTATGTGATACTCTAAATTCTTTTTTTTTTTTTTTTTTTTTTTTGTCGGTTGTGGGGCTTGAACTCTGGGCCTGGGCGCTGTCCCTCAGCTCTTCAGCTCAAGGCGAGCGCTCTACCACTTGAGCTAGAGCACCACTTCCGGTTTTCTGGTGGTTTATTGGAAATAGGAGTCTCACGGTTTCTCCTGCCCGGGCTGGCTTTGAACCGCGATTCTTAGATCTCAGCCTCCTGAGTAGCTAGGATTACAGGCATGAGCCACCAGCGCCCGGCTGATACTCTAAATTCTTATTCTAGAACTACAACCAATCTATATCTATATCTATATCTGTATCTATATCTCTCTATATATTCTAGAACCCCCAACCACCATATATATATATGAAAGAAAAAAGTGAAAAGAAAATTATGAATTAAAAGGAAACAGATGTTTAATAAATAATCATGCTAAACAATGCTTATATCAGACCACTGATTTAGATTTTGAAATTGTTTTAAATGTGCTATCACATTAATTCTTATGAAAATTTTGAACAAAATGAACCCAAGATAGGGACACGAGTGTTTTTTTCTTTCTTTCTATTGTTCCTAAAGTATTTAAGATGTACCATATGATTTTTTTGTTACTTTGTATGTTCCTCCCCCAGGGTATAACCCCTGTTTTCACTGTATTTGATGGAGGTGCCCTGCATTTTGTATATACACTTCTCTAGCTTGGGGAGGGGAAGGGAAAAAACAAAATGTTTAAATAGGGATATAGGTTGACCCATTGTAACAATGAGATGTATAAGACACTCTGTTGAAAAACGAACTTTACAATTTAGGCGGTGGGGGGGGGGGATTGGAAGTTGTGTCGTTGTGGAGGTGGGAGGGAAGGGAGGATAGGGGAAAAACAAAGGAGGAGGTAACTATACTTGATTGGAAATGTACCTTATTCATATAACTGTAACCCTTCTGCACAATATTTTCACAATAAAAAAGCTTATTAAAAACAAGAAAATTTGTATTGAATGGGTATTTTCTTACTGCAGAAGAGATAGGAAACATTTAAATATCACTATAATTTTACTAAAAGAAAAAAACTTTTTACAGTAATTTCTTTGATTATAGATGATATCCAAAGCTGCCAGGCTTATCAGTTCTGATAAAATACAGGAGGAAGATTTTTTTTTGCTAAAAACATCTTTATATCTTTTCCTTAAAAAAATAAAAACTGTTTGTGTTGAGTTTGCTTTGCACCAACCTTGTATATTTTTATTTACAGTGGCTAGTAAAACAAATGGTGAATGGAAAGACTTGTTTATTTAATACAAGTATTAAGAAGAGGTTTTCTCTATAACTTCTAGGCACACTTGGGATTTTTGCCCCGGTTTTAAAGAATGACAGCAAAAGCACCTTTATCTGACATTTAGGATGATTAAGTTTTGAAAAATCACTTGGCATATTCTGCCGGACTCCAGAGGGTACTTAAGTTCTAGAAAGTAATGGATCATGTTAGCTTAACTTATATTTAAGGTTTGTTGGCCTGCTATTACTGTGTTAGGCAGTCTCACTGAAATGGAACCATAAAATTTTGCTGTCTGGAGATCAAGTCTGTGCCTGCCCTGCACTATAAATTAGCTGCATAATGCTGTAAAGTGTGGTGTTTATCCTGGTTCTAGTAACATTGGGAAAATAGCAAAATACATAAAATTAAGTCTACTTTGTGTGAAAACAATGCTCTTTTATCATTGACATTTAGGAATAAAGGACATTTGACTACAAAGAAGGTTTCATAAATAATGCTAAAAAAGTTATTTGTGTCAGAAAGCTCATTTTAAAAAGCAGTATATCTATTGGTTCATAATCCCTACATATTACATATAATATTTATATAATATGTTGAAGAAAACATCTAAGAAAATATAATAGTGAATCTAATTAACAGTTAGCTTTGTTATATTGGTAGTACTGGGTATGAATTCAAACCCTTGTGCTTGCTAGTTAATACCTAAACCAGTTGAACCAAACATCCAGCCCTTTGTTTTTAGTTATTTTTCACACAGGGTCTCATGCTTTCTGGATGTCCTAGCCTAAGATTCATGATAACATGTGTTTACAATTATACCCATCTTTTTCTTTGAAATAAGAGCCTAACTAATTTTGACCAGGACTCACCTCAATCATTGACTCTCCCAATCTTTACCTCCTGAGTAGTTAACTCAGTTTTGAAAATGTACCCTTTTTTGGTGATATGTATTTATTAAACCATCCAAGTAATTTTTTAAAGTATATGATAAAACTTTTATCTTTAGAAAATTATCTTGAGCAAAATTATTTGACCTTTACAATAAAATTAGGACCATAATCATTATCACCCATGGGGTTCTTCTAGTCTCCAAATTTCAAGGCAAGAAGCATAGCTATTCATAAAAATAAAGGAAAGCTTTACACTAGAGGACTGTCACTTTCTATGTACAAAATGATTTCTTAAACACAAACAGAAGAATAATATCCATGCAAAGTTTAATAAAACCTACAAACCTTCTATAATTTTATATAACCTTGTGTAAGTTGATGGAAGTATTTTCTGTGATGCTGAGTGGTATGCTTTCAAGTATTTATTGTATTTTTCTTATTTTGTTTTATTTTGGTGTGAGTGTGTGTGTGTGTGTGTGTGTGTGTGTGTGTGTGTGTGTGTGTGTGTGTGTGTGTGTGTGTGTATGTGTGTGTGTGTGTGTGTGTGTGTGTATATACCAGGGCTTGAACTAAGTGACTGAGTGCTGTCCCTTATCTTTTTTGCTCAAGACTGAAGCTCTATCATTTGAGTCACACTTCCACTTCTAACTTTTCATTGAAGATAAGAGTTTCTGGGATGTTTCTGCCTGAAATGCTTTAGAACCTTGATCTCTGATGTCTGCCTCTTGAATAGGATTAGATGTGAACTGCTAAGCCCTAGCCAGCAAATGCTAAATTTAATGTATCCTGACATGTTGACAAATCTTAAGATAATTTTTATGACTTAAGATTCCTTTATGAATCTCAAAATGATATGCTGTTCTCCCAAGTCCTCACAAATCTTTTCTTTATAAAGTTCTAGTTTTGAAATAAAGTTGGGAAGACGTGACTTTTGCTATGTTCTTATACCTCACAGGCACATATTTATATAAATTATCAAAAGCTTAACAAATCTTGTCTGTCTTCCTGCAATCTTGACAAAGAACATAACTTTACTGTTCCATGTATGAGTGATAGAATAGAAAATAATATGAGGTGGGGGAGGAAAAGTGGGAGAAAAATGAGGGAGTAACAAGTTTGACAAGAAATGTACGTAATTCTTATGTAATTGTAACACCTTTGTGTATCACCTTGGCAATAAACATAATAAAATTTTACTGCTGAGAGAAAATATTCTTGCAGATTTTTTTTGTTAATGTGATAATACATTAATCTACTTGTGATTTTGTTGAAAATAGTCTCCCAATATTGGTGGATATGTCCTCTCTTTTTTTCTTTTTTGTTTGATTTTGGAGCTTGAACTCTGGGTCTGGGTGCTGTACCTGAGGTCTTCTGCTCAAGGCTAATGCTCTACCACTTGAGCCAAAGCACCATTTCCAGTTTTCCGGTGGTTAAATGTAGATAAGCATCTCATGGGATTTCCTGTCTGGGCTGACTTTGATTTGTGATCCTCAGATCTCAGCCTCCTATGTAGCTAGGAATACAGGCATGAGCCACAGGGGACCCCGGCTTGATAGAGTATTTGCAATCTGCATGTCCAAGTTTCAACCATCTCTTTGCTTATTCACTGACACAGCATGTTTTCTATCACCTAGCATATGTTTGTCATTCTTGTTTTAAAACACGTTTCTGTGATACATAGAAAATATTAAAAGCTTTTAGGAGCATAAATAAGACTGTATGTCAAGTTCTTTAATTCCAATATGTAAATGGTGATGTAGACTTATGCAGCAAATAATTACCAATTATGAATTTCTAAACTCTTCAACTCTTCAGTGAAATTCTAATAGTGTCCTAATTATGAATGGTATTACTTCTACTTGATATTATGGCAGTTATATATTTCTAAATGTTACCTAATGCGAAATATATAAAAAGTTTAATTATTCTACCTAGCTTCTGTATTTCTGCATTTTCATTTTGAGACTTAATGAATATAAATTCCTTCCCCTTATGCATAATTTATTCCTAATCAAGGTTGCTTATGTCACTCACAGTGTTAAAATCCATAATGGATATTTATACATTCTTCACATTAATTTTAGGATTCATGATTAAATAGATGAACTCTTTTTAAACTTGTTGGTTTTATTATTTAAAATGTATATCTAATTCATCTTCCTCCAGTTTGAAGAATAGAAATAGTACTATATGTTCAAAACACTAGTTGATTTGCAACAGGCATGATTTTTATGTTCCTTTTGCATGAGCTCTATGAACTTCAATTCAACTAATAAATCAATTAGACATTTTAAGTCTCACACAGAATATTGGAACTACATAGTAGTTTCCATGTAACCTTATAATCATTTAGTGAACTTAGTTATAATCATAATTAATATACTATTATTTTATATAAGAATATTGTGTTCATAATGTGTTCTCTTCAAATATACTTTATTCATAAAACAGTAGAGTCAAAGACTCTACTGACTTTGAGTCAAAGACTCAATAAATTTTTCCAGGATTTATCAATAAGAAAACTGAATAAAATACTATGAAACAACAGATACTTACAAATTCTGAAATACAAGTCAGATTCTATACCCTGTTGTTTTTCATTGTGCCATAATTAGGGAATCATATCTTAAGTGAGAAGGAAAATGCATTCTAGATTCTTCCTCTGAATTGATACTATTTACTTCCACCAGTTCTTGAAAGCAATGCCTTCAAAGTACTTATTCTGCCAGGTGCCAGTGGCTCGTGCCTGGAATCCTAGCTACTCAGGAAGCTGAGATCTAAGGATCACAGTTCAAAGCCAGCCCAGGCAGGAAAGTCCGTGAGACTCTAATCAAATTAACCACCAAAAAACCAGAAGAGGTGTTGTGGCTGAAGTGGTAGAGCACTAACCTTGTGCTGAAGAGCTGAGTGACAGTGCCCTGGCCCAGAGTTCAAGCCCCATGACTAGCCAAATATATATACTGATTTTAAGAAAAATTAGACATAGTGGGTAATTTCAAAGTATTTTGTATATATAAATATCTGATATATAAATATATAAATGTATATCATATGTATATTATAAATTACATTTCAAATATATATAATAAACACACACATATATAAAGAAAATGTATTTATATAAATATATAAAATATGTAAGAACACAAATGTGTATATGTATTTATATATATATATATATATTAAATTCACCAATGATTATTTGAAAAAGCAGAGGGAAATGGGCACTGAGCAGTAAGAATATGGAAGATTGGGTGAATTTGTTCAAAGTACACTGTGTGCATGTATGGAAATATCTCAATATAATTCCTAGTTTTACAAGTTTTTGTTTATCAAAAATTAAACAGAAATGCTTACATAAGTTTAAAAATGTTAGTAAACTATAAGGTATGAACTCCTTAATACACATAACATGCTACATAGCAAAGGAGGGAAATATGTGGGCACGAGCAATAGTTGTAACCAGAGTCTATTAGTGAAGGCTCAGTGCTAGTCTTTTACAACTAAGTCTGAATTGACCCACCACAAGCAAGCAGTGTCAATGAATGGAATTGTCTTATAAAGAACATTAGTAATTTTTCTATTGCCTACCCTTAGGGAATTATAATAGAAATTTTGCAAGTTTTCTCTAAATTACTGAATTTTTTCTGTATAGACTGTGTAATGAAATTCTCTTTCTACAATAATTTGAATCAATTTCAAAGTTCATCTCACAAATTTATTTATTTTTTATTTTTTATTATGAAAATACTGTACAGAGGGGTTATAATTACATGAGCAAGGTAATGAGTATATTTCTTACCAAGCATTGTTGCCTTCTCCTTTGTTTCCCCTTCCCATCCCTTCCCATCTCCCCACCTCCCACCACCATCACCCCCCATGCCACTTTTATGTTATTCACGGTAATATTGCACAAAATAGTATAGGTTGAGAGAAAATGAAGATATATGGTTTCCCATTGCTCAAATAAAAATCACCTAATATTAAATGGATGCGTTTTTGTCAATTACATATTCCCTATTACCTGAGCAAAAAGCTTACTTTGGAAAGAAAGGCTTTCATATAAATGGTTTCAAAAATTGTTCTTTGCTCTATCATACTGAAACAACTTTATCAAGTTTTTGATTAAAAGGTAAAGGTCTGTCCTAGAACTTTGATCGATTTAAGTCAAAACTTCAGAATAATGTATTATTATAAATCCTTTCTCTAAAATATAGAGAAGACAGTTCAGAGGGCTTATCTTCATCAGTACTTCATACAGAAATGGTGGTCATTTAAACAACATATATCTAATCATTAGGTGTATTACTCATTTATAGTTTGTGTAACAAGTTACATGGTTTCTTACATGTAAACGTACTTATTACAAGATATTGTTGTTGCTGGCAAAGTATGTCCAAAATCTTTAAGGTAGGCATCCATGGGAAGGAAAGATTGTGCATAAACTGGAACTCCAAATGTGCAGGCTGCAGAAAGTAATACACAAACTAAAATCTTGGATTTTGAGGAAGTTATAAGCCTTCTTTTAAAGACCTTTTAGCTGACCACATTGGACCTTGAGGAATCACTTAAAGTCAATTTAAAAGTAGACTTTAAGCTCATCTGTAACATTGTTCACAGCTATGTCTAGAAGGCATTTGATAGAATAATAGAAATGTCATAAGCTAACTACCAGAAGTCCAGCTGCCATCCTCCCCGACCACGTATTTCTAGAGGAAATGCTATATGCTTCTATACTTACACTAGCAAAAACACTCTAAAACTATGGCTCAGCTGAACCACGTTCATATATTGAAAGCCAATACTGGCTGATAACCTTATTGATAACTCTTGTACAAGATCTTCCTGTTTGAGAATTGTCTCTTTGACTTAGATATTTGCTTTCAATTAGCTTGTTCAGATAGAACTCAAGAAAAAAAAATTAGCATTCAACTAACAAAAAATTGACCTTCTTTAAACTTTTGTATTAAATTATTCATAGTAATAGGCCAAATATTTGGACAATATAGTGTCAATTCTATGTTTGAAAAGAAAGTTGTAAACACTTAAATAAAAGAACAGTGTTTCAATTAAATCAATTTTATGTTTTCCTGGCCTATATGCTGACTGTATTTTGCTTTGTCTTCCCTCCCAACTCAAATATGAATACTTCTCTTTGTGTTTGTAGAGGCCTGATTAGAAGTCCTATGAATATAGCTAAAGTAAATGGGACTCTATGCCTCTATCAGAAAGAAAAACATTGCCCCATTTGTTAGGAAATGGAAAGACTTGAAAAAAATTATATGAAGTGAAGTAAGGTTGGCCCAAAGAAACATAGGTCCCATGGCTTCCCTTATTTGCAATTACTAGTATATGTCTGAGACAAGTAGAAACAGTCAGGTAAGCTGATGTTAGGCAAAATGAACCCCAAGATAAGGATTCAAATGCTTTTTCTCTCTTGTGATTGTTTCTTTTATTTTTTTTATAATTATTCTTTTCTTTGGGGTCCGGTCATGGGGCCTGAACTCTGGGCCTGGGCACTGTCCCTCAGCTCTACAGCTCAAGTGTAGCACTCTATCACTTGAGCCACAGCACCACTTCCTGCTTTTTTCTGCTTATGTGGTGCTGAGGAATCGAACCTAGGGCCTCATGCATGCAAGGCAAGCGTTCTACCACTGAGCCACCTTCCCAGCCCCTTGCGATTGTTTCTACCATATGTATAAGATGATTTCTTTGTTGCTTTGTATACCGTGGGGAAGCCACGGTAAAGCCCTGTTTCCACTGCATTTGATGTTGGTATCATTTGTGGAGGAGACTGGGGTCCAAAGTTCTTAGGCCTCTTATCTCCAACTAATTCTCAAAAAAAAAAAAAAAAAACAAAAAAAAACCCCAAATACAAAACCTGGAAGCGAAGCTGTGGTTTAACTGGTAGCATGATAGCTTTGAACAAAAATCATTCAGGCCCAAAGCCAAGACCTTGAGTTCAAGACCCAAGACTGACAGGAAAAATTAAGGAAAACAAACAGCAAAAACAACAAAAAACAGATTTCTCTGAAAGAACTTACAATTCTCTTATGATTCTTTAGTAGAGCACATTGTGACATCCAGCAGATATTCAATAAATGAGTTTTGCATTGATTCATAAAGATGTTATTTTTCTTTAAGAAGGTGTCACAATTGTGTATGATTGTTTCCCCTAGTAAAATTTGTATTCTTCATATTGAGGCATTTGTGAAAACATAGGAAACATGCTTGGTGACTTATGTTTCCTTAAATTATTTTTGTAAGCTAAACATTTTAATGGTATTTTGGTCAGAAGAGTTCATATTGAGTGATTTTGGTTCTGATTTTAGCTTCCAAGCATATTAAAAGTCAGCAAACACATGCATTATTTCTGAAAATCTCTGGTTTTGAAAATGAGGGATCTATAGAGAGAGGTAAATTAAACTAATATCTTTCTACTTTATCCAAAATATTTAGGATTCAGTGTTACAGTTATATATTTCTACTCTTTCCTGATATTTTACAATATAGATTGAAACAAATTTAACGTCTCATTATGACTTTTAAAACTTATTTTAGAGAAAGTACATGATTTTCTGAATTAGATATGGCAAAATTGGTTTACTTGGTGTATCAAAACCATAAAATTATTATTATGAACAATAATTGATGGTCTCATATAAAATCATATCCATTGTCAAGCTCCCAGATAAAAGTCATAAGATGAGTCAAAGAATAATGGAAGCAAGTATCAACTATATTACACTTTTAATAAAGGAGGAAAGTAACTTTTCTAGTATTCTTAAAGACAAATGTATTCAAATAGAATCTATAGCTTTATTCATTCTGTACACAGATTCCCAAAACTCATTCATCCTATGACTTGAAGTTTACTTTGAGAAATACCTCACCATCACCTTAACCATGATAACCACAATTATCTCTGTTATTGGGAGAACAAATTTGTTAGCAATCAAATATTGTAATATCATAGAATTTCTCTCATTTTGTCTGAATAACATTCCAGTTATACGCATATAATATACACATGTGTTTATACATACATGTATATGTATACATATATGTAATATATTTTTATTGGTTCAGCAATCAATCAGGACAGTCTATTTCCATTTCTTGGTTTCAAAAAATAGTATAAAAATGGAAGTGAAGGTACACATGGCTCTTCAAAAAGTTGACTTCATTTTCTTGGCAATGTACCCATAGACAAAACTGCTGCATATTGGAATTATGAATAATTTCTTGAAGTCTCCATAATGTTTTCACATGGTGGTACCAATTTATATTCACATGAAGAGTGTACAAAACCTCCATTCTTTTAAACCTTTACCAACATTTGTTATCTGAGTGATTAATTATACTCTCCCTAACGGATGGGAGGCAAAATTGATGTGTATATTTATTTACATTGCTGTAACAGTGATATTGAGTCCTTTGTTGTGTAACTATTGGCCTTTTGTATGTATGAAAAAGATATTTATTACATATAAATATTTGATATTTAACTACTATGCAAATTTGCAGAAAATATCACCATTAATCTTTATAGACTCTAACCCTAATGTTACCCTGATGGCTTTAATGTTGTTTTGAAAAGTATTTCTGGGTGACTTATCTTTTTCTGATTTTGTGTTTTTTCGTGTTATTTTCTATTCATCTAGACAACGTGACTACATATGTTTGTTTCTCCAACTCCTGAATATGTACATTATGCATGCTTTCCAGCTGTAGCATCTCATAATTTCCTAATATTCAGAGGTAATTATACAAAACACACATGCTTTGAAAGTATCCTCATGAATTAGGCCTCATTACAAAATAAGACTGTCTTTTTTAGAATTATTACTTTCACACTTCTGTTCAACTGACAACCTAATATTTCAGGCATCTATTTTTACTTGTAAGCAACAGAGTGTGACAGCATAGGGGTCATTTCAGTGTACAAATGATATATATGAGAAAGAAGGTAAATGATGGGGAGAAATGATAGTATATTCTAGGTTTTGCAAATGAAACAAAACCTCTAGTTGGAGAGAGTGGTATTTAATTGTCTACATTTTCTAGCATTGTCCCTACAATCTGTAAGATCTCTGAAGTTAATAAAATAGGCTATAGAATTTCACTCAGTTTAAAACATAGCATAAAAGGTTTTAAAAGAAAAGAAGAACTTTCATAAAAATAAGATATGACACACTGAATCTGACATAGGAAATTTATCAGAGATTAAGCTGTGTAACTGCCTATTCAAACATCAGAATTTGATGGCAGCTTTCACAGGTCAGAAAAATCATGTTTACAAAGATAGTTATTTGGCTGGCAGAACTGTGAAAGATGTTTCAAAAAATGTCCAGGTTCCAAAGTTATAATTTTCACTGCTAATACAATGAAAAAAATGTGCATTTTCAAAACTGAGTTTATGAATGGAAGTTGAGATAGATAAAAATTAGACTAAAAGAACTGTATGCTAGACTAGGTGAATCAACAGCTGCATGATTTCAATATCCTGGCCCCTATTGTTCAGCCATCAACAAAATCTTCTGAATGAAAGTAGAGGTTTTATTAAAAAATTCAGATGTAGCATAAAGGACAAAATAGGTGAAATTATTCAAAATATCAAGGAGGTATGTTCTAGGATTTGCTAGTAGGATTTTTTTAAACTGTATAACTTAATATAAAAGTTTAAATCTAGTCAGGTGCTTGTGGCTCATACCTATAACTTTTTCTACTTAGCAGTCTGAGATCTAAGGATCATGGTTCAAAGCCAGCCTGGGCAGGAAAAGCTGTGAAACTCTTATCTCCAATTAACCACATAAAACCCAAAGTGGCCCTGTGGCTCAAGTGATAGATTGCTCCCTTTGAGCTGAAGAGATGAGGGACAGTGCCCAGGCCCAGAGTTCAAGCCCTACAAAAGGAAAAAAAAAAGTAGCTGCCAGGTCATGGTGTCTCTCATCTATAATTTTGACTACTAAGGAAGATGAGAACCAAGCATGAGGGTACAAACCAGCTCCAGCAGACAAATCCTCACATCCTCAAAATTCTTATCTTCAATAACTACCAAATAGCTGGATGTGGAAGTTTGGATGAGTGGTAAGGCACCAGCCTTGAGTGGAAAAAGCCAAACAATAGTACAAGGCTTTTACTTCAAACCCTAGTACTAGCACCAAAAAAGACATAAAGAAGAGCCTAGTAGATAGTGGAAATCACTGCAAGTCTGCCAAGCCATTGACCATAAAGTATTTCAATTAAAGATAAGCCCTTAGGGTATTCTAAAGGAAAAGAACTTAGAAAACTGCAGAAACTATATGCTAGGAAAATAAAAATTAAAAAAATACTGTACCTACTCTTTTTTATGAAACAAATAAATCAAGGGAGCTAAATACATTTTCTTTTTTTTCCGTTTTTTTTTTGTTTTGTTTTGTTTTTTAAATTTCATTTTGTTGCTGGTTCTAGGGCTTGAACTCAGGGCCTGGGAGCCATCCCTGCCTTTTTGTGTTCAAAGTTGGCACTCTACCACTTGAACCACAGCTCCACTTCCAGCTTTTAGGTGGTTAACTAGAGGTAAGAGTCTCATGGAATTTTGACTCAGGCTGGCTATGAACTGTGATCTTCAGAGCTCAGCCTCCTATGTAGGATTACAGGTGTAAGCCGCTGGTGTCATCCAGTAGTTTTTAATTGACATGTTTAAAAGCCACTAAAAGAGTGCCGGCTTTAACTAGGAAATGAGGGCTTTGACCATCAACGCTGGGCCGTGTTTGCCAGGCAGCTGCAGCTCCCCAGGGCTTCTCCACGCAGCCGTCCCCGGACCTCCGCAGTTACAGGTGGATCAGAGACTGACAGCCTGTGCCCAGTGAAACACTTCCTGTGTGGCTCAGTGTCCACCTGGGTCTCAGGATCCACCTTGCCTTTCTGCAAGGTGGCCCAAGGAGATTCCTGGGCACATACTGCAAGTGTTCTCCCAATGGACGGGGAGCGTGGGGGAGGGGTTTCGGCAGTCTCCCTGCCTCACTGGGGAGAGGCTGGCCCGGTGGGAGGAGGTGGAGGGCTTGACCTTGTCCATGGGGGAGGGCAGAGTAGAGGGGAGGGCTCACCCTCAGGCACCGGGGTGGGGGGGAGGGCTCTCCATGGGGGGGCATTCACCCTCACCAAGGGGTTGGAGGTAATAGGGGGTGTAGGGGAGGGCTCCTTCACCAGGGCAGGGGAGGGTGAGGGTGCACCCTGCAGGCATGGTCAGGGCCCTCAGTGCAAGCAGCCAACCCACAACCCAGGCTGGCCCAGCCTCTACCCCAGGAAGCCCTGGGGAGAGACCTGCAGGCACCATCGCAGCCTGGGCCTCAGCCTCCTCCACAGCGTCCTCCCTCCACACTGCCCTCCCTCCAGTGTCCTCCCTCCACAGCGTCCGCCCTCCCTCCATAGCACTCTCCAGTGTCCTCCTTCCACACTGTCCTCCCTCCACAGCGTCCTCCCTCCGCACTGCCTTCTCTCCATAGCGTCCTCCCTCCTCACGTCCTCCACAGCGTCCTCCCGAGTCCGCCCCAGACCCGCCCTACCCCGCCCCGCCGCCCTCGCCCCAACCCCGAGCGAGCGAAGCATGGGCCGCCTGACCCCATGGCAGCTCCGACTGAGGCGCGCGCGGCCCCGTCCTCCAGGGCCCGTGCTCCCTGCGGCCCCGTGCTCCCTGGCCCAGCTGAGGCGCCCGCGACCCGTCTTCCCCGCGGCCCCGTGCTCCCCGCGGCCCCATCCTCCCCGCGACCCCGTGCTCCCCGCGACCCCGTCCTCCCTGGCCCCGTCCTCCCCACGGCCCCGTCCTCCCCGCGGCCCCGTGCTTTCCGTCCTCCCCGCGGCCCCGTCCTCCCCGCGACCCCGTGCTCCCCGCGGCCCTGTCCTCCCTGGCCCCGTCCTCTCCGCGGCCCCGTCCTCCCCACGGCCCCGTCCTCCCTGGCCCCGTCCTCCCCACGGCCCCGTCCTCCCCGCGGCCCCGTGCTCCCCGCGGCCCCGTCCTCCCCACGGCCTCGTCCTCCCCGCGGCCCCGTGCTCCCCGCGGCCCCGTGCTCCCCACGGCCCCGTCCTCCCCACGGCCCCGTCCTCCCCGGCCCGTGCTCCCCATGGCCTCGTCCTCCCCGCGGCCCCGTCCTCCCCGCGGCCCCGTGCTCCCCGGCCCAGCTGACGCGCCCGCGGCCCCGTCCTCCCTGGCGCAGGGTCCAGCTGAGGTGCCGCCTGGAGCGCTCGCGCAGGGTCCGGCCGCGGCGCACAGGCGGCCCCGCATCCCCCGCGCCCCGCATGGCATCCCCGCCTGGACCCACCTCACAGCCGCGGGCTCCCGGGCTCCCGGGCTCCCGCGCTCAAAGCCCCACCGCATGTGCCCGCCGCCGCCCCATGCCTGCGCCGCCCGGCAGTCGCGAACATGTAAAGCCACGCGCTTTAAACGGGCCGCGCGCGCCATCGCGGCGCTGTCCCCGAAGGGGTGGCCAGCCTCCGCCCGCCGCGCGAGCCGCCGGCGGCCCTGGGCCCCGCGAGTGGCGAGGTGCGAGGAGCCCGCAGCGCCCACCCGCTCCCGGCTGGACCCGCGCTCCGAGGCGGCAGAGGCTCCCCTAAATACATTTTCTTAAGTAGTAGATTGGTACATACTGGAATAAAACATTATGCTAAGAATACTGCTAGTTTAAGACTGCTTTGTTGTCACTTAAACATTTTAAGTAGTTTTATGAAAAAACAAACATGTAGTTTGTTGCATTACTATCTTCTGTAATACCACTGGAATTCGTTAACTTGTTTCATATATTTTTATGTGGAAGTCCTAAACTGCCAATGCCCATGATTGAGATTTTATTTTATTTTTTATTATTAATAAGTTTTTTTATTGTGAAAATATCATACAGAGTATTTACAATTACATGAGCAAGGTAATGAGTATATTTCTTATCAAGCATTGTTGCCTCCTCCTGACAATTCAGTTAAGAGGAAGTGATTCCTAAGTATGGAAGACCCCTAATCCAGTGGGACTAATGTCTTAATATAAATAATATTTGGGCAAAAGTATATACTCAAGGAGAAAGGCGGATGTCATGGTGTTGTCTTTACAAAGCAAAGAATGCAATAGATTATCAGAATACCACCAGAAATGAGTTGAGCAGGATCAATTGGATCCTCTTGAATGGTGTCCAGAAGAAACTAACCCTGCTGATAGGTTTAATTTTGAATGTTCAGGGTTTATATGAGGATATGAATTTGTGTTATAGTTCATTCAGTCTGTGGGAGTTTGTCTGAGTAAGTGAAGATGACTAATAATTATCCACACAATTCTATTGTACTCCCAACAGAAAAAGGTGTATGTATGTGTCTGTGCATATATATATATATGTATATATATATTATACAATTACTAGTAGATCATATGATGTCAAAATGTGTAGCATATACTTAGGTAGAGAGAATTTGTTCATAACTATAATACAGTTTTTATTTAATTATGACTGAGAGATGAGCATTGACATCATCACGTGGAGAGAAGTAGAAAAATCCAGATAGTGGAAACAAAATAGAATTTCAGAAGTATATGAGTTTGAGAATTGAATGAAGTTATAATTCCAGGGCAGACTTTGTGAAGAGAAACAGATATCCTCAGAATAAGCAGCTGTCTATGATAAATGATAAATTCCATCAGTGTTCCAAAAGTGAACAACTGTAACGAATTAAAGAATCATCCATCCAATGAAGTAATATGATGTCTCTTCAAGTTTGTAGCTTTTGATAAAATTAATAAAGTCAGGTATATGATTTAGTATGATAGGAAACACAAAGGCAGTGTTCCTTTCAGGCTAGAACTAACTTAACATACATGGCCAGAAAGTGGATGCAGAAACATTGTATTAAACAAATTTTGCTAATATCTATGGTATCAAATTTTTGGTTGTCAAGTGTGGAAAAAATGTAAGAAGTCTGTAGGACTCTAAGTTATAATACACAAAATCTTGGAAGATACCTAAAAATTGTGCCTTTGATATTGACAGAAAGTCCATTATCCGTAAGCATGAATTCTGGGTCTGTCTCTAGAGGAGTCTTATCTGCTGCATTTACAGAAATGAACAAGAGAAGTGTCCCCAAATCTCCTAAACCCAGTGCTTTAAGAAAAGGAGAGAAAAATGAAATAAGCAGATAGATTTCATTGCAAATGTCCTAAGATATATAAAGCAGAACAGAATGGTATTAAAGTGACCTGGGGCATACAGTAAGTTGAGAAGGATTCTACTAAAAGACAGCAATTATCTGAGGCAAAGTCAGTTATGTGAAGATCTCAGGGTAAAGAGCTCAGTTTGAAAAACTAGAACAAACATACAAGTTAAACAATATTTTAGAGAAGAATAAGAAGAATTGGGAAGCTATATAAATAGCTAAAGAAAATGGGGAAAAAATATACTTAAATGAAATACCAAGAAATAAAACAGAAAAGCTGAGTACATGGATATTTTAGTACATATTTTCCAAGTGAATATTTTAGTAAACTAGTTCTAGCTACATGAAAGTATTCATGAAAATATGGCTGTGAGTTGTCATAGGTTCTTACAAAACCCTACTTTCTCAGGATCAGAAACTGGATCTACTAATGTAAAGTACTGTGCCTTTTCTGTGTGCTTAAGTAATGTCTGATGATATTTATAAGCTCTTTAAAAGAATACATATTAGCAAGGTGTATTTTTTTCATTTTTATTGTGAAAATACTGTACAGAGGGGTTGCAATTACATGGGTAAGGTAATGAGTACATTTCTTATCAAGCATTGTTGCCTCCTCCTTTGTTTCCCCTTCCTATCCCTTCCCATCTCCCCTCACCTTCCCTCTCCCCACTTCCCCTCTTCCCCTGCTCGCCCCCAGCCAAAGTTGTAAAGTTCCTTTTTTGACATAACGTCTTGTACATCTCATTGTTGCAATGGGTTTACCTGTATCCCTATTTAAACTATTTGTTTTTTCCCTTCCCCTCCACAAATTATACCAACATCAAATACAGTGAAAACAGGGGTTATACCGTGGGGGAGGGACATATAAAGCAACAAAGAAATCGTATTATAAATATGTTAGAAACAATCACAAGAAAGAAAAAAAGATGTGAATTCTTATCTTGGGGTTCATTTCGCCTAACATCAACATATCTGATCGTTTCTACTTGTCTCAGACATATACTAGTAATTGCAAATAAGGGAAACCATGGGACCTATGTTTCTTTGGGCCAAGCTTACTTCACTTAATATAATTTTTTTTCAAGTCTTTCCATTTTGAAACATGGGGCAATGTTTTTCTTTCTGATGGAGGCATAGAGTTCCATTTACTTTAGATATATTCATAGGACTTCTTATCGAGCCCCTACAAAGACAAAGAGAAATATTCATATTTGAGTTGGGAGGGAAAACAAAGCAAAATACAGTCTGCATATAGGCCAAGAAAACATAATATTGATTTAATTGAAACACTGTTCTTTTTTTTAAGTGCTTACAACTTTGTTGTCAAACATAGAATTGGCACTATATTTCCCAAATATTTGGCCTATTACTGTGAATAATTTAATACTAAAGTTTAAAGAAGGTAATTTTTTTTGTTAGTTGAATGCTAATTTTTTTTCTTGAGTTCTATATGAACAATCTAATTGAAAGCAAATATCTAAGTCGAAGAGACAATTCTCAAACAGGAAGATCTTGTACAAGAGTTATCAATAAGGTTATCAGCCTGTATTGGCTTTCAATATATGAATGTGGTTCATCTGAGCCATAGTTTTAGAGTGTTTTTGCTAGTGCACATATAGAAGCATATAACATTTCCTCTAGGAATACATGGTCAGGGAGGATGGCAGCTGGACTTCTGGTAGTTAGCTTATGACATTTCTATTATTCTATCAAATGCCCTCTAGACATAGCTGTGAACAATGTTACAGATGAGCTTAAAGTCTACTTTTAAATTGACTTTAAGTTATTCCTCAAGGTCCAATGTGGTCAGCTAAAAGGTCTTTAAAAGAAGGCTTATAACTTCCTCAAAATCCAAGATTTTAGTTTGTGTATTACTTTCTGCAGCCTGCACATTTGGAGTTCCAGTTTATGCACAATCTTTCCTTCCCATGGATGCCTACCTTAAAGATTTTGGACATACTTTGCCAGCACAACAATATCTTTTTTTTGTTTTTGTTTTTGTTTTAATTTTTATTGTGAAAATACCATATAGAGGGGTTACAATTACATGGGCAAGGTAATGAGTACATTTCTTTTTTTTTAATTTTTATTTATTTTTTATTGTGAAAATACTGTACAGAGGGGTTACAATTACATGGGCAAGATAATGCGTACATTTCTTATTAAGCATTGTAGCCTCCTCCTTTGTTTCCCCTTCCCATCCCTTCCCAGCCTCCCGCTGTCCCCCCACCCAATCCTTCCCCCCCCCACCACCAAAGTTGTAAAGTTCTTTTTTGACATGCAACTTGTACTTCTCATTGTTGGAACGGGTCCACTTATATCCTTATTTAAACGACATGTTTTTCCCCTTCACCTCCATAAATTATACCGACATCAAATACAGTGAAAGCAGGGGTTATACTGTGGGGGAGGGAAATACAAAGTAACAAAGAAATAATCTTATAAATGCATTAGAAACAAATGCATGAAAGAAAAAATATTTAAATACATATCTGTTTGTTTTTTGTTTTGCTTTTGGATCCAGTCATAGGGCCTGAACTCTCGGCCTGGGCGCTGTCACTCAGCTCTTCAGCTTAAGGTTAGCACTCTATTGTAATAAGTACTTTTACATGTAAGAAACCATGTAACTTGTTACACAAACTATAAATGATTAATACACCTAATTATTAGATATGTGTTGTTTAAATGACTACCATTTCTGTATTCAGTACTGATCAAGATAAGTCCTCTGAACTGACTTCACTATATTTTTTTTTGTTTGTTTTGTTTTTTTGGGGGGAGGTCCAGTTGTGGGGCCTGAAATCAGGGCCTCGGCACTGTCCCTCAGCTCTTCAGCTCAAGGCTAGCACTCTACCACTGGAGCCACAGCACCACTTCTGGCTTTTTTCTTTTTGCTTATGTGGTGCTGAGGAATTGAACCCAGGGCCTCATGCATGCAAGGCAAGTGCTCTACCACTGAGCCACCTTCCCAGCCCCTGACTTCACTATATTTTAGAGAAAGGATTTATAATAATACATTATTCTGAAGTTTTGACTTAAATCGATCAAAGTTCTAGGACAGACTTTTACCTTTTAATCAAAAACTTGATAAAGCCGTTGCAGTATGATAGAGCAAAGAACAATTTTTGAAACCATTTATACGAAAACCTTTCTTTCCAAAGTAAGCTTTTTGCTCAGGTAATAGGGAATATGTAATTGACAAAAACTCATCCATTCAATATTAGGTGATTATTTGAGCAATGGGAAACCATATATAACTTCTCTCAAAGACAAGTGTCACATTTTCTTTCATGAAAAGGAACATTTTAAGGCCTTATTAATATTCATTACAGATTTTTCATAGTTTGCATTTATCAGCTTATAAAATGTTTCTGTTTGTTTGGTTTTGAGTGTGTGTGTGTGTGTGTCTGCCAGTCCTGGGGCTTAAATTCAGAGTCTCGATGCTGTCTCTGACATATTTGTTTTCTGTTAGTTTTTCTTTTTTTTTTGACTCATAACTAGGGCTTTACCTTTTGCACCAATGTTTCACTCAGAGATTTTTGGTGATCAAGTGGAGAAAAGAGTATCATGAACTTTGCTATTAGGCTGGCTTCAAGCCATGATCCTAAGTTCTCAGCGTCCTGAGTAGCTAGGATCACAAGCCTGATCCAGCAGTCCATGGCTGAAAAGAAGCTTTTTAGAATAAAAAAGATGAAGAAAAATGAATAAATCTTAGGTGAACTTTGGGACAGTAAATAAAACTAAATAGCTGAGCTGGTTTCAAGAGGAATTTCAGACTATCAAAGCATTAGGAAGCCTACTTCAGAAATAATAACAGATTTCCTCCTAAACTACAGAAAGATACAGGCATTCAAGAACCAAAAGTTGAAATGACACCAGTCAGATTGAATTCAGGAAAGTGTCCATATTGCAGTCAGTCAAAGCATGGTAAAAAGAAAATTGTAAAGAAGCAAATAGTTCATAAGCTTTTACCAATTCACCATATAGCAGACTTCCCAGCAGAAATCTTACAGCAGAATTTAATGGGGTTTTACAGTACTGAAGAAAAGTTCAAAAAGAAATTGCCAGTGAAGACTACAGACATTGAAAAACAACTTTTATATATGAATAAGACACAAACTATTCCCAGAACAGCAAAGATGAAAGGATTTATCTCCACTAGTAACATGTTATTTTACTCATATATAGAATCTAAAACAATGTATATTTTGTACAAATTGAGAATATAATGATACTTACAGGAGCCTAAGAATAATAAAGGTGGTGGATGTATGGAACAAAATTGATACATAGATAGGAAGGTATGGTTCATTGTGATAAATTTATTGAGTATTCTACTGCAGGGTAGAGTGATTATAAATAACCATTACATAATCTTCACTTAAAAAGTTAGAAAAAGTATTTTCAAAGTTTTCATCAAAAACAAGTGACAGAAATATCAGGAGAAAGTCTTACCTTAAATTGAACTTTACACAATATCTCCTGGTATAAAAATATCACCTAATGTTCAATAAATATGAATCATTAGCATGAAGAAGTAAAATTCAGGGCTGGGAAAGTGGCTCAATGGTAGAGTGCTTGCTTTGCATGCATGAGGCCCTGGGTTCAATTCCTCATAAGCAGAAAAAGCCAAAGTGATGCTGTGGCTCAAGTGATAGAGCACTAGCCTTTAGCTAAAGAGCTGAAGGGCAGTGCCCAGGCCCAGAGTTAAGGCCACACAATTGGAAAAAAAAGAAGTAAAATTCAACCAGTTAAATAATAGGAGACGGTCATGTAGTCAATTTGTTATAAAAGTATTTTAAATTAAATTTTATTAAAAAGCTATAGGAGATATTTATTCATATACAATCATTTCCATATGTGTGTATAAATATTCTGATGTTATTGTTTATGAACAACAGAATTATCTACTTTTTTCAGAGAATCCTTCTAGAATTAATATGGCAAATTAAAAACTGCACTCTAAAAATAGAAATATGTCATGTAGCTGAAACATAGTTTGAGTAGGGGAGGGCTGGTGAGGGGGTAGTGGATGAATGAAAAAGTATAAGGCTGACATATATAGTCATTATAATAAACACATATCTGAAAAAGGAGTGGCAGACTTGATGGTACTGGGGAAGGGAAGACAAGGTAGATGTGGAAGAAGAATGGAAGATGTGACACTGATAGAAAGTTCTAAACACACAGAGACTATATAGAGAGAGACATTGTAAATTATATATTATATACATGTTATATAATATATATTGCATATAATATATATAATAAATTACAGGAGGCTGGGATCTGAAGATCAAGGTTTGAAGACACCCTAGGCAGCAAGGTCGATGAAACTATTACCTCCAATCAATCACCCACTGAAAAGCCAGAGGTAAAGTGGTGCTCAAGTGGCAAGCGTCATCTTGAGAGGGAAAGCTAATGGACAGTGCCCACACAAGGAGTTATAGTCTCAGTACTGGTATGTGTGTGTGTCTGTGTGTGTGTGTGTGTGTGCATACACACACATTTGCACACACACAACACGGTGGCTCACACAAGCATAGACACACACAATGTTCAGAAAACATTCATGTTCAGACTTGTTTTTTCTCTACCATCTTCTAAATTAAGTGAAACTTTCCTACTTCTTGTCACTCTGTTCTATCTTCACTTTCCTTTTATTTCTACATAAAATATTGGTTTATTTATTGTTTTGTATTATTTTTCATCTGTTGATTCTAGCAATTCAATACTTAATTTTACATATAAAACAAATACAAACGTTTATGTATTATGAGTCAACACATTTCTTGACTTTTTATTAAAATTGTGGTGGAGAGCACTCTGTACTATAAATTTTAGAATATTTTAACATATTCTATTAACTATTTTACAAAAGTATTTGTGTTCTCAGTTTCAAAACTGGAGAGAGGAGTGGAACTATAGTTTAAAACAGTAGCATTAACTTTAGGAGGAAGATGTAAATAATAAAAGTCAAAATTGAAATCCTTGAAATAAAAGGAAGAAAAAGCGATAGAATACATTAATGCATTAATGAATGTAATAATTTGTCTAAAAATATAAAAGCAACAAATCTTTGGCTAATTTAGAAAAAAGCAGAAAAGACGCATAAGATAAAAGCAGAAAGTGAGGAGCACTGTTATAGCATAAGAATGCAAAGAATCATATGAGAGTAATTTTCCAAAATTAAGAACTTCTGTTTGTTTTTTGTTTGTTAATTTTTTTGCCAGGTCTGATGCTTGAACTTAGAGCCTGGATGATATCCCTTAACTCTGATACTCAATGCCAGCATTCTACTACTTGAGCCATAGCTCCACTTGGCTTTATTGTGGTTAATTTGAGATAAAAATTTCACTTATTTTCCTGCCTAAGATGGATTCTAATAATGATCATCAAATCGCAGCTTAATGAGTAGGTAGGATTACAGGCAGGAGCCAACTGCATCCGGCAAAAGTCAACATTAAAAAAAAAAACTATTTGTTATTATTAAGTAGTTGTCCATAAGGGATTTCAATTCCAGAAATTAAGGTATGAGTATAATGCATCTTGGTTAATGTCACCCCTCTTCTAAAATAAAGTGAATTGAAAGGAATAAGTAAAAACTCATTTTACAAGACCAATATTAGCCAAATACCAAAGCCAGTCAAACAAGAGACAGATGAATATCTTGGGTATTTTTTTTAAAGAGGAAAACCTCAGCAAAATACTAACAAAATAAGTGTCACAATACAGTAGTAGCAGGTCATTCAATATGGTCAACCTAGATTTGTCAGAGATGCGGGGAGCTTTCAATAGACACAAAGAAGTGTTATAAACTCCATGGAGAGAGTGAAGGACAAAAAAAAATAATGTAGTTGTCACAATAGAGACAGAGCATTGGACAAAAATCATCATATTTTTATGATAATATCTCAAAAAATAGATATAGGGAATACAGTTCAATGAGAAAAAGTCTCTATTGGACAAGATCAGAGCTAACTTAAGGAGGCTGAAAGCTTTTACTTTAAGTTTCTTTTCTTTTCTCTTCTTTTCTTTTTTCTGAGAACAGGAACAAGATAAAGATCTCCACTGATGTAGCTTCAATTCAACATAATAGTGGTTGTCCAACCCTAGGCTTTAAGTCAGTAGAAAATAACTAAAAATAAACAAAAATCAAGCTATAAAATAAGTTTTTGACAATAACAAAAGAACTGTTTAATATACAGCTGAGAAGATTAAATCATAAGCATATCTTTAGTCATTGGTTATTTGTGTTGTGCTCTCGTCACTATTAAAATTTTAAGGTGAAAAACACTGAACATTGTGGTATATGACTAAAATAATGCACTCTAGAAATTGAGGCAGGAAGATACAAAGTCTAAAGTCAGCCTAGGCCTTGGACCAACAACAGTGTTACTAACATTACAATTATTTCCATAATATATAGTATGACATTTTGTTTTAGATCATTGACAATATTATAGCACAAATGTATTTATTATATATGTGTATATCTTTTGACCCTAAAACAAAGCTTTCTGCCTTAGTCTTTTAAAATAATATAAAATTGTAATGTATATGGAAGTGTTATTGTTGTTAATGTTTTATCATCATCATCATCATCGTCATTTTGGTAATTTTGAGACAGAAAGTTGTTAAGTAGTCTAAGCTGACCTCATTATAATTCTCATGTCTTAGCATCTTGTATAAAAGGTTATGTACCACCATGCTCCAATTTTAAACAAATGTAATGATAAATCATAGATGTATAATACTTAATAATTTATTGAAATTATAATTATTCTCCTAAAATTACATGAAAGGATCTGCTAAGGATTATTCTTTCAAAGCATAACATATATATATATATATATATATATATATATATATATATATATATATATATATATAATTTTTTGCCCATGTCTTGACTAAAACTTTTTTCTGGGTCCTTAATTTTAAGAAATACGAATTTGGGTTTCAGTTTTCTTTTGGAGACAAGCAAGCATCCAACTATAGTACCTATCTCACAGTTGCACTCAATGTACTTACTAGACTCAATCAGCCCACACATCCCTATTTCACCTCTAACCACAGGGCACTCTTGCTGACATCCCTGTCCTCTGAGGATGTATCTTCTTCCTTCTAGCATTCTACTTAGTTGAATTAACACTTTATTCAGTTGACGCAAATGTGTAAGCACTTGCAAAAGTAAAAAGTAGAGAAAGAAATTTAAAAGATCAGTTCTTTAGATACTGATAATCAGAACTTTGTCTCTTAACATTAAAAAATATTTTATATTAAGTATAAAATCATGAGTCACAATTAAAGTGTGTACCAAGTGTATGTTGTAAAAATTCACATATTATAGAATTCATAAGGAAGTGGCACTGTAGCTCAAGTGGCAGAGCACTAGTCTTGAGCTGAAGAGCTGAGGAACAGCACCCAGGCCCAGAGTTCAAGCCTCACGACCGACAAAAAAAAAAAAAGAATTCATAAGATACGTGTAATTTTTTCCTGCATTCTATTCAATAATATATATTGATAAACCTAAAATACTTGTTCTGAATTTGGGATATTATGTGCTCTGAAGCTTCATGTCATCTCCATATAGTAAAACAAATACTCAAAGTTATTTTGATCTATTAGAAACATTTTTCTAAAACTAGAGGAAAAGGCATATCCTGACTTATGAAATAATAACTCCTCTGTACACAGCTTAATAATAACAATAAAATTATATATTACTAAAGTAGGGTAGAAGGTCACAAGCAAATATAAATGAAAATTTCGTTCACTTTATCTATAATTATGCATTGAAAACTGAGGAAAATTTTCCATAGTTTTGTGAAATTTTTATTTATCCAAGGTATTTGTATACCTTAATGGTTTGGTACAACATTTATTGAAATACTGTATCTATAGAAATGTATATACCATAACTCTAAAACTCTGACTTTGTCTCACCAAGTTAGTACAAGTGTTTAAGAAAGTCCTAAATCAATAAATATACCTCCACTAATAATGCAGCAGCTCCTGTATGCCACCTACCCGTTGAGTTACTTTTCCCTGTCAGTAACTTGTTAAATTCACAGGAACTGATATTTTCCAGTTCTTAAATTTGATGAATTGTTAGTTGGATTTGAATTCTTACACCTAGTGTTATATTCCTGAATGGAATATAGATCTTGTTCATAATGACCAAACTTCACTATGCAGATACTCAAGTCCAGAAGAAACCTAGAGTCACAAAAGCCACTGATTCTTAATACATTTTCCCATTAATTTCAAGATATAGAATCTTGGTACAAACTTAAGATTATTGATTAAGTTCTGAACAAAGCAAACTGAAAAATTCCATGTGGCATTATTTTTAATGAGAGGTTACTAGTAGTGAGGCTATAACAGCTACGGCTATATCAGTCATTTGAGGGAAGATGGTTGAGGGCTTGTTCTCAGTGTGCCTGTAACACAGTCCTTTTTTATTTCTACATTTAGTTATGTGTTTGCTTCATTCAGTTTGATTGAAAATGGATTATTTCTGGGTCTCTCTAGCTCAGAAAGATCACAGGAGATGTGGTCCTCACCAGGATATTTTATTATTTTATTATTTATTTTTAATTCTACTCATGACTATACATAAACACATGTATTTCAATATCTTTCAGCCTTCTTCATTCTCTTTCCTTCTATCCACTTGTCTCCACAAACAATCCCAATATTAAAATCAAATTCTCCCTCTTTCTCTCTGTCCTCTCTCTGTTATTGTTGTATATCTATATATGAACATATAAAGTGTGTATGTATATATCTCTTTAAATGTATATTATTTCAATCTGTGTAGATTCTACATATAAGACAAAGCATATCATATTTGCCCCTCTGAAGCTGGTGTCCTTTGATTAATATAATGATCTCCAGTTTCATTCATTTTCCTGAAAATCACATAATTTCCTTCTTTAGAGCTGAATGATACTCCATTGTATATTGTTTCCCTGTTTATTAGCATATATTATGGATGCAAATGGGCTTAATTATGCTACTTTCTCTCATGTGTCCAGTGTAACCTAATCAAATCCACTCCCTCTAACATTGTCCTTCATAATTTGCTCATTAAACCCATTTTAACAAGTTTGAATGTTCTGTTTGCATACATGAATGTAAAGTATTTTGACTATATTCATCCTTCTTCACCTACTCTTGCCCACATCCTTCTTTCCCTATCCTCTGGCACCTACCAACCAACAGAGCCCATCTTATATTCCTTTCATTCATCCATTCATCAGTTGTAGAGCATCTAGGCTGCTTCTGTAGCTTAGCTATGATGAAAATCACTATACTAATCATGAGTTGTTCAAGTGTGTTTAATGCCTGCTAACTTACATATTATCAATAAAGAAGGATCCAGACCAGAAGTCAACAAATTTATCTCAGAACTAAACAATGCCATGGATAAAATGCCCTAAACACACATCTCTAGAGTATTTCACCCAACTGCAGAAGATTACGCATTCTTCTAGTCATCAATGGAACTTTCTACAAAACAGATCATGTATTAGGCCATAAAAATCTTTAAAAATCCCGGAACCTTTGGGACATGTCAAAATCAGTAATTAAAAAAAAAGTTTATGGTTATAAAAACCTAGATAAGAAAATCACCAACCACAAACAATCACACATGCACCTTAAATAAATAGAGAATTCAACCTAATAGTTTATTTGAAGCTATTTGGGCATTGGTCTGTTCATATGTGAAAATGGAACTAAGAGAGATAGGGTTGAACTATTGCAGGATAACATTAGTCAAGAGATATTGTAGTCATAAACTGGCATGTTAATTGAAAACTTATTGTATAACTAGCTAAATACAATACAAAATAAACATGCCAATCCCCAAATGAGTAGTCAGAAAGAAATAATTAAATATTAGGGCAGAAATCAATTAAATAGAGATCAAGTAAGAATGAATCAATCAACAAAACAGTCTATCTTCTAAAAGATCAGCAAGGCTGACAAATGTTAAGCTGAAGTAAACAAAAGAAAAACAAAGAGAATCCTTTGCCTTCGTTGTCTACTGGAGCAGCCAGAGTATTTGAAATATCTTGGGTGAATTCACCTATTAGATTTTTTTTTCATTTTTGATTTAAAAGTTAGGGAAAACCTTCCATATTTTGAACCATGTGCCATATGAATAACATAAGAGTATATCATACCTTTCCTTCAGTGGATAAAAATTAGGAGATCATGTAAAAAATGAAATACTATTAAGTCATTTTTTAATTAAAAGAGACCATTATGATGATTATCGGCAAAGTAATTTGGCAAGTGCCAGAAGTCTCCCATTTAGGAGCACAGAAAATTATTTGAAAAATTAGAAGGCTGCTTAAAAATAAATTGGAAACTGTCATGAAAGCAGAGTATCAATCTTATCAGTACAAGAGGAATAAGAACCAAAGGGAAATGAAAATCATTCTGCTTGGTCTGTCATTCATTTCTATGGCACCAAGGAAACCCAAATTGATTGCAGCTAACAGTAAAAAATTACTTTTTGCTTTTATTTACAGAAGCTTCACTGGTCAGCTGCAATGGGTCTAGTTTTTCTACATATTATCTCATTCTAGGACTCAAGATGAAGGAATAGCCAAACCTCTCCAATACATTTAAAGTGTTTTCTTGGATCTAGTGTATAAGCTTGTTCACAGTCTATTAGCCAAATCAGATTGGTGCTCATTCCCAGACTGACTACAGCTGCCAAGCACACTCTACTGACTTCAAGGGCAATTTGGGAGAATATGATGTGAAGAATAAGACTCTCCTGAATTCCAGATTAAGAAAATGGCAGACTGCTGCATTTTGTGTTTTACATTGATGATATAAATAATCTTTCTAAAGAATTGAAATGTAAAACTATTCTACATTCTTGATTTATTCATAAAACATACTTTCGTGTACTGATTAAATTATACCACAAAGACAGGGCAAATTCCAAGCCCAGCAAAACAGACTGAGCTGAAAATCAAGCACATGTTGAAGTGTAGGAAACAGCAACAATTCAGACCCCACATTAAAATTTGATCAAATAAGTCGAGCACACTGAAAGAACACATGGGTAAAGAATATTCTTCCCATCAGGAAAATAAGAAAGGAGTAATTGGTTTTGAGTTTTTTGTCTTTTTTTTTTAAATTTGAGCTCTGAGTTAAAAATGTAAAATATTAATCAAAGAATGTAGGTTATAGAATCACTGACCTAGCCACAAGCAAATTATATATATATATATATGTATATATATACATATATATCATATACATTCTAAATATGTATATATCCTTTGCTTTATTGAAGTTTTAACATAGATTGGTCCTGTTAGAACATGGCCATTGGATGGCCATGATAGAAGGTGAATGTTTACAGCCATGTCTTAAAGTTTCCTTCAACACAACTGAAAACAAACATTTTCAAAAGATTTCCCACTAATAAGAATTCAGTCATCATGACAGACAGTAACAAAAACATGAAATATTAGATTTTCAAGGCCTTCACACTTAGCAATATTAAAAAGATGTAATAAGGTATTTAAGAATGACAATGAAATGATAAAACCTTGATAGTGAAGCAAGTATTAAAATAATACAAACCTCTGAAATCAAAATATTGGTTCCAGTAGTTAAAATAAATTTTTAACAATCTACATATCTACACATATGTAGTTATACATATAATTATAAATGCTTAATTACACATTCATATTGTATGCACAAGTTGTATTTCTTAAAATCTTTCCTGGGTTCTCTAATGGATTTACATTAAATTTCATAAGAAGCTGGCCAACTTTTTCAAAGTTTCTACAATACTACTATCACAATTCATGTACATTTTTTTCATTTTAAAACTCAGGTATTAGCATTCTAAACATTCCTCAGTTTTCATTTCTCAGTTTCGATCTTTTGACATTATTAGAATATCCAACATTGGCTCTTCGAATGCATGGGCCCTGATGAATCTCTTCAGGTTACTATTTTATCACTATAAGCTATAGATTTTTAATTATTAATAGTTGTTTCATAGAGAGTGATACCACTAATCTCAAAATGACCTACTAATGAAGAAAGACTGATTGTCTTCTGAACCTGTACGTTAAGTTTGTAAAAAGTAAACAAATAGATGACTGGCTTCCATATTTGAAGAATGGAGTATAGGTTGAGTGATAGAAAAAACAAATCAAATAAATTATTATTAAGTATTATTCTTAAAATATAATAAGATATACTATATTAAAAATAAAGGTGTACAGATATGTAAATGTGAGAGACATATTAATATGTTTAGAGCAATGGAAACAATAGATGTGATAAATTATTTGAAGAGACAATGCAGGATTTATTAAAAAAGAGAAAGAACACTGGATTCCATAAAAATCTTGAAGTTTTGGGAAAAATTTTTATTGAAGATACTATTGGACACATGATGATTACAGAATTCAAAAATAAGTGGAATTTGCTTAATTGAAGAATAAGGCAATTCTAGTTATAGTAGACTATTGTGGTTTTTCCTTCTTTCACCTCCTCCTCTTCCTCCTCTACTTCCTCCTCCTCCATTTCTTTCATTGTGATAATGTCTTTCCCTTGCACTCTAACACTTGAAACAAGTCAGCAGTACTTTTGTTTAATTTTGTCTATTAGATAGTATCACTAACTTTGAAATAGTCTCCAGTCATAATCCTCCTCATTTTCCCTTCTGAGTAGTTGTCATTATAGATATGTATGACTATATATGGCTATTTAAAATGTATAAATAGGTAGTTAAATTTGAGACTCCTTTCTGAAAGGAATGCAAATTGGTCAAGAAATAAGAGCAAAAATTGAAAATGCTTTTGCATCAAATTAAACAACTTCTGGATGTCAAAGTAACTAAGTATTCGAATCTAAGGAATATCTATAAAATGGAAGAAAATGTTTTCTAGCTATTTGTCAAGTAAAGGACTATACTTTAAAAAAATTCAAAAAAACTGAAAACTGAAGAAAAGAATCCAGTTTGTATCTGGACAAAATAAATGACCAGACAATTCTCAATGAAGCATATGTCGCCCATGGATGATTTTTGTTGTCGTTGTTGTTGTTGCTTTGTGTGTCCCTCCCCCTCGGTATAACCCCTGTTTTCACTGTAGTTGATGTTGATATAATTTGTGGAGGGGAAGGGAAAAAACAAATTGTTTAAATAGGAATACTGGTGGACCCATTTCAACAATGAAATGTACAAGACATTAAGTTGAAAAATGATTTTTACAACTTGAGGGTGTGGGGGACTAGATGTGGTGGAGGAGGAATCGCGACAGGGATGGTAATGGGACAGAAAGGAGGAGGCAACACTGCTTGATAAGAAATGTCCTCATTACCTTGCTCATGTAATTGTAACCCTTCTGTACAGTATTTTCACAATAATAAAACTTAATAATAAAAAATAAAACTGTCCAAGCCACAAATAATTTTTAAAATATCTCTATGGAAACCTAACCATCTTTTTAATCCTTTCACAAGTTCTCTAAACTGAATGATGTATTTTAAATGTTACTCTGATACCCCTACATATATTTTATTGTCCTAAGGAAACTGTCTTTAGCACATAGTCTATTGATTGATATTTTGTGTGTCAACTTCCCAAAATATGTTCTGCTCTCATATCCAACTAAAAAACTCTCATCTTCATCTTCCTTTTTGAAAAGTAAACACCTGTCATTTAGATAAGAATCAATACATGATTGCATTCACCAGATATTCAAACTGTCATCTCAGTTGTCAGGAATAATAGAGTTCATTCTATATACTCATTTATTCTAGATCAAACTCTTTGATACATTCTCATGACATTGATAACAAAACCAAGCATCAATATACATGACTTTATTTCATCTCATGTTCACTCTGGAATGTTTAGAAAATTGTCTCTTAAATGTACAGCCACAGAGTAGCTATATTTAGTTGATTAATAAATTATTTTATTTACTAATCTAATTATTCCAGTAATGGGGCTTGAACTCAGGGACTCAGTGCTATTGTTCCTTAGATTTTATGCTCGCAGCCATATCTCTATATGGTAGCCATATCTCTACTTCCTGATTTCATTTTTGTTACTGTTGTGTAACTGAAGATAAGAGTCTTACAGATTTACTTGCCTGTGTGGGAATCTGAGTTCTCAGCCTCCTGAGTAGCTAGGACTATAGGTATGATGCCCAGTTTCATACTTAGTTAATTTTAAATTATATTTACTCAGAAAGGCATCTAAGCAAAAATGCTATTTTTAATATTTTAAGATCCTAACAAACTCTATAGTCCTCTCCTCATTGTTGATGGACTCTTTTGTCCAGAGATGACTATTATATGGGTCCTTATAAGAAATTTATGACAATATGTGAAAAGAAACAAATTTGTAATTGTATACTGGAAAAGCAGAGTCTTATTTGCAGGACTACACCTGGTGAATACTCTCCAGCTGTGAACTCGTGAAAACTATAGACAAGGATGATCAAGAATGGCCTAATTAGGCTAGGATTCTAACCAGTGAATTTGAGGTGAGTAACCAGGGCAAATACAAGGCTTCATGGTTCAAATTTGATCATGAGACTCTAAGGGGAGCAACTGACAATCAGCCTCATCTAAAAGATTAGCTGGGAATGGGATTCTGGAGAAGAAAGTGTTGGTCATGAGTTTTTCCAACCTAATTGGGATTAAGATTTGTTTACACATGATTTCTCCAGGAGAGGTCACCATGACTGTCCATTCATTGAATTGTGTCACACTAAATAATGCCATTTCATCAAAAGTGATTTAGAATTACCGAGATCATCTTGGAAGACATTGAAGAAGATTCCTTTCTTTGTTCCTTCTGAAGAACTTTGATGGATGAAACTGGAAAGATGAAGGACAAAATTCACTCACTTTTGTGGCTGGGAAGGTGGCTCAGAGTGGAAGAGTGCTTGCATCGAATGCATGAGGCCCTGTGTTGGATTCCTCAGCACCACATAAACAGTTTAAAAAAATGCCAGAAGTGGCACTTTGTGTTCTAGCTCAGTAACAGTAACCAGGCCTAGAGTTCAAGCCCCACGACTGACAAAAAAAATAAATCACTTTTTTTTGTTATTATTCTTGTATGCCCGACAATGTTTTCTTCTCATAATAATTTTTTTGAATAACAAATTCTAAACTTGTCTGTTTCTGTTTTAGTTTTGCTCTATTTTGTTATGTCTTTCTTCCATACTTTAAATATTCTCCTCCATTTAATTGTTGCTTGCAAAAATTTAGAATATTTTGATAAAATCTTTATCTGTGTCCTTCTGAAGTAAGGCTCCACTGTGTGAAATTTTCTTTCTTTTTTAAATTTAATTTAATTTTATTGTAAAGGTGATGCACAGAGGCTTCATAGTTCCATAAGTAAGGTAGTGAGTTCATTTCTCGTCAAACCTTTTTACTGCTCCCTCATTTTTTCTTCCACTTCTCCTCTGACTCTCCCCAACTGAGAGACATTGTATTGGTACCAGACAGTCTTTCTTTGTCTCTTAAAAATAGATTTTATTGGGCTGGGAAGGTGGCTCAGTGGTAGAGTGCTTGCCTTGCATGCATGAGGCCCTGGGTTTGATTCCTCAGCAACACATAAGCAAAAAGAAAAAAGCCAGAAGTGGCGCTGTGGCTCATGTGGTAGAGCGCTAGACTTGAGCTGAAGAGCTGAGGGACAGCGGCCAGACCCACAGTTCAGGCCTCACAACTGGACCAAAAACAAAAAACAAAAAACAAAAAACCAAATAAAACCCCAAAAAACAAAAAAAATATATTTTATTATTTCTGTACAGCTAATACACAGATGTATTGTACAGGTAATGTTATAATTATGTAAGTCAGATAATAAATGTATTTCTTTTTCAACTCTGCCACCTTTTCCTTTGGTCTCTCCCAGTTTTTCTTTCCCATCCCTACTCACAGAATTAGTTTAATTTAAATTTAAATTTTATTGTCCAGGTTTTGTACCTAGGGGTTACAGTCACATAAGTAAGGTAGTGAGTACATTTCTTGCTAACTTTTTACCCCTGCCTTCATTTTTCTCCTGCTTTCTTTTCCCCCAAGTCCTCCCCCAAAGTTGTACAGAACATTTCCAACATATGGTTTTTTGAGTATCACTGTTGCATTGGTTCCCAACTTTGTCCTTTGACTCACCATTTTTTGTTACCCTTCCCTCCCCTAATTGAGATAATCATTTATACAAAACCCAGGGTACTAAAATCAAATACAGTGACAACAGGATACTATAGGGCAAAGAACATGCACAAAAACACATAGTACATAAAAACCACATAGTACATTAAAAAACACCACCAACAAAGAAAAACCTCTTGTGTCCATGTCTTGGGATTCATTTTTCTTAGCATGATCTTATATGATCATATATACATAGCTATTGAGCTATTCTGCTCATCTGCTAAGATTATCCTAGATGTATACTATTTATTACACATAAGGGAAAGGATGGGACCTATGTTTCTTTAGGTCTGGCTTACTTCACTTAATATGATTTTTTCCAAGTCCTTCCAAATGGGACAGTGTCATTCTTTCTGATAGAAGTATAGAATTCATATATATCTTTTTTTGGTCGGTCATGGGGTTTGAACTCTGGGCCTGAGCACTGTCCCTTAGTTCTTGAGCTGAAAGCTAGAGCTCTACCACTTGACCTACATGCCACTTCTGGTTTTTCTGGTGGTTTATTGGAGATAAGAGTGTCAAGTGCCCAGGCTGGCTTTGAACCACAATCCTCAAATCTCAGCTGAGTAGCTAGGATTATAGGCATGAGCCACTGGCACCCAGCATATATCACATTTTCTTGATCTATTCATCTACTGAGGGGCAGTTCATTTTCTATATACTGTCTAATGAATACCACTGCTGCATTTGTTCTCCCTTTGTCCCACCTTTTCTGTGCCCCCCCATCCTTCTAATGACAAATAACCTACCAAGAAACACTAAAGGAAAAAACAAAAACAGCAGCAGCAACAACAAAAATCTTATTTCCATCTCTTGGAGTTCATTTCTTTAAATATTATTTTATACGATCATATGCATGTAGCGATTGTTCCTTTTTGATCTGCTGCTATTAATATCTGCCTATAGTCTCACTGTGTGGTAGGTGACTTTTTTATTTCTGCTGTTGGTGTTCTGCCATTAAAATATGATTTTTTTAAACATTTTGCTTTGTTTTCTGTAAGCTTCTGGAATTTCATATAAATTTTGTTTAATTTTCCACTATTATCATTTGAACAGTTTTTCTGGCCTTTGTATTCTTGCTTCTCTGGTATTCATTATACATACATTATACCTTCAATAATTATCACATAGATGCTGTATATTATATTTATTTTAATTCATTCCTTTTCCCATCCCAATTTCAGGTTGGTAACTGTCTATTGAAAGGGCTTTAAGCTCACTGATTCTTCATATGTATTTTTTCCCACTACACTGATGAGTTCATCAAAGCCTTTTGTTTTCTATTTTATACTAATATCGTCAGTGATATTTTAAAAATTCTTTCTAATGTTGCTGTCTCTCTCCTTACCTGTATGTTTAATTCATGATGTCCAATTTGTTCACTACAGCACTCCATGAAGTAATTATGATTATATAATTCTTTGAAATTGTCAGTCTGATAATTGTTATATTGGATTAAAAATTCATACATATTTTCTGAACCTGGCTCTTAGTGTCTCTTAAATTTTTGTGAAAAGACAAATACATCAAGTACATAGAATACAAGTAAAAAATGCCAGTACTATGAGGATTTATATTTATCTGCCCAGGCATTAAGATCTATTTCAACTTTGCTGTACTTGTAGGAATTAAAAGTTCTTTACTTTTAATATTCTTCTTTTATTTATTCCGCCCTGCTGGATTTGGGGAAAATAAAACACCTTGCTGTTATATAGCATTTGTTATATCACCATCAATCACTTATACCCAAACCCTGTGGTAGGTTTGAAAGGTATCTGTGAAGATAATTGCTTTGTATTTTATACCTAAGTTTCTCTTGCTTTCCGTTTCCCTCTGTTTTCTCCATCTTGGGACCATCAGCCCAGTCTCTCTTTTTCTCTTTCTCTCTCTTCCTCTCTGTCTTCCTTTCTCCCTCTCCAAAATTTTTGGGCTTTGACTTTCCTAATACATGACAGAAAGGCAAGAAGAGGGTGGGGTTTCAAACAATCCTTCCCCTATTTCAAATCACACAATAGTGACACCGTTTTTCTTAACCAGAAGCCTATTGTTGCCAAGAACAAGATATTTTGGGACCATCTCTTTTCCTCGGATGTCAGAAATTATTAAACTCTGAACGTTATAATGGGAACTTGTTAAAACTCTTACAGGTAAATTTCATAGAAATATATCCTCATTACTCCCACTAAAGAAGGTTCTCACCAAGTTGTAACTGAACCTACTTCTCACCCAGTGTCTAGCAACTTAAAGATGTTATTGTGTGTGAGAGGAAACTGAGTGGATTTGAACATGGGTTACCCCAACCTATCTTTGTGTTAACAAAGATAGGCAGTCTCTCATTTTAAGTGATGTAAAAGAGGAGAAATTATTCTAGTGGAGAAATTGTAACTTGTCAAGAAGAGATAAAGTGGAGAATATCGATGCTAGTAACATTTTAAACTAGGAAAATCAGTAGGAAGTGAAAGGGATAAAAGGGATCAATATGTTTCACTAAGATATTTTTGTTTTATTGTGAAAATATCCTATAGAGAGGTTACAATTACATGGGCAAGATAATGAGTACATTTCTTATCAAACATTGTTGCCTTCTCTTTGTTTCCCCTTCCCATCCCTGCCCATCTCCCTCCCCACCCGTCCACGCCCCCGCCAAAGTTGTAAAGTTCCTTTTTTGACAAAATGACTTGTACATATCATTGTTGCAATGGGTCCACCTGTATCCCTATTTAAATGATTTGTTTTTTCCCTTCCCCTCCACAAATTATACCAATATCAAATACTGTGAAAGCAGGAGTTATACCGTGGGGGAGGGACATAATCACTAAGATATTTTAAAGGAATGTTCAAGCTTCATTGACTTCAATTCCCACGAAGAATTTCTTAAGTGAAATAATACTTCTTTGACCAGATTGAGACAATATGTAGAACACTAACTAAAACTTCGTTATACATTACATCAAAAAAACATACCACTTTGAGCAAGACCCAGTACCTTAATTTCCTTCTGTAACACTCCTTGACCAACACATTCTGAACTGTAGGTAAAAACCAACGATGTCCTTTTCTGGTTGACTCAGACATATACTAGATATTGCAAAAAAGGGAAACCATGGGACCTATGTTAATTTGGGCCTTACTTCACTTAATATAATTTTTTCCAAGCCTTTCCATTTCCTAACAAATGGGGCAATGTCATTCTTTCTGATGGAGGCATAGAATTCCATTGTGTATATATATACCACATTCATCTGGGTTGGTTCCATATCTTAGCTATAGTAAATAATGCTGCAATAAACATAGTCGTGCTGGTAGCTTTAGTGTGGTCTTGTTTGTAAACATTTGGGTAATTGCCCAAAAGTGGGTCATAGAGGAGCTCTATGTGGAGTCTTTTGAGGAACCTCCATACTGCTTTCCAAAGTGGTTGAACAAGTTTACACTCGCACCAACAATGCAGTAAGGTTCCCTTCTCTCCACATCCCCCTAAGATATGTATTCAAAGGTTTTTTTTTTCTTTCATGTGATTGGTTCTAACACATTTATAAGATTATTTCTTTGTTTCTATGTATGTCCTTCCCCCACAGTATAACCCCTGCTTTCATTGTATTTGATGTCAGTATAATTTGTGGAGGGGAAGGGGAAAAACAAATGGTTTAAATAGGGATACAGGTGGACCCATTGCAACAATGAGGTGTACAAGTTGTTATGTCGGAAACAAGCTTTACAACATTGGTACCGGGGAGGGTGGAGGGAGGGCGGGGAGGATTGGGTGGAGGGGCAGGGGGAGAATGGGAAGGGATGGGAAGGGAAAATAAAGAAGGCTACAATGCTTAATAAGAAATGTACTAACTACAATGAGAAGTACAAGGTCATGTCGAAAACGAGCTTTACAACGTTGGTGGGGGTGGTGGGGGTTGGGAGGGGGAAGGTTTGGGTGGGGGGGAGTAGGGGGGAGGTAGGGCAGGGATGTGAAGGGTAAACAAAGGAGGAGGCTGCAATGCTTGATAAGGAATGTACGCATTATCCTGCCCATGTAATTGTAAACCCTCTGTACAGTATGTTCACACACAAAAAAAATTAAATTAAAAAAAAGAAATGTACTATCTTGCCCATGTAATTGTAACCCCTCTGTACACTATTTTCACAATAAAATAAAATAAAATAAAAACCCAGAGCTGTAAGGCTACTATCAGTATGTCCATAGGTGAAACATTTGAGAGATCATGTATTAGAATTAATACAGTGAAGAGGCTGAATAAATTAGTAAGAACAGTGATAGATACTTTCAGTTGTGACAATAATTCCTAATCCACAAACCACAGCCCCATGTCCCTTCTGAGAACTATGCTCTGTCTGATTCCTCAGGCAAGTTCATTTCCCCTCCTAGTAGTTACCATTAACCTTCCAACAGCACCTAGTGATTGGGACTGTTTAGAGGAATGAGTACAACCAGAGTCTTGTGATCTAGGAAGTAGAACGAATCTTTGCTTAAGGCAAGGAAGCTGAAAACATGTTGTTCTTCTTTGCCTTTCTGCCTCTGCTCTGTAGGGCTTGTCAGAGTTGACAAGGTATCCTCCTTCAAGCATTGCTACCCTTCATTGCTTAACAGAAAGAAAAAAAAACAGGACCATCACACACTACTGTAATATCTCATGTAGACCTGTTCCTAGAAAGGTCGTGTACAAACACATGTGAAGTAAAGGCAGGAGTGCTAAGAAATCTAACAAGGGAGGAACAGAACAGAAACACTTCTAGGTAAACAACACAGAAACCCAAAATACAAGTGTAATATAAATGGAGTCAAAGCAGGCCCACACTTCACAATTTCACTATAATTGTTACCATGCTCATTTTACACCTGGGGAAAGTTTAATAAACTCACATGGGTTAAGAGCATTGTTTCTTAGTCATGGAAATATAAAGGCATAGTTCCCTGTTTTTCCTATTCGGGAGAAATACCCAACTTGCTGTCAGAGCTTTGTGAGCCAGTTTCTGGCACCTGGAGGCAAAAGTGCTTTGGAAGCACAAACTCTTGAACCCTGAATAAATCATCAGTCCAATACTGGAGTAACATGTGTAGGATAGACTCCTTCTTGGGTTCTGCATCCAGCTCGCAGTTCCTACCTGACATTGGTTCTGCAGCCTGAGATCCCTTCATGTTACACCTCCCAAGCTCCACTGAAGAGAAAATTTCCAGCAGCAAGGCAACTGGAAAGGAACTGGAACTTGCAGGCTGAAAATACCCACAGGGGGTGGGGAGGTACATGCTCAGAAGGATCTTTACCTTGCTTTTTAAAAAGAAAAAAAGAAAAACTAAACAACAAACAAACAAACTAACTAACTCTTCACTTTCAAAGGATCTGTGCTGCAATGCAGTCTAAAATTTCCACAATGCACTGTGCCACTCTGGAAGAAGTGGGGTTCCACAAGTGCAAGACTCTAGGTCCCAGGATTGTGCTAATGCAAGGGGACTTTTCTCTCCCAACTGTGGGAACATAGGTGATGTTTTGTTTTGCTTTGTTTTGTTTTGTTTTTTTTCATGAAAAGCACTGTGTGCCTCCTGAAACATTGTTAGACCACTCAAAAAACTGAAATATATTGGGAGCATGAGATAAGTTGGCTTTTTAATTCTTAGTTCTTTTAATATAATTGAGGGTTGTGAGATTTTCTTGTGTTAATTTTTAACAGATAAGTTCTGTTGAATATAAATTATGTCTGTTCTTTACATTTTGTAATGGCCCTCTGGTCATTATAAAAAAGTATTCACAGCCATTGAACGGATTCTTGAATAATTTTCCATACTCTAATATATACACAGCAATAAAGTTGCAGAGTTGCTTGATACATATACAGCATAATCCTTACACCAATTTAGATTTTTAAAAAATCTAAACATTTCCCAGAAATGCCCAAATCCCATCTCTGAAATCTTCAGGAGTTTTTGGCTATTTCCAAAGTTTTCCCTTTTAAAAAGTTTTTTCATTTCTTTTCGTTGTTGGTTGTGTGGCTTGAACTTGAGGTGTCAATATGACCTTTTCTCTAACAATATTTTCAGCTAAGTAGTGAAAAGGATCCTTTGGGTGGGAGGAGGTCTTAGAGCATATTATATCACCATCATTGCTGTTCAAAGACATGGTGGTTTGGGGAGATCCAGGGGAATGTGGGTGGTGTGCAAGATTGAAGTGAAGAGTAGGTCTATGTGAAGCTTGATGGCTTGCCATCTGTTTTGCATGCCCTACTTTGGTTTGAATTCCTACCTCCTCTCTGATCTCAAGAGTTCCTTGCAGTAACTCTAAGTTACCTCAGAGTTGTCTGCCCATGGGGTTGGAAGGTGGCTCAGTGGTAGAGCGCTTGCCTTGCATCCCTGAGGCCCTGGGTTCGATTCCTCAGCACCACATAAGCAAAAAGAAAAAAAAAGAGTTGTGTGCCCAGATGTTACCCATTAGACTTTTGATTAAATCTTTATTATCTCAGGTCCTGCGTGTGGTAGCATTCAGGGGCCACTTCTAGAAATCAGGGTTGTGCCATGACCTTTGGCATTTGCCTCACAGTCAGGAATAGACAGGCATCATTGGGACAATAGTGTTCCTTTACTGATAATGCAGCTTCAACAGAGAATTCCTAAATTCCTCATGAAAAGTTCTCTTAAAATAAATGTGTAAGTTTAATCTATAAAGGCACAGTGGTACACCTATAATCCAGCAACATGTAAGGCTGAGCAGGGAGGATCATTTAAGCTCAGGAGATGAAGGCCATTCTGGGTAACAGGAAGATTGAGTCTCAAAGCAACACAAGTGCATTTCTTTATCAGAGGCTCCTGGTTTGATCCCCAGTACTAGAAAAAAAAACTAACCCAATGCATAGCATTTTTCACTAATAATACATCACTTTTAACAATGAGTGTACAATTGCTAATTTTTCTTTCTAATGATCAAATGTGAATCTTCAATTTCATGAAACTGCTAAATGAATGTAGAGGAAGTACATGCTTCATTTCGTAGCTTTGGGTAGAACCATGGGAGTAGAAAACAATTTTCAGGCATTTCTTACCTCATTCCAATGACATCGAGGATATGTTGCCAGTGTTCATTGATCTTGGTAAGCTTGTCATCATCTTGACAAGTCTCATATTGCTGCTGGCCATACCAACTGCTATCCCATTTACTTCAACTGGGACTGGATTGTACTGAGGAAGATTCTTTCCTTCATGCAGTCTTGCAAGAAAAAGTTAAATCAGGAAACACCATTATTATCCCATTTACTGTTTTCTTTTTTTTTTTTTTTCAATTCCAGCCCCCAAAGGCATTTCTTCTTTACGAAAAATATATGCATGCCTCTTAATATTTTTTGTAATTGAAAAATTCTCATCATATTGTGACTAATCTCAATTTTACAGGGAAAGGCTAAAAACTCAAGCAAGACCACCTAAGCATATTCACAAGTTTTGTTACTTGTCACTTTCTTAAGGCAACAGCCTCTCTAATTTCTCTACATTCTAACTTGAGATGCTACAGATGGATGGAATTCAGTTGGATTAACTATAGGAACAACAGTCTTGTTACTTACACCACATCTGGGGCCTAGTGACCACATAAAATTACCAAATTCCTTGAAATTGACCTCTGCCCTTTGGTAGTAACTAGAATCCGTCACAGGTCTGAGACAGCAAGATACTTCAGGAGACACAATTCCCCTGCTCCTACCAGATTTCCCAACCCAGAGAAAACAACTGCTCTCACTATGTGAATACCTACAAGGAGTTCACACTTTTCACCTCTTTGGACTCTTTTCTTTTCCCTCAGATAGATGAAAAGTAGTTCTAAAAATTCCTCAGTTGTTATAGAAAACAGCTATGTAACTGATTCTCACCAGTGGGAAGAGGGTTCTAACTATGTCCACCTGAGAATGCCTGCTGGCTCACCTTCTGAAATGTCACAACCTCTTCTTCAATGCTGAGGTCTGTTGTCTGTAGAACTGATTTCCATCAGGTATTCACATAGCTCCTCGTTTTCATCATTTAATTGAATCCATATATTGAGTCTGTCTTCAATCTCTACTTCCCTGATAGTCATCTGCTTATAAAGATGCATTTGGTTGCTAAACATACTCAACATACCATTCCCTCCTAAGAAAGGGCTGTGAATTTCATTCATTTTAGTCAGCATCATTAGGGATTTAAATACCTGTTTTTTCTGTCATGAGCCTTGAGCATTCTCAAGGATTGGTGATGTGATACCAGTAGCAGTGCAACAAAACTAACTTTTACTCATGGCAGATCTATTACCATCACGTTATATCAAACATGACAACAAGAAAGGCTGAATATATTAAATACCACATGAATTTCTTCTGTTTTCATTCCTTTGGATATTCAGTTATGAATGTTGATAATCTGCGAATTTAATTCTGACTCAAACCTTTCCCTTTTCCAAAACTATTCAAAAACTTACATTGTTAAAACCAATTTTCCTCTCATTTGATTTATGTATAATCCCCATCATGCTATATATAATCCATTTATAATACAGTGCACCAGGAATAATAAAGCCATAGTTAGAGCATTGAAAGAAAAGAATGAAAAAGCTAAACCAATGTCCACCAATCACTTGATCCCACACTTCACATGATACAGTATAGCTTTTGTTTGGAAATCATAGAAATGTCAACCTAATCTAGTCTACTCTACACAGGGAGATGCAAAATATCCTATGTGTCTTTGCTTACAAGCAATTCTAGCAAGCAGGCTTCAGCATAGAATCATTCTCCTCATAAGTTTAAATGGGTTACTGTAATAAATTTGAGAGTATATAATGCAAACCACCCTAGATAAAGGTACAAAGGAATTCTGAGGTCCTAAAAACCTTGAAATAACTTTTGTTAAAAAGGGGACACAGGAGGTCTCTCACAGGTAGTCGCACTATATGTCTCTGACCAAAAGAATATCTAGAGGCACAGCCACACTTTACCTGAAGAGATCCACTCCAATAAGACCCTAAATATGTTGACTTTTCCTACTACAAGAGGACTATTATAGCAGGCAAATAAGGAAAGCAAAACAAGATACAGTGAAGCGGAACCCTGTCGAGTTCCTGCACCAAAGGGCTCAGTGTGCCATGCCAGGAATTCCTAGCTTCATGCAGCCAGCCACAAGGCTGCCCACTGCCTCCCACTGTTTCTGCTGCAGACCAGCATGGACTACGCTGCCCACACCAGCCCACCAAAACAAGAGCCACCAATCCTCCCAACACCAGGACTTCCCATGCTGCAGAGGAGGCCCTTCAGCTGCTGCAGATACCACCCCCCAACCTGGACCTGCAAACACCCACACCCTCTGACAGAACCTGCCAATTCCATCCTGGCAGCCATAGCACAGGCTCTGTGGTCCAGTGCACTACCAGCTACAGACCTAGTGAGTTACCCAATTGGGTCCACTCCCTGGAGGTGGCAATTCTCTGTGGGATTCCAAAGGCCTCTGATTCAAGCCCCATTCCAAAATGGGGGATCACATCAGAGGCTAATATGGACATAGGGTCTGTTCCCAAGCCTCCCATGGCTACCTGGGAAAGCCTGAGAACATAGATCCACACCTGTGATAGCAGTCTAAAACCCTGAAACCCCCAAACTCCCTGCCACCAGGCCTGAGAGTAGGACTCTAGACAGTAGGCACACTCCCTCATCAAAAGGCCATCTTTTCACAACCAATACCCAAGGAAAGTGGACTATTGAAGGCAGACAGGTTCTATCAGGAAACAGTTTTGAGGACTACGTGGAGACTCAAGCTCCCACAAACAACCCGAAAAACTAACTTTTTAGGATTTTTCTTTGTTTTGTTTTGTGTTTTGTTTTTATGTCTTCTCATTTGCTGTTTGTTTTTATTTCTGTGCATTACTTTTGTGTATTCTGTTTTAGGATTTGCAATTTCACTTAAATCTTAGATTTTTCATTAGTATTTTATGGTTTTTTTTTCACTTTCCAATTTCCTAATTTGTATTTTTTCCTCTCACTCTCCTCTTTTTATTTCCCTCCAGATTATACTACTACTCCATCAGAACTACCCTGTTTAGTTCTATACACAAAGTAAGGTCTCCTTCTATGTGTGTAAACAATAATTAAAGGAGATATCTTAGAATAAGTGACTTTATAGTAATATCTGAATAAAACTTTTTCTAATGTCAGCAAATCTCTCAAATACACTTTTATGTAAGTTTTTTTCTTATCTTCATCTAGATCCCTAAGCTATTCTCTACATAACCTTTCTTTGAATTATTTGCTCCCTCTTACACTCGGAAACAAGGTCTCTATTCTCCTACTAATATAAATACCTCTCCTCCAAGCTGTTTTTACCCCACTACTATCATTATACTCAATTTCTCTTCTAAACTTAAATTTATATATCTCCAATCTTAGTCTTTCTCTTCTCCATGTGCTCCAGTCCATTGATCCCTGTTTAGATCTGATTCAACTTACAGTTGGTTCTTTTTAGACCATAAAACTGGTTCCAGTTGATTATTTTGAGTACAAGGGACCCATCTTGTTAACACTAAGGGCAAACCCAGATTGTCTCAAAAGTTACAATTAGGGCGCTGGGAAGGTGGCTCAGTGGTAGAGCGCTTGCTTTGCATGCATGAGGCCCTGGGTTCGATTCCTCAGCACCACATAAGGAAAAAAAAAACAAAGCTGGAAGTGGCGTTGTGCCTCAATGTTAGAGCACTAGCCTTGAACTGAAGAGCTTAGGGACAGCTCCCAGGCCTAGAGTTCAGGTCCCATGACCAGACCAAAAGAAAAAAGTTACAATTAAACATAATCTCAACCCCTGAGCCACAACAGCCTTCTCCAAGGACAGAAAGAGAACTATATAGGAAAAAAACCTACACATAACTCTGAAATTTAAGATTTATACATCTACATGACACAGACACACAGTTGGCTCCAGTCCTAAAAGACTGACCTATTCTCTACCAGTGGGTCCTTGTCTCCAAATGGGTAGACATAACTGCAGAAACAAAAGAAACATTGCCAATCAACTAACCCCTACAACATCTCCACATCAACAAGCTACAGAGTAGTCCCAGAACAACCTAGAGGATAATGCTCAAGATACTTTAAAAACATGGCTGGTCTATATGCTGAATGAAAAATCGAACACCTTTCATAGGGCTATAAGAGAACATGATGAGGCCAACCAGAAGCTAATAGATGACTTCATGGCCTCCACAAATAAAAGGATAAAGTAACTCCAGAAGAGGGAAAAAATATAATGAAAAGATAGAAACCCAGATAAAGGAGTAGAAAGAGAAGTCTGAAAGCCAATTCCAGGAGGTAAGGCAATCTATCAAGAATTAAAAGAAAACAGTAAGAGCTAATCATCATTAAGAAATATCAGCAAGAAGGAAGGGAAATAAACAGTAAAGTAAAAAGCCTTAAAAGCAGAATGGAAAAGGCAGAAGAAAGACTCTCAGAGGCAAAAGATAGTTTTGATTCCATAGAGAATGAGGACACAGATATTCATAACAAAACCAAGAATCATGACAGATTATTGCAGGAAATACAGGATACATTCAGAAAGCCTAACTAGAGATAATTAGGTATACAAGTGGGCCTGGAGAAGGAAGCCAATGATCTAGGAAATATATTCAGCAGAATCTTAGCAGAGAACTTCCCAAATATACAAAAGAACAGGCCCATTCAGATACAAGAAGCTTTTAGGACCCCAAATAGAATAGACAAGAACAGGTCATCTCACCACCATATGATAATCTATACCAGATCAATATCAACTAAGGAAAGAATTCTTACAAATGCCAGAAAGAAAAGAATAATTACATATAAATGCAACTCAATCAGAATTACCTCAGACTTCTCAGCAGACACCATAAAAGCAAGGATGGCCTGGAAAGAGGTATGCCATGCCCTAAAGACAAATAACTACCAACCAAGAATAATCTACATAACTAAGTTTTCATGCACAGCAGAAGGACAATAAAAACCTTCCAGAGCAAGGAAAATCTGAAGCAATATTTTGCTACCAAATCAGCTCTACAAAAAATCCTCAAAGATGTTCTACACAAAGAAAACAAACAAGAACAGAAAACAGGCAATGAATCAGTACACAAACAGAAAGCTATATAATAACAACAAGATAAGCCAAGGCACAGCTCCCCCCCAAATATTAATGGAAATAAATCTCCAATTAAATTACATAGATTGTCCAGTTGGATGAAAAATCAAGATCCTTCTATCTGCTGTCTTCAAGACACACACTTGTCCACAAAAATAAACATATTCTGAAAGTGAAAGGCTGAAAAAAAAATCTAACAAGCAAACAGCCCCTATAAACATGAGGGAGTTGCAATCCTAATATCAGGTGAAATAGACTTCAAATTGAAATCAATGAGAAGAGATAAATAAAGTCACTACATACTAATTAATAGATCTTTCCTTCAGGAGGATATTACGATTCTAAATATCTACTCACCATATAACAGAGCACCCAAATTTACCCAAGAAACACTACTTTTCCTCAAATCAAACAGAGATCCAAAAACGATCACTGTTGTGGATTTAAACACACCACTATCCCACTAGATAGATCAACCCAGCAAACCTCAACACAAAACCTCGGATCTTAACATCTGCATAAATCAAATAGACAATATTCTCCAAATATTTTACCCAGCAACATCATATTACACCTTCTTCTCAGCAGCACATGGAACTTTCTGCAAAATAGACCACATTCTAGGCCACAAAGCAAATTTGTCCAAATTCAGAAACATTGAAATTATGCCCTGCATTCTTTCAGACCACAGGGAATAAAATTAGAATTCAACACCAAAAGCCACCAAAGGAGATCCTTTCACACAAAGAGGCTGAATAACGCACTGTAGAACCACCAATGGGACATGGAAGAGATTAGAAAGAAAATTCAAATGTTCATGATACTTAACAAAAATGAACACACAAACACTCAGCTCCTCTGGGAAACAAAAAAGCAGTACTCAGAGGCAAGTTTATAGCTCTGAGTTCCTATGTTAAGAAATTGGAGAGATCTTAAACCAACAATTTAATGAGGCAATTAAAGCTCCTTGAAAAAGAGCAACAAGCTAAACCCCAACACAGTAGATGGAAACAAAGAATTAAAATTTAATCAGAATTAAATGAATTAGAATCCAAAATTACTCTATAAAAAGAATCAATAAAACAAAGAGTTGGTTCTTTGAAAAACTTAATAAAATTGAGAGACCCTTAGCAAATCTTACCAGAAAAAAGAGAACACACCCAAATAAATAAACTAAGAGATGAAAATAGAAATATCACTAGAGAAAAAACCACTATTCAGAATATAATAAGGAGATACTTCTCATAACTTTATGCTAAATGTTCAAGAATCTGAAAAATATGGACGATTTTTAGCATTTATTGACATGCCCAAATTAAACCAAGATGACTTAAACCAACTTAACAGACCCATATCAAGCATTGAAATAGAAACATCAATAAAACTCCTCCAACCCAAGAAAAGCCCAAGACCGGATGGATTTACAGTAGCATTCTACAAAGCCTTCAAAGCAGAGCTCACACAAATACCTTCAATTCAAAACATTATATCTCCCCAAAAAAAAAAAATCCTTAAAGAAAAACTGTCCAATTAATAAGAGGGCTAAAGACTTAAAGAGAAACTTTTCTGAAGAGGAAATAAGAATGGCCAATAGACACATTAAGAAATGCACAACTTCTCTAGCCATAAAACAAATGCAAATCTAAACAACATTGAGATTCCATCTCACCTCAGTTTGAATGGCTATAATCAAGAAATCTAGTCTGAGGATGTGCAAGACAACTATTAAGTCACATAAAGAAGAACGAAAGAGAGGAAAAGGTGAAAAGGATAAGAAAGGAAGAAAAAAGATCAGAAGTTCAATAGAGCTAAACAAAAAACAAAAAGATAATTAAAAAAGAAAAAAAAGAGAAAGAAAACAAAAAAAGAAAGAAAAACACACACTCACATATCACTAAAATAAAAATTATAAGAGGAAAAAAAGTTACTGGAAAACAATTTTTTTTCAAAAAAGGCAAAAATTAAAGATTAAAGAAAGTTTTAGAAAAGAAAAAAAATTTTATATAAGGTTCCAAAAAAAAAAAAAAGAAGAAGAAGAAGTTCTTTGACTTTTTGGGAGGGGTGGGAAAAATCCTGTATCTCCCTTGTGTCCGCAACTGCCCAATAAATAAGTGGGCTAAAGACTTAAAGAGAAACTTCTCTGAAGAAGAAAGAAGGATGGTCAATAGACACATGAAGAAATGCTCAACCTCTCTAGCCATAATAGAAATGCAAATCAAATCAACATTGAGATACCACCTCACAACAGTTAGAATGGCAAAAATCAAGAACTTTAACAACAACAGATGCTGGAGGGGATGTGGACAGAAAGGAACCTTACTTCATTGTTGGTGGGAGTGTAAACTTGTTCAACCACTTTGGAAAGCAATATGGAGGTTCCTCAAAAGACTTCACATAGAGCTCCCCTATGACCCAGCAATCCCACTTTTGGGCGTTTACCCAAATGTTTACAAACAAGACCACACTAAAAGCTACCAGCACAACTATGTTTATTGCAGCATTATTTACCATAGTTAAGATATGGAACCAACCCAGATGCCCCTCAGTAGATGAATGGATCAAGAAAATATTGTGTATATATACACAATGGAATTCTATGCTTCCATCAGAAAAAATGACATTGCCCCATTTGTTAGGAAATGGAAAAACTTGGAAAAAAAATCTATTAAGTGAAGTTAGCCAGGCCCAAAGAAACATAGGTACCATGGTTTCCCTTATTTGCAATATCTCATATATGTATGAGTCAAGCAGAAAAGGTCAGATAATGTGATGTTAGGAAAATGAACACTTAGATATGTATGTTAATGTTTTTTTCTTTGATGCATTTGTTTCTAATGCATTTATAAGATTATTTCTTTGTTGCTTTGTATGTCCCTCCCCCACAGTATAACCCCTGCTTTCACTATATTTGATGTCAGTATAACTTGTGGAAGAGATGGGGAAAAGCAAGTCATTTGAGGATACAGGTGGACCTGTTGCAACAATGAGAAGTACAAGTTGTCATGTTGAAAAACGAGCTTTACAACGTTGGTGCTGGGGGTGGGGCGGATTGAGTGGGGAGGGGAAGGCTGGGAAGGGATGTGAAGGGTAAACAAAGGAGGAAGCTGCAATGCTTGATAAGAAATATACGCATTATCCTGCCCATGTAAATGTAACCCCTCTGTACAGTATGTTCACAATAAAATAAAATGGAAAAAAATTTAAGACCACAGAATTTAAGAATAATTGGATAATTCCAAAATTAAAAATTCAAGATTAATAATACTCTTTCGAATTCAAATTGTAGTTTAATTGTACATCAGTAAACACAGAGAGAATTTTAAGGGCTCTGAGGGAAAGAGGATTTTATATCTCCAAATAAATACAGTAACTGAATGGATTTTCTCTTACTTTCTTTTTTCTATCTAAGAGCTGGAAGCTTTCTGAGCTCAGCATTTATTTACTCCTTTTTTGGCTTATAAAAATCCAATATTTTTACTCCAAGTGTATATTAATATAAGAAGGGAAACAATTGTTGGTTTCTATAAAGAAGGTATGTTGGAAATATTGATATATTTATTTCATTTAAAACTATGATTGGGGCAATGCCAATCTTTCTGATAAAGGCATAAAATTCCATTGTGTATATATAGCACATTTTCTTGATCCATTCATCTACTGAGGGGCATCTGGGTTGGTTCCCTATCTTAGCTATGGTAAATAAGGCTGCAATAAATATAGTCATATGGTAGCTTTAGTTTGGTCTTCTTTGTGATCATTTGTGTAAATGCTCAAAAGTGGGATTTCTGGGTCTTAGGGGAGCTCTATGTGGAGTCTTTTGAGGAAACTCCATAATGCTTTCCAAAATGGTTGAACAAGTTTACACTCCCACCAACAATGCAGTAGGATTCCCTTCTGTCCTCATCGCCTCCAGCATCTGTTGTTATTAAAGTATTTGATTATAGCCATTCGAACTGGGGTGAGGTGGTAATTTAATGCTGTTTTGATTTGCATTTCTTTTATGGCTAGGGAGGTTGAGCAAGTCTTCATGCGTCTATTGGCCTTCCTTTCTTCTTCAGAGAAGTTTGTCTTTAAGTCTTTAGCACACTTATATATTGGACAGTTGTTTCTTTGAAGATTTGTTTTTGGGGGATTTAATTTTTTGAGTTCCAGGTATATTTTAGATATGATACCCTTGTCTGTTATATGGCTAGTAAAGTTCTTCTCCCAATCCGTGGGCTTTTGATTCATCTTGCGAGCTATGTCCTTTGCTATGCAGAAGCTCTGTAATTTCATGCAATCCCATTTGTCCAACCTTTCTTTGATTTCTTGTGTTTCTGGATCTCTATTAAGAAAATTTTGGCCGGTGCTACCAAGACCTAGGGTTTCTCCTATTCTATCCTGTAATGTTTTCAGAGTGTCTGCTTTGACTCCGAGGTCTTTGATCCATTTAGAGTTGATTCTAGTACAGGGTGATATATAAAGACTAGCTTTAGTTTTCTACAAGTAGTTAACCAATTTTGCCAGCACCATTTACTGAAGAGGCTGTCTTTCTTCCAATATATATATTTTTACCTCCCGTATCGAAGATTAGATGGCTATAGGTCTGTAGGTTCATTTCTGGGTTTTCAAGCCTATTCCATTGTCCTGAGGTCTGTTCTTGTGCCAGTACCAAGCTCTTTTGATTATTATGGCATAAAATTTGGTATTGATATTTCTCCAGCACTGTTCTTTCTGTTGAGGATCGTTTTCGCTATTCGAGGTCTTTTATTGTTCCATATGAATTTTTGGATTGCCTCTTCTATTTCCTTGAAGAATGAGTTTGGAATATTGATAGGTATTGCATTGAATTTGTAGATAGCCTTGGGGAGTGTTGCCATTTTTATGATGTTGATCTTTCCAATCCAGGAGCATGGGAGTTTTTGCCACTTTCTATGTTCTGTTTTGATTTCCTTTTTCAGGTTGTTAAAGTTGTCATTATATAGGTCCTTCACTTCTTTGGTTAAGTTAATTCCTAGGTAGTTTATTTTTTGTGGGGCTATTATGAATGGAGTAGCTTTCCTAATTTCATCCACACTTTCTCATTGTTGGCATATAGAAAAGCCATTGATATTTTTAAATTTTAATTTTAATTTTTTGTGAACATACTGTGCAGAGGGGTTACAATTACATGGGCAAGATAATGAATACATATCTTATCTAGCATTGCAGCCTCCTCCTTTGTTTACCCTTCACATCCCTTCCCAGCCTACCCCCCTCCCCGCCACCCAATCCTCCCCCTCCCCCCGCACCAAATTTGTAAAGTTTATTTTCGACAAGACAAGTTGTACTTCTCATTGTTGCAACAGGTCCACCTGTATCCTTAAACGACTTGTTTTTCCCCATCTCCTCCACAAATTATACCGACATCAAATATAGTGAAAGCAGGGCTTATACTGTGGGGGAGAGACATACAAAGCAACAAAGAAATAATCTTATAAATGTGTTAGAAACAAATGCATGAAAGAAAAAAACATTAACATACATATCTAAGTGTTCATTTTCCTGACATCACATTATCTGACCTTTTCCGCTTTACTCATACATATACTAGATATTGCAAATAAGGGAAACCATGGGACATATGTTTCTTTGGGATTGGCTTACTTCGCTTAATAGAATTTTTTCCAAGCCTTTCCATTTCCTAACAAATGGGGCAATGTCATTCTTTCTGATGGAGGCATAGAATTCCATTGTGCATATATACCACATTTTCTTGATCCATTCATCTACTGAGGGGCATCTGGGTTGGTTTCATATCTTAGCTATGGTAAATAATGCTGCAATAAACTTAGTTGTGCTGGTAGCTTTAGTGTGGTCTTGTTTGTAAACATTGGGTAAATGCCCAAAAGTGGGATTGCTGGGTCATAGGGGAGCTCTATGTGAAGACTTTTGAGGAACCTCCATATTGCTTTCCAAAGTGGTTGAACAAGTTTACACTCCCACCAACAATGAAGTAAGGTTCCCTGCTGTCCACATCCCCTCCAGCATCTGTTGTTGTTAGAGTTCTTGATTTTTGCCATTCTAACTGTTGTGAGGTGGTATCTCAATGTTGTTCTGATTTGCATTTCTTTTATGGCTAGGGAGGTTGAGCATTTCTTCATGTGTCTATTGGCCATCCTTCTTTCTTCTTCAGAGAAGTTTCTCTTTAAGTCTTTAGCCCACTTATTTAATCGGCAGTTGTTTCTTTGAGCATTTGTTGTTGAGGGATTTAATTTTTTGAGTTCCAAGTATATTTTAGATATGAGATCCTTGTCTGTTATATGGCTAGTGAAGATCTTCTCCCAATCTGTGGGCTTTCTATTGAGCTTGCTAGCTATGTCCTTTGCCATGAAGAAGCTCTGCAACTTCATGCAATCCCATTTGTCCAACTTTTCTTTGATTTGTTGTGCTTCTGGGTCTCTGTTAAGAAAATTTCGGCCTATGCCAAGGAGACCTAGGGTTTCTCCTATTACATTCTGTAATGTTTTCAGAGTGTCTGCTTTGACTCCGAGGTCTTTGATCCATTTGGAGTTGATTCTGGTGCAGGGTGATATATAAGGTTCTAGCTTTAGTTTTCTACAAGTAGTTAACCAATTTTGCCAGCACCATTTACTGAAGAGGCTGTCTTTCTTCCAATATATATTTTTTACCTCCCGTATCAAAGATTAGATGGCTATAGGTCTGTAGGTTCATTTCTGGGTTTTCAAGTCTATTCCACTGGTCCTGAGGTTTGTTCTTATGCCAGTACCAAGCTCTTTTGATTACTGTGAAAACCATTGATTTTTGAGGGTTAATTTTATACCTTGTTACTTTGCCAAAGTTTTCATCACCTTCAGTAATTTGGGAGCAGAGTCCATGTGATTCTTTAAATATGAGATTATGTCCTCTGCAAATAGGTAGAGTTTTACTTCTTCTTTCCCTATTTGGATCCCCTTTTTGTTTGCATCTTGTCTTATTCCTGTAGCTAGGCATTCTCATACTAGATTGAAGAGCAGTGGAGAGAGTGGGCATCCTTGTCTCATTACCGAGTTTAGAGGAAATGGCTTTAGTTTTTCACCATTGAGTATAATAATGGCTGCAGGTTTGTCATATACAGCCTTTATAGTATTGAGGAAGGTTCCATGGATTCCTAGTTTTTCCAAAACCTTCATCATAAAGGGGTGTTGGATCTTGTCAAATGCTTTTTCTGCATCTATTGAGATAACCATGTGGTTCTTATCCTTGCTCTTATTGATGTGATGAATTATGTTAATTGATTTGTGTATATTGACCCAGCTTTGCATCACTGAAATGAATCCTGTTACATCGTGGTGTATGATTTTTTGGATGAATTGTTGAAGTCGATTGGCCAAAATTTTGAGAAGTTTTGCATTAATGTTCATCAAAGATATGGGTCTATAATTCTCTTTCTTTGATGAGTCCCTGCCTGGTTTTGGGATGAGGGTTATTATAGCTTCATAGAATGAATTTGATAGTGAACTTTCTCTTTCAGTTCCATTAAGGGTTGAAGGACTATTAGTGTGAGTTCTGCTTTGAAGGCCTTGTAGGATTCCGCTGTAAAACCATCTGGTCCTGGGCTTTTCTTAGATGGGAGGTCTCTTATTGCTGTTTCTATTTCAATGCTTGGTATGGGCCTGTTAAGATGGTTTAACTCATCTTGGTTTACTTTCGGCGTGTCCATATTTGCTAGGAAAACATCCATTTCTGCCAAGTTCTCAAACTTATTAGCATAAAGGTTTGAGAAGTATTTCCTCATAATTTTCTGAATCTTTTTTGTTTCTGTGGTGATATTTCCATTCTCATCTCTGAATTTATTTATTTGGGTGTATTCTCTTCTTTTTCTGATAAGATTTGTTAAAGTTCTGTCTATTTTGTGTTTTGTTTTGAAGAACCTATTCTTTGCTTTGTTGATTCTTTCTATAGTTTTTTGGATTTAATTCATTTAATTCTGATTTAATTTTAATTATTTCTTTCTGCCTACTGGATTGGGGTTTATCTTGCTGCTCTTTTTCAAAGTGGCTCAGCTGTCTCATTAAATTGTTGGTTTCAGATCTGTCCAATTTGTTGATGTAGGAACTCAGAGCTATAAACTTGCCTCTGAGTACTACCTTTGCTGTTTCCCAGAGGAGCTGGTAGTTTGTTGCTCATTTTTGTTGAATATCGTGAACAATTGAATTTCATTTCTAATCTCTTCCATGACCCACTGGTGGTTCAAAAGTGTGTTGTTCAGCCTCCATGTGTTACAGGACTTTCTTTGGTTGCTTTTGGTGTTGAGTTCTAATTTTATTTCCTTGTGGTCTGAGAGAATGCAAGGTATAACATCAATGTTTCTGAATTTGGACATATTTGCTTTGTGACCAAACATATGGTCTATTTTAAAAAATGTTCCATGTGCGGATGAAAAAAACATGTATTCAGATGCTGCTGGGTGAAGTATTTGGTAGATGTCTGTTAAATCTAGTTGATCTATGCAGGTGTTTAGGTCTGCGGTTTCTCTGTTGAGTTTTTGCCGAGTTGATCTATCTAGTGGCGAAAGTGGTGTGCTAAAGTCCCTGACAATTAATGTCTTTGGAGATATATGATATTTGAGAGAAAATAGTGTTTCTTGGATAAATTTGTGTGCTCTGTTTGGTGAATAGAGATTTAGAATTGTAATATCCTCCTGAAGGAGAGATCCCTTAATTAGTATGTAGCGACCATCTTTATCTCTTCTCATGAATTTTAATTTGAAGTCTATTTTATCTGATATTAGTATTGCAACGCCTGCCTGTTTATGGAGCTGTTTGCTTGGTAGATTTTGTTCCACCCTTTCACATTCAAAATGTGTTTGTTTTTATGGGCAAGTTGTGACTCTTGAAGGCAACATATAGAAGGATCCTACTTTTTAATCCATCTAGACAGTCTATGTCCCTTAATTAGACAGTTAAGCCTGTTAATGTTAAGAGATAAGACTGAGAGGTATTTGGGGGTTCCTGCCATTTTATCCACCTTCTTGAGGCTGCCTCAACTGGGGTCTTCCTATGGTTCTTGGATTCTCAATTTGGGTGCGTTTTCTTGGCCTTTATTGTGGTCTTGTTGGTTTTCTAAGTGTATGACATTGTGAAGTATCTTTTGTAGGGCTGGTTTGGTGGAGATATATTGTTTCAATTTTTCTTTGCTATGGAAGGTTTTCATTTGACCTTCGGTTATGAAGGAGAGTTTAGCTGTGTACAGTATTCTTGGTTGATAGTTGTTTGTCTTTAGGGAGTGTCATACATCATTCCTGGCTCTTGCTTTATTGTCTTTGCTGAGAAATCTGAGGTGATTCTAATTGGTTTCCCTTTATATGTGATTGATCGTTTCTCCTTGACAGCTTTAAGGATGTTTTCCTTGGTCTGAATTGATCCTGTGGGGATTATAATGTGACAGTAGGATGTCCTGTTCTGGTCTGGTCTTTTTGGAGTTCTAAAAGCTTCTTGTATCTGAATAAGCCTATCTTTTTGCATGTTTGGGAAGTTCTCTGCTAGGATCCTGTTAAACAAATTTCCTAGACCATTAACTTCTGTTTCTCTGTGCTCCTCTACACCCATTATCCTCAGATTAGGCCTTCTGATGGTGTCTTCCAGGTGTTGGATAGATGTATCATATTTCTTGGAGTTGTCTTGGATGGTTGTATGTTCTTTCTCTATAATATCCAGGCTGTCTTCAATCCCCGAGATTTGATCTTCCTCATGGTCTAACCTACTATCAAGACTTTCTACTTTGTTTTTATTTCTTTTCCTTCTAGTTGGTCAGCTTTGATGGCTTCAAATTCTTTGTTGGAACTTTGTTTTAGATCTTGTATGAACTTCTTTACTTCCTTAATTTGGTGTTCAATGTTTATTCTCAAATCACTTACTTGATTGGACTCCCATTCCTTCTGTTGGTCTCCACTGAGCATTTTCTTTGCGATCTCCCTGATTTCTTTCAGCTCTCAGTTTATGTATTCCATGAATGCCTCCATTGATCTTTGTCTGTTCTCATCCCAATCTCTCAGTTCCTGTATTTCTCTTTGATTAGCATCCTCACATTCACGCATTTCCTGTATTTTTCTTTGAGTGTTCTCAGCCTGTTCACGCCATTCCTGACTTTTTCTTTGTCTGTTCAGCCAGCTCACGCAATCCCTGTCTATCTCTCTGACTGATCTCAACCTACTCACACAATTCCTTTATTTCTCTTTGAGTGTGCTCAATCTGCTCATGAAATTCCTGCATCAATCTTTGAGTAGCTTCCTCATGCTCATGAGACTCCTGTATTGATCTTTGGTTTGCCTCCTCCCTCTCCCTATCATGTTCACACTGAGACCTTTGCAGGTTTTCACTCTTTTCATTTACCTTGTTTACCTGTATTGTTTGTAGAGATTTTTGGGAACTCTCCTCTGGATTATTCATTATCTGTTCTGTCTTCTGATTGTCATAAGTGGGAGTTGAGATCCCCAGGCTTGCCATTTTTCTTGTGTTTTTCTGGCTTATTCTGCCCATTTGGGATGAGAATAACACCAGTTTTGCAGAACACTATTTTAAGGTAAGCATCAACCAAAGTCGGTAGTTGCACAGTCAAAACTCTGCAGATACAGTCTGGTTCAAGAGATAAAATCTATTGAACATCAAACAACTATGTCTTAATGGCCTAAGAACAGCAAAGGAGAATTTGGCAACCAGAAATTATTAGGTTTAGGGAAAATGTGGGGAAAAATAGGATTAGATGGATGTGGGAAGGTGAAGGAGAATGGAATTAACCATGTCCTAATCCCAAAGAGGGAAATGGATTGGACAAAATGATAGCAGAAAGAGAAAAAAAGAAAAAAGAAAAAAAGAGACAAGAAAAAATGGAAAACAAAAATTAAAATTAAAAAGTGAAACCCTTAAAAACTGCAAGTTTGAAAGTGTTGTATTCAGAGAAGAATGGGTATGGAATGAGAAGAGAGGAGGGATAGAAAGGAGACATGAAAAACAAGAAAAATAAAAATGTTTTAAAATATTATATGAATATAAAGAGGTAATACTGCTATTAAGGAATTTAAGTCTAAGAGGTTTTGAATTGAGTAATAAATTTCTGGATTAGGTGTGTACAAAATGGAGGATAAGATCTAGTAATCAACGATGGGTATATTTGAGGGTGAGCAGAACAGCAATGAAGTCACACAGAAAAGAATGAAAAAGAAGAAGTGAAAAGAATGAGAAAAGAAAGAAAGAAAAGAAAAAAGGATCAAAAGTTCAGTAGATATAAACACACACACACACACACACACACACACACACACACACACACACCTAAAATAAAAATAATACGAGGAAGAAAAGAAAAAATAATAGAAAAAAATTAAAAATTAAAAAAATAGAAATAAGGTACCTAAAAAGAAAGTTCTTTGATTTATTTTGGGGGGGGGATGGGAGGATTCTGTATCTCCCTTGTGTCTGAAACCAGTGTTTTGGTGGAGTCTCTGGTCTGCTTGTGGTGTTTGGTTTTCCTGTGGCTTGATTGGTTAATTAAGTCAGTTTGTTTGGGCAAGCAGAAAAATGCTCTGTTTTACCCAGGATTTTGTGATCCTCTCCCAGGCTAGTTCAGTGGGAGAGGGATCTGTTTTGAGTATTACAAAAGAGGGAGATGGCTGTTTTCTCTAGTTTGGAGATGATGAGATGAGGCTGGGTTCTGAGTAGAGTTGAGACCTTTCAGCAAACAGTAGCTTTTCCCTGAGGGGCTAGCTTCTGAGACACTAACAGAGCTCAGCCAGGAGCCTTTCTGAGGGTTTATGTTTACTGAATTTCAATTGATTGACTAGGCTGCTGTAGGGAGGGGCAGACTCTGGCTCTGTTTACCCAGTGAAGAAAGCCACTCCGGGGGCAGATTTTCCTCTGCCTGGGGTGCTTGACTTCTTCCTGGCTGGAATTGAGCCTGGCAGTTCTGGGCAGGTTCCTGTGACCTGCTAAATGACTGTCTGGTTTTCTCCCATGGCCGGAGTAGGAGCTGGCAGCTCACCTGGGCCTTTGTCAGTATCAACGATGGAGATCTCCAGTAGTGGGGTGGGGGATGGGTGCCTCCCCTCCTCTGCTCCCAGAGAAGGAGTGAGGATGTCAGGCTTCTACTCACACAGCTGCAGTCTTGGTTCCTGGGTCGTCTCTGGTCTGCAATCTGCAGGGTGAAGATATCTGCTCCTTGTCAGTTCTTGCTGGTGATGAGTAGAATATGCTCTCCTGCTGCAGCTGGTGCCTTTGTCCCAGACTCTCTCTGTTGCAAGTATGGCAGCTATGGTCTCCACCGCCGCTGCCACCACTGCTGCTGCCACTAACGCTACCAGCAAGTGCTCAGATCTGACTCTTTGCCTGGATTTTCCCTCTCTAGCCATACTCTCTGTACTGTGATGGCACACTTGGTGTAACTCTCTGGCCTAGGACTGTTCATTGGAACACTAAAACTGCTTTCTGTGGGAGAGGTTGTCTGTCCTCCAGCTTCTCCTCCACCATCTTCCTCCTCCAGATACTCCCTGTTATTTGTTTTTATCTTTTTTAAATAAGAATTCATCATTGAGGTGATGTATGGAGGGGTCACAGTTACACATGTCAGGTATTGAGTACATATCTTTTGAACAGTGATGCTTTCTGTTTTTTGTTCATTTTAGTTTTGCAGATTGGTTTCACTATGGTATTTCATAATGTATATATTTACTTTAAACAGATGATCCAACTCAGATGTCCTCTCTTCCCTTATCTATACCTTTCCCCACTTCTATTTCTCAACACCTTTCCATTAGTTTTTTTAATGCACTCTTTATACATATACACAATAGACATCATTATTATTCAATATTTGTCTTTCCCATTCCCTGTACTACTTCCCCTTGGTATCTCCATACAGACATACTATTAAAAAGTTGGTTTAAGAATAATATTAAACATATTGCATATGTAGGTATGCATTTGAATTTTTTGTGAAAATACTGTACAAAGGGGTTACAATTACATGAGCATGGTAATGAGTCCATTTCTTATCAAGCATTGTTGCTTCTTCCTTTATTTCCCGTTCCTATCCCTTCCCAATCCACCCACTCTCCCCTAACCCCCTCTCCCACAGCACCGAAGTTGTAAAGTTCATTTTTCGTCATAATGGCTTATACCTCTCATTGTTTCAGTGGGTCCACCGGTATCCCTATTTAAACAAACTCATTCACAAACTCCTCCAAAAACTACAAAAACAAACTCCTCCACAAACGACACCAACATCAAATACAGTGAAAACAAGAGTTATACTGTGAGGGAGGGACACACAAAGCAATAAAAACTTATAAATATGTTAGAAACAATAGCAATAAAGCAAAACCCTTTGAATCCTTATTGGAGTTCATTTTGCCTAACATCAATTATCTGACTGTTTCTGCTTGTCTCAGACATGCTAGTTATTGCAAATAAGGGAAACAATGGGATCTATGTTTCTTTGGGCCTGCCTTACTTCACTTAATATAAATTTTTCCAAGTCTTTCCATTTCCTAACAAATGGGACAATGTCATTCTTTCTGATGGAGGCATAGATTCCATTGTTTATATATATATATATATATATATATATATATATATATATATATATATACACCACATTTTCTTGACCCATTCATCTTCTGAGGGGCATCTGGATTGGTTCCATATCTTAGTTATGGTAAATAATGCTGCAATAAACATAGTTTTGCTGGTACCATTAGTATAGTATTCTTTGTGATCATTTAGGTGAATGCCCCAAAGTGGGATTGCCGAATCATAGGGGAGTCCTATATGAAGTCTTTTGAGGAGCCTCCATACTACTTTTCAAAGTGTTTGAACAAGTTCCCACTCTCACCAACAATGCAGTCGGGTTCCCTTCAGTCCACATCCCCACCAGCATCTGCTCTTATTAGAGTTCTTCATTATAGCCATTGTAATTGGGGTGAGGTGATATCTCAATGTTGTTTTGGTTTGCATTTCTTTTATGGCTAGGGAAGTTGAGCATTTCTTCATGTGTCTATTGGCCATGACCAATAAGCATGTGAATATTTTTAAGATTCAATTACTTAGAAGAGCAAAAACACATAACTGTTGCACATATAAACCTAATTTGTTTGAATTAAGAAGTTGATAGCCATTTGTAGACTTTTGACAATAAATGAAAAGTGTCTTTCTTATTTATAGCTGAATAAGGGTACACTAGGTATGTATGCCACGTTTTCTTTTTTTTTGTTTAATTTTCCTTAAGCAGTTGAATAAAAGAGTTGCTATTTAACAAATCAGTTAATGAATACAATGTAGTCAATATTCTCATAATCTTTCCTTTATGACCCTTCTCTTACTCTTCTTCACCTTGCAAGTTATACATTGGATTCCTGACTGTATTCACCGCCCTTTATTTCTCTTCATTTCTCCACCAATTTCCCCAGAACCCTACTTAACCCCTCTCAAGTATCCACTTCTTGGTGTTTTGAAAATATAATTTCCAATCTCCTGTGAATGTAGTCTCTAGTTTTTTCATTTCATCCTCCTGCCAACCAGGATGAGAATGACCACAAAACCATAATACCAACAAGGAAGTTGAGTTGTGATTCTTTCCATTCAAGTGACCAAGACAAGCAGAGATAGCCTAATCAGGAAATGTGCAACTCCTCAAGTTGTGTCAGAGGTAATTTCTCCAGGAGATATACCTTACATTCAGTAATAAAAATCTGCTCATTCATGGAACAAGCATACATGGATTGCCTGGAATTTTGTGAAATATTCTAGAGTTCTCAACCATTTCCACTTTTTAAAAATCTTCACATTCATCTCTGCTAATTGTATAGATTGCAGACATGTTGACTGTTTTTGTAACTCACTAACACTAGGCTCAGACATATTTCAAAACCCTTGGGCTCTGGTTTCTTCTATTTGATGGGAGACACACCGCATGCCTCTGTAACCTGGATATTGATACTAGTTCTGAAATCATATTATTGTTAGCAGAAGGAAAAAGATACAAGATATAAATTACCAGAATATGTTAGGTCTAAGCCCCATTTTCATTATTTACTCATCTATTGTTTCTAGACTCCTTCCAGATTGGCTATTAGGAGTAGTGCAGCAATACAAATAGTTACCTCTATTCTATCATTACATAAATTTTTTCACATGCATGGATAGTATTGCTGGATCCTCTGGGACTTCTATTTTTTTGATGTATGAGGGACTTCAATACCAGTTTTTTTCCCTAGTGGTTACACTAAATTATACTCACACAAACAGGAACCTTATGGTTCCTTTTCCTGCCATCCTCACTAGCAGTTGTTCTTGTTTACTTGCTGATTGTCACTCTGACTGGAATGAGATGAAATGTCAATGCCCTTTCGATTTCCATTTTCTTATGGCCAGGCATGCTGAGCATTGCTTCATCTACAGATGCTCTCATTTGTACTTCTTTTGGAGCTCAGTTCACTCTTGTCTCTTCCATTCTTTAGCTGGTTCATTAATTGGATGATTGGTTCTTTGAGAGTTTAGCCATTTGAGCTCTCTTTGTATCTAGGTTATTAGTCTATTTTCAGATATACAACAGGCAAAGGTGTTGTCCCATCCTGCAGTCTGTTAGACCATATTTTAATCCTACATTTAGTGGAATCTGTATAATAACATTCAAATAATTAAAGTCCTTATACTGTTACTGAACACATAAATGCTGGAGAATTTTCATGATACAAAAATCTGTACAAACTTTCCGTTGCAGATATCTTTTTTTTATTTACTTGGCTTTAATGGTAGGTTCTTTCCTCTTTTTTTTTTTTTTTTAAACCAGTTTTGTGCTTGGTGAATTTCCTTGCTCATAACTAGCTCTCCAAGTCTTAACCCATGCCTCCTACTCATATTTTTGCTGGATAATTAGAACTAAAGTGGTGTAGGCTTTTCTATCTCAGCTTTCTCTATTCCTTGATCCTCACATGTCAGTTTCATGAGTATCTAGACTTAGAGGCAAAAGGCACTGTTAGCTATCTGTTTCTTTCTTTCATGTTTGTTGCAGTACAAAATAAGTTTAATTTTCAAATGCTACTTCTATTTGGACCAATATGTACTGAGAGAGAAAGAAGAAGATACTAAGCACAATCCTGGTTCACCGTGGCTGTGAACATTCTTTTCACGTACCTAGCAGTATATTATTTGTGTATATATGTAAGTGTGTATGCTTATATATGTGGATATATATATCTATATAAACATAAATATATACACACATCCATACACAAACTCAGAAACACACACATATAAAGAGAGAGACAAAATATTGATAGACAGTAGCTATAGATAGATAGATAGATAGATAGATAGATAGATAGATAGATAGATAGATAGATAATAGATAGATAGATGAAGAATTTCGAGGCAAAGCCTTAGTGTGTACCCTGAGTTGCTGTCAAACTAGGGAAATTCTTGTCTTCACCTCGTAAGTTATAATTTATAAGCCTTCTCAAACAAACTTGGCTTATTAAAGTTATTTAAAATGAGTTATCTGTTGTCCTCAAATCAAATGAAGTGGAATATTTAGCAAAAGATTTAAAGTGAGAAATACCTACATAGCCCCATCACAAAAATTTCATTTTTTGCATCTAAGAGCATTTATTAAAAGTGTACCTTTTGCACAACTATACACACTTACTACATCTGGTATACATGTGCATACATCACAGTTAAATATCTAATATGAGGGATTGAACTCATTCCCTGGGTGCTATTCCTGAGCTTCTTTTCCCATGTTTACTGCTCTATGACTTGAGCCACATCACAAATTCCATTTCCCACATTTTAATGATTAATTGTTGATAAGTTCACCTGGAATATTTTGTCCTGGCTGCCTTTAAAGCTCAATGCTCAGATATCAGGTTACAGGCATGAACCACCTGTGATCAACAGCTTTAGATATTTTTATTTACATGTATTGTTTTTTCTGGTACTTAGTAAGCATTTTTTTATGTTGATGCTGGTCCTGAGGCTTGAACTAAAGGCCTATGTGCTAGTCTGAGCTTTTTTGCTCAAGATGAGCACTCTAGCACTTGAGCCTCATTTCCTCCTCAGGCGTTTTCATGATGAATTAAAAAATTTATCTCAATGACCTCCCTATCTCAGGCTCACTTCTAACCATCAAACTCAGAACTCAGCTTCCAGAATAGATAGGAGGACAGGTTTGAACCATAGGTGTCTGGCCAAATACTATGTCCTGAGGCCTCCTTGAATACTTCACAATGACCAGCATTTTTTTCCATTTTGTGGGTTACATATTTGGAGTTTATAAGGGGGGAAGAAGAAGAGTAAGAGAACCAGGAGTCCTTGCTGAGGGTTCTGATATGTCAGAGAAACTATTCACATCAAGGTGAACTGTGTTTTTAGTTTTTGAATGAACTATATTCCTGTCTTTTTACTCCCCTTCTTTGTAGAGATCTTCATTTCTTCGTTTTTCAATTCCAAATAATTTAATAATCTTACTGATATCCTGTTTTTGGAAATGGATCTCACCACTTTTGTGTTTATGTTTAAGGCCCTGATATGGGCCTTGTGATCTGTTCCCTCATGGCTTCTTCTGAGATGAGCTTAGTCAGAAGGGCCAAAACTTGTGCAAAAGATCTGATAAGTTTACAGGTGTTATGACGGAGCCTGGGTGAATTCAATTAACTGGATGAGTTTGTATTGATTTGTACATAGCATTGATTTTTATATTTCAAATTATGTAAATGTAATCTTACAGTTAACCCCAAAGCAATATATGTGTGTGTTTATATACATATATGTGTGTGTCTATATATCTGTCTGTCTTTGAAATAACTGCAAACTTTTTATTTTAAAACTATATCAAACTCAAGAATAGTAATTGGTATGGCTGATAATTCAAATAAAGAAAGTAGATTTTTTGCCTCAGATCATCACTATTTATTGTGCATTTATAGTGTACTAGACACAATATAACATACAAAAAATATTGTCCCTGCTCTGGAAGAACTTACATTTTGTAAGAATAAAAACAGCTTTTTAAAATGGTCTTTTTCTTTGGTATTTCCTGTAAAGAACTTAGGAAATATTCTATAAGGTGAGATTTAGGTATAACAGCCTCATCATTAATGAAAGAAGAAAGATTTAAAGGCAAAAATGACAGACAGCCCATTCAGGATAGAATTTATAGGAGATACAAAATCGCATCAACTAAGGAGACCTGTGCCACAGTAGAGGATGTTAGAAATAGTTTGTGGGAGGCAAGCAAAGGAAGCAAGTGTAGAATGTGAGTAGAGCCAGAAAGTTCATGTGGCCTTTTCCCAAGTACATGGCCACCAAAGAGGAATGGTTGGTGACAAGACAGAAGGCTACAAAAAGGAAGGTAATCCTATGCACCTGACAAACAGAATTACCAAAATTGAAGGCAAACTGTATCAAGAAATTCTCAAAAACCAAAACTGACTTGGAAGCACAGAATTTACAGTTAATGCTATGCACTGTCATAATGGTCCAAGAACTTTGTGGGTTCTTAATTTAGAAAATGCCAGATACTTAAATTTTAACTTGAATATATCACTTTTCCAATCAGTTTTCCCCGCCCTAAAGGAAAAAAAAATGTTTTTTAGTTGGGGGAAGAGTTGGAATATGGGAAGTTGCCAGTAGTTAGATTTTTCTTTTAATGTTTTTCTGTTATGTTTATGTTATGTTTTGTAGTTATGATAAACTTTGCACTTTAACTTGGTAAAAGTCCAATGTCTCCCAAAAGGGACTAAGGAACAAATTTTTAATAATGTACAATTTCTTTAGAGGAGATTCAAAACCAAAAGATTGTTTATATGAAAAGTTGTAGAGAAAGTAGTTGAAAAAAGTCCATTCAAAAAAATTTTATTCCACTTACATGAACTTAATACATATGTTCTTAACAATTATGCTTGGATTGTTCATAAAAATTTCAAAAAATATTGAACAAAGCTAGCCATCATCTCAAGTTATTTCCCTGTTCACTACTTTTTTTTTAACAGTACGTGTATTTGAGGCACGTATCAGAAAAGAAAAAAATTATAAAAGCAAAAAAATTCGAAAAACCAATTTAATACATATAGGGTTTTTGTTTAATGCTCTGCTGGATATACATGAATAACGAATACCAAGGAGTTCATTTTTACTACACCTTTATTTCTACATTTGTTTTTAGGTTGGTTAAAACATTTATATACAAATAAAATGTGTAACAAAAATAATGAGAGCAAACAGCAGTTCACTTTACAAATGGAATGTGAGACATTTTTGCCCTTACCTGGAATTAATTGGGTCACAACTTTGTCTCAAAGAGCAGATCTGGTGCTGAAATCAAAGGTGTGAACACTGAGATAGACTCTTCCACAGAAATACATGATTCCAACATATAATATCCATGGAATATCTGTGAAGTGAGGCTAAGACTCTGTCCGTGAATCTCCCAGCTCACAGGCTCCTGCGGCTCTGCAGACATGGGGTTTCCTCCAATAAAATTTTATTGTTTTTACATGTCACCTATATCCTTAATTTACATTGAAATTTTCATAATCAGTGAAAGTATATTTTGATTGCTGCTCATTTTTTGTCATTTTAAAATGATTGTATAATTAGACATTCTAGTACCATGAGATTGTGGGATTCACTTTTTGAAAAAATACTGTCTATGGAAGTGTGTATGGTATCAGGAGCTCAATGTCAACATTCTATGATGACCTTGTACCATGATGATGAGATGATGAATGAAGTTTTGCCTTCTACTCAAACTGTCACTCAGCGCCAAGAGGTTCATATTTGTGAACAGTTGGGATATGCTCAGCTGCAGGTCCAAAGTCCTGAGAATGGGAAATCTGAGCTTTGGTATGAAAATATGTTCATACAGATTTTTTTGAATGCTGCTTTTATACATGAGACTGCTCATTGTTACTTAATCTATATTCCTCATCTTTTAAAAAATTCTGCAATGTTTCACTTATTTTTAAATGTGCAACAAAATTCCATTAAATTACTAAGTTTTTATTTAAGGTTCTGCGATGAAACCATTTTTAAAACATTTTTATAGGGCTGGGAAGGTAGCTCAATGGTAGAGTGCTTGCCTCACATACATGAGGCCCTGGGTTTGATTCCTCAATGCTACATAAATACAAAAATCCAGAAGTGGTGCTGTGGCTCAGGTGTTAATGCACTAACCTTGAGATGAACAGCTGAGGGACAGAGCAGGCCCAGAGTTCATGCCCCACAATTGACAAAAATATATACATATATTTTTTTCTATATAAAATATCATAGTTATTCCAATGTAGTTTTTGTAAACATCTTGGAAGAATAAATATAACAGGGGGCACACTTCACTGCCTTTATTAGACAAGGGGACTCATGATACAATATAGAACAATGTCAGAATCTGATGTGTGGCATGAGTAGAGTGTCAAGCTTGAACATAAAAGCCAAGAATTAAAGCACCATGAGTTTAAAGTTAACTACCAACATAAACAAAAGGAAAGGTAAATATAGTGATAGAATTTCATGAAACCAAAATTATGCATCATCTTTTTATTTATGTAGATGTCCAAATAGAGAATATTAGCCATGGAAATCCAGAAATTATAGATGGGTTTTCAGAGTACAGTGAGAGAGAAAGAGCATACTGATAATTTTTTCCCTTTGATTTGGAGGATCCTGGGGAAGTGGTCATAAGGAGTGGTGTCATCAAGACAATGAAGTGGACAAAGTGTGATGAAGGAAAAATATATCGTGTGGTTCTCAGTGAGTTAGGGACTGTGGCAGGGACTGGGTTTCTATAAGGTGAAATGATCCTTCACATTCATCCCAGGGGACCACACATATGAAGGCAGGCACTGGATAAAGATTATTATAAGGTTTATTAAAGAAGCCATATTGTCCTGGGAGATGGAGCACATGGCATCTGTCCCTATCCAGGTAGAAGGTGGTTCTGTGGCAGGAAGTGAGGTAGGTGCTTAGATAGGTCTGGGCAGAGAGAGGGAAGGGACAGCTGTATGGTGGGAACTTCAGGGTTGGGAGGAACTCAGGTCTGGGTGGAGCTGAGGACCATAGGAAGGCATAATGCTTACATTCCCCAATTTGTTGTTTAATAAAAATAGGGGTACCAGACCAAGGGATATGGGTGGAGGTCGTTTCTTCTAGAGTGTCTTCCTCCTGTAAATGGGTAAAGTAGTAAGGGGTTCCTGCTTTATTGCTCGGCCAAATGATGTCTCGGATTGCTGTTATCCTGTTATCCTGTTAAAAGAGACTTTTGGAAAGATCAGGCAAACATTGACAAGGTAACAAGTTAACAAGGTAACAAGTTAAACGTTAACACAAATGGCATAGGAGAACACATATTGGCCATGGGCTGGAAAAGTTCCATTTGGAACATAAGCCCAGTTGTGGCCCATTACAGAGGAGGAGTAATACTCGGGGCAGAAATGCAGAAAGAGGGTGTCTAAGGTCTTTTGGGCAACCAGGTACCAGAGAACATAATGGACTGCTTGGAAGTACCAGTTAGAGGCTACTATAAATACAAATAGCAGGGAACAAAGTAAGACTGGAACTTCTGTCCACGAACAAGTTAGACAGGTATGGACATTAGGTGGGCAAGCAACTATTTCTCTTGATCTCCCTGCTCTGATTAATTTTGAAAGGGCAAGCATAAAGTAACTCCATTTAGGAAGTAATCTCCTCTTACTCCTCTCCATAGTTTTCCATTGTCTGGACTAAATTTGTCTTTGGGGGTCTCAATGTCTGTTGCTGGGATAGGTTGTCCTAGTTGACATTGACTGGGTTTGAACTCAAGGTCTGGGCACTTTTCCTGAGCACTTCTGCTCAAGGCTAATGCTCTACTACCTAAGAGTTCCTTGGAGGTGAGAGTCTCTTGAGCCATGTCTCCAGCCTGGCTCTTGGCTGATTAGCTGGGAAATGGAGTTTTAGACAGATCCTTTGTGCCCAGGATGGCTTTGAACTGTGGCAAAAAGAATCTTTGTCATAAAAGCCATTTATATTTCCAATTCAAGAAACAAGGAGATCAATGAGATAGAAGTTACCTATAACTTGTTAATAATTGACTAACAATTGCTTTACAGAATTTTGTAGTAAAACCCAGTAGATATTTTAAAGTACAACTGATTGACATTCTAAGTACTGCCCCTTGCCTCTGGGCAGCCTGTTTAAAGTCATACAACATTTAACCTTTAACAAATGTCAGACCCTTTCTTAGGCTATAGCAGTATATCTTGTTTAACAGTTTGGTTTGTAAATGCATTTTTCTGGTTAACTGAGAAGCCTGATCTGTAGTGGTTCTAAAAATGCCTGCCCTTGTAGGCCTTTAGACAAATCTCACTAGGGACCTAATCTCAGGTCACAACCACTTTTCCTTAACGGATAAGTTAATGTGGCTGGGCCAGCTCAAAAGTCATTGCCATTTAAGACTTTGAGCAGATACAGAGCGTTTGGGATTTCAATTATCCCTCACATTTTACAACTTTAGCTTTTATAACCCAGTACCATAGATGACTGGCAAGTCCCTGCCAAGTCAGACAGACATGGGTATTAGTCATGCCTACAAATTATCTTCCCATGACTTCTGGACTCTGATCAAGCTTTGAAGGGCCAAGCAGAAGTGACTCCAGGATCGGGTACCATCTCTGCCATCCAAAAAGCAGTGGCTTACTGCCTCTGCATGTTCCAACATTCCTGGGGTTCCAGGAATGCCTTTCTCCATGGTGGGATAAATACTTTTTTAGTAGTTTCCTTCATTGCATGCTGGACTTGAACTCAGGGTTTGAGTATTGTCCCTCAACTCTCCAGATCAAGACAGCCCTCTGCCACTTGGAACTCCAAACCAACTATGCTTTTGAGCACTCTGCTGGCACATTAGAGATGACAATCTCACAGGACCTTTGTCTGCCCAACCTGTCTTCACACTACTTTTCAGCTTAATGAGTCTTTACTTATAGCCACATTTACTCCAAGTAAAAGCAACAACGATGGGCACTGGAAGGAGATTTAAAAGCGTGGTTTTACCTTGAAATTATTCAGGGCCAACATTCCATCTAACAAACTTGTCATCTGTCCTTAATTGTGGGCCTTTAGGAAACTGTTATAAAGACCCTATAATGGCAAAGTAGGTTAAACAATCATTTTGGTAATCCTAATTTTTATTTTCCACGTTGAAATCAACCTTTAGGATAATTTTTCCTTTTAAACTTTCCTTTTTCTGGAAGGCCTGCCACTCCTAGAAACTTTACAAATTTCTGACATTGGAGAGGCCATTTTTAAATCTTTTTGAAAAGTCATTTTACTTTGCATTTAAATTCCTCATTGAAACACTGGGCAATACCCTTTACCTCTTGTCTGAAGGTTTAAACTGGCTATTTTTTCCTACAGTATGAGTTACATTTAGCAAATTAGCAGTTTATTTTAATGCAGTAGCTCTGTACCAAGAATCTAGACTTAGTATCTCTTTCCCTTTAGAGATAAGTCAACTTAGATTTTTTGCTCATACACCCCTTATGGTCTAACATGGTGGTGATTAACATTACAGAAACAAATATCTTTTTTTTCAACAGAAACAAATATCTTAATTGGCTTGTTTTTTATTCTCTTTTTACCGCAAATTCGCAGGCTTTTCATCATGTGTGATTTAGCAAGGCTGGAGTCTAGGCAAGGATGTGGCATCTCCCAGTGTGTATGGACTGTCGCATCTCTGGCTGGTTACCTGCAAAATTCTATATGCACTAGTTAAAGACCACTGGTGAAAGACCACACTGGCTTTTGCAGGCTGGTGTCACTGGTTTAGGCAGCTGTGACAACTTTGTTCTGTTACATGGGTATTTCCCATGCCTAGGAGCAAACTGCATCTTGACACACTGTGGTCCCTTGATTATAAAGGGAGTTGATCAGTGCACAACAGAGGAAACAGAATTAAAACCTTAGGCTTAGTTTACCAGTCATGGTCAGAGGTACAATATTTAATCTTAGCATAGATAGACATCAGAAATAACATAAATCACAGCCAACTTAATTACCAATTTCATTGACTTTGGAAAGGAAACCATCTTTTCTAAGTCCTTTCCCATGGCCTTTTAAAACTGCCTGTTTTTTTATTTGGCTTATAGTCAGGTCACAAAGCAATTCAGATTAAACGACAGCTTCCATTGACAAAGATTTTTAGCAAGCAGAATACTTGGTAACTTTGGAACCATTACTGTTTACATATATTACATATAGACAGACAGAGATGTTGGTGCACAGATTAGAGAGCACACTTGAATTCTAAAATTGGCCATTTAAAGTTTTGGAATTTTAGCAGTAATACTTTGCCTAATCATGGTAGAACCACATAGTCAGTTCAAAACAAAAAACTGCCAACAACAAGAAACTTTTTATTAAACAGGAGTCAAGACATGAACAGACATATAGCGTGACATAATGGCCCCTATCCTGGTCAGGTAAGGGGGGATGTTTATAGGACCCAAAAACATCCAAGGAAATTTATTGTGAAAGCCACCTTCACGCCCTCCCCCTCTTCACTGGGCTTCCCTCAGAGCACCTGGACCAGTTCCCTCCACCCAGGCACCCCTGTCATGTGACACCAGGCAGCCCACAAGGATCATTTTCGCCTGTATTTTACCCTACCAAATATCTAGCACAGTCTTACCTCTTTCTGCTTATCTCTATAAACCCATGGCTATCTATAAGTATTCTAGCTAGCTTTTGTCCATAATTTTTTCCATGAGTCTAGATTTTTAAATTGCTACAGAATTAAATTTAGCAAAACAATAACTTATAATTTGTTATAGAACTAGAAATTTGGAACTGGAAAAAGCAATATTGTCCTCTTGAGAAATTCACTTTCACCCTCCATAACAGTGAGAAAACACAGACTCTCCACAATATCCACACTAGTGTTTTATTACTCTGAAGAACAATAGCATGGTCTACAAGTTAAAAATTCATAACAGACTCATGAGTAGTAAATAGAAAACAGCATGTAGTAAAATCATTTTGGCATTACTCATCCAAACCCAAATGCTTAAGAATCATGTCTTAATTTTTTCACCAAAGAAACTAGAAATGGAACTGTGATTCTAGTGCTAGAATTTAGCCTTGAGAAAAAGTAGTTAAGGAATGCGGCTAGGCTTTGAGTTCAATCTACAAGACTTGTACCCACACACAAAGAAAATGTATTCCCAAATATGTATTCTTTCAGGTTTTCTGAATGTTTCATGAACTTGGGGATGAAAGATGATGAGACAGATTTTATTCTTGTGTACATTTTGTAATAAACAAGGAGTATTATCTTCCAACAGACCTTCCATTAAAGAAATGAATTGGAATAGTAATAGTGTTATAATGTATACATAGACCACACATATAGTGGAAGACTTTTGGGGAGCAGTGGAGAAATTGATGCTTTCATGTCCTTGGATTAAATCATGATAGTCCTTCCCCATCTATCACTACCAAACCAGCCTGGATGATTTGAGTTCAATCTCAAAGGTCCAGAGCTCCTATTCTGAGAAGTGTTTATTAAATTTCCTTGAACATCCATTCCTCAATATAAAAGACACAAATCAACGATTTCACTATCTTAATACTTTGTCAAGCCTGGAGGTAATTGATACCCATCCCTTTGGTCCAACCCTGAATAATATGAAGGGGCATCATCCCTACTCTACACAATGAGAGGATGAGAAATGTTGACTCAGTGAGTGGTTTCCCCTTACACCTAGCTTAATTCTACCATGCAGGATTTCTCTATAATTTATAGAGGTTTCTGCCAAAGGTTTCCGTATATTGGGTTTCTTTTTTGTGTGAGTGCTCTAATGCTGGCTGAAGGTTCATTTCTGCTTGAAAGACGTCCTCTAATGTTCACTTCACATTTTGTCTTGTCTCTAGGTCTCTGAAATATGTAGAGAAACCTCTGAAACTTCTGGCTAAATATTGGTCTACATTTATTATACTCACATTTTCTCTCCTTTTTATGTTCTTGGATGTAATGAGGACTGACTTCTATTAAAAATTGCATATTTTTTAGACCTGTTAGTTTTCTTTTCTCCTATGTGATTCAGTTCTCTGATGAACACTGGGCTATGCTGTCGAAGTGGGATTTTCTACATTGGTATTATTCATACCTTGTCTTTCTTGTCTGTGCTCTATAAACATCCCTGCATGATTACTAAGTGAAGGACTTTTTTGATACTTGTTTCGTTTTCTCCTGAGTGTTTTCTGATGAAAATTTAACTATGACTTCTCGAAAACTTTCCACATTTTTTTCATTCATAAGATTTTTCTCCTGTGTGCATTCAATTTGGAACCATGAGGTATGCCTTCTGGCTAAAAGGCTCCACATTTGCGACATTCACAAGGCTCCTATCCAGTTTTGGTTCTATCATGCAAACTTATTTTTCTTCCAGGTGAAACTTTCCATAGTTATCACATTCCTAAGGTTTCTCATGTGTGTGGATTTTCTTATGCTTCCTGAGGTATGAACTCCGGATGTAGGACTTTCCACATTTGTTACATTCATAAGGTTTCTCTCCTGTGTGTGTTCTCTGATGAATAGTAAGTTTTGACTTATGGTTGAAAGACTTTTCACACACATTACATTCATAAGGTTTCTCTCCTGTGTGTGTTCTCTGATGGCGAATAAGGTGAAACTGCTGTCTGAAATACTTTCCACATTTGTTACATTCATAAGGTTTCTCCCCTGTATGTGTTCTCTGATGGACAGTAAGGTGTGGTTTTAATCTGAAATACTTTCCACATTTGTTACATTCATAAGGTTTCTCTCCTGTGTGTGTTCTCTGATGAACAGTAAGGTATGACTTACGGGTGAAAGACTTTTCACACACATTACATTCATAAGGTTTCTCTCCTGTGTGTGTTCTCTGATGAACAGTAAGTTCTGACTTACGGATGAAAGACTTTTCACACACATTACATTCATAAGGTTTCTCTCCTGTGTGTGTTCTCTGATGAACAGTAAGTTCTGACTTACGGGTGAAAGACTTTTCACACACATTACATTCATAAGGTTTCTCTCCTGTGTGTGTTCTCTGATGAACAGTAAGTTCTGACTTACGGGTGAAAGACTTTTCACACACATTACATTCATAAGGTTTCTCTCCTGTGTGTCTTCTCTGATGAACAGTAAGTTCTGACTTACGGGTGAAAGACTTTTCACACACATTACATTCATAAGGTTTCTCCCCTGTGTGTGTTCTCTGATGGCGAATAAGGTGAAACTGCTGTCTGAAATACTTTCCACATTTGTTACATTCATAAGGTTTCTCCCCTGTATGTGTTCTCTGATGGACAGTAAGGTATGATTTTAATCTGAAATACTTTCCACATTTGTTACATTCATAAAGTTTCTCTCCTGTGTGTGTTCTCTGATGAACAGTAAGGTGTGACTTACAGGTGAAAGACTTTTCACACACATTACATTCATAAGGTTTTTCTCCTGTATGAGTTCTCTGATGAACAGTAAGGTCTGACTTCTGTCTGAAATAATTTCCACATTTGTCACATTCATAAGATTTCTCTTGTGTGTGTATTCTCTGAAACATATTGATGTATGACTTCATTCTACATGAATTTCCACATTTGTTACATTCATCAAACTTCTGTTCTTTGTCAGTTCTGTGATGCCTTCTGAGACCTGACTTTTGAGTGGAAATTTTCCTACATGCTTCATATTCATAGGGTTTCTCTTCTGGTGTTGTTTTAGGTTTGTCAGAACTTAGTTCTGACTTCTTAGAGATAGATTTTCCACATTGCTTAAACTCATCAGGCTTCTCTAGATATTTCCTCTCAGGTTTTGTAAGGTGTAAATCCTTACTGAATGATTTCTTACATTCACTACTTGTATAAGGATTCTCTCCTGTGTCTCTTTTCTGAGGCATAGTGACTGGAAACCTCCTTCCCTGACAAAGTTCTTGGGCAAGAAGAGCAGACTTATCATATTCTTCTCTATATTCATTATGGTTAGAGATGGAATCTCTGACGCAAACCCAATTATGTGGAAAGAATATCATCTTTGAATTTAATATCTTCTCTCCTCCATATTCAAAATATGGACCATCATAATTTTGACTAAAAGCCTCTGAATATCTAAGCGATTGTTTAACTACAGGAGAAACACCAGGCATATATGCAGCCGGCATCTTATCAGGCTCACCGTAGGGGAGCATGTTCTGACACTGAATGAACTCATCCGTCATCATCCTTAAGGAGTTCTCATCAGTCCTATTCAGATCTGGCTTCTGTTTTGAGGTCAAGTTAGAAGTTGTCACTAATCTCACTCTTTGCTCTATTGTGTTAATATTTCTGACAGCTACGTCACACAGACATTCATCTGGACCTTCCTGGTAAGTCTTAATCACATGCTTCATTTTTTGAACATCTAAAATGAGTTATATAAAGAAGAAAAAATAAATAAATAAGATCCAAATACTCCTTAATATAAAGGTAAAGACATTTTTCCCATCTTAACTGTTACAAATTTTAAAATATTAAAGTAGGAATTGATTTATGAGAAATAAATTTCTTTCACCACAATGTATTGATTAAGAAAGTAATACTCTTCCTTACACCCTTTTTTGTCATGGGGCATGAACTCCAGGCCTGGTGTTGTCCTTCAGCTCTTCAGCTCAAAGCTAGCTCTCTACCATTTCAGCCACGGCAAGACTCCCAGGTTTTTCTGCTTATGTGGTGCTGAAGAATCGAACCCAGAGCCTTATGCATGCAAGGCAAGCACACTACCACTGAGCTACTATAATCAAGAACTCTGATAACAACAGATGCTGGAGGGGAAATGGACAGAAGGGAACGGTACTGCATTTTTGTTGGCAGTGTAAACCTGTTCAACCACTTTGGAAAACAGAATGGAGACTCCTCAAAAGACTCCACATAGAGCTCCCTTATGAATCAGCAATCCCACTTATGGGCATTTACCCAAATGATCACAAACAAGACCATACTAAGGGTACCAGCACAACTATGCTTATTGCAGCATTGTTTACCATAGCTAAGATAAGGAACAAACACAAATGCCCCTCAGTAGATGAATGGTTCAAGAAAATGTGGTATATATGCATAATGGAATTCCATGCATTCATCGGAAAGAATGATATGGCTCCATTCGTTAGGAAATGGAAAGACTTGGAAAAATTATATTGAGTGAAGTATGCCAGGCCCAAAGAAACAGGTCCCATGGTTCCCCTTATTTCAATAACTAGTATATGTCTGAGACAAGCAGAAACGGTCAATAAGTTGATGTTAGGCCAAACGAACCCCAAGATAAGGACTCATATTTTTTTCTTTCTTGCTATTGTTTCTAACATATATATATATATATATATATATATATATATATGATATTTCTTTGTTGCTTTATATGTCCCTCCCCCATAGTATAACCCCTGTTTTTACTGTGTTTGATGTAGGTATAATTTGTGGAGGGGAAGGTGGACCCATTCCAACAATGAGATGTACAAGACGTTATGTCAAAAAATGAACTTTACAACTTTGGCTGGGGCGGGGGGCTGGAGGGGAATGATGGGAAGGGATGGTAACGGAAATCAAAGGAGGGGGCAACATTGCTTGATAAGAAATGTACTCATTACCTTTCCCATGTACTTGTAACCCCTCTGTAAATGATTTTCACAATAAAAAAAGAGTAACACTGACAGTTTATGATGGAAAATGTTTTTCTGTGTTTCAGGTATTTCTTTTGTTTATGTCAGAGGAATTATTTATACAAATTACTAAACTATTTACTGCTAGCTTTTTAACCTGTATAATTTAATATGTATCATTCTTCATTTTTTCCCAAAAATTGATTTGTTTGATCTTAGGGGAATAGATGCTTTGTATTGTTTTATTTTCTTAAAATAATTTATATATTGTGCTACTTTACTTCTTAAACATTAGGAGAACAGTATTTTCTAACTTTGGAGATTGTACCATTTTTATACAAACCTTTGCTTTCACCTGAGAATAAAGTTTTATAACCACATTTCTTCAGTTATAAGTTCTCACTGTGAATTAAGTATCTTTAGAAATTTTAAATTTGTTTCCCTCCATCTTAGACAGAATCTCATCAGACTTTTAAACCCTCAGACTCATGAACTAAAGCCACATCAGCTCACCACCTAGTTAATCATTCTCTCTAGACTGAAAGCTTTGGTTCTGTATCCTGGCCTCTACCCTCCATATCCTTATCAGAGGATAGCAGCCTTGGCATAGTCATTTGCTATACCTGCCTAGTCCTAGTTTCAAAGAAAACTAAATCTCATTTTTCACATTTCTAATTTTCTTTTTTCAAAATAATTTCCACAAGAGAAAGAGTTGCTAACTTTACCATTACTGCCCTACACAGTTCAGTGTGCATCTACATGCATTTTTGATTCACAAGTCTAACACAAAGATCACCTAGTTCTCTGCTACACGTGGGACTCAAGGGAATTTGGAATATTATTGGTCAGTACATAGCAAGACAAATTTACCAATTTGGTTCTGGATCCAAGATCATACGCAAGATGCTTTAACTCACCTGAGAAATTCTTGTCTGAGGCTTCTCTCATATATGACTCTTCATCTTGCTCCAGCTTGACAATCAATTGAGGTTTAGGACCAGTGTGCCCTGTTAATAAGAGTGAAGACCTATTGCTCATGCTGTGTCAAAATTGTTCTAAGTTTTCAGATATCCTGTTAACAAGGTTGCTCCCAAATCTTCTTTCATTTCTCACTGGCTCCATGGTTGAATCTCCCTTAGGTTTGAATTAATTTTGCAGGTTGTGTGACTTGAATGCAATTCGTTTTCTCAAGGTTAGCATTCTATTAGTTTGAGTTCTAGCTCCACTTCCAGTTTAAAAGTGGTTATCTTGAGATAAGAGTCTCATGGAGACTTCACTGGCATTTTTTCTTCCAACTGAAAGCCTCAGATTTCAGACTCCTAAGAATTACAGGCATGAACCACTGCATCTAGTACTAGGTTTGGATTATAAATACTCCCTCTAATCTAGTGATTTCCAGTTCATGCTTCCAATAATGTTAAATAGGTATGTATGTATGTATGTATGTATGTATGTATGTATGTAAGTATGTATGTATGTATGTGTTTTCTAGATTGTATATCTACCCACAATAATCACCTCAAGTTTGGGAAGACAGTCTTCTCTTTACGGAAGACAGTTTGGAACTTTTGTCATACTGCTGATTTGGATTCTTGAACAATGAAAATAAAATTGCCTCTGAATGTATATAATTTACCTGTATATAATCTACCTTCATTCGAAACAAGTGACACTTCCCACAGACTGGAAACTTACATCCAAATAGCATTGAAAGTTCTATAAATATTCACATATCTACTAAAAACAAATCATTTTCCAGGCACCAGTGGTTCACACCTGTAATCCTAGTTACTCAGTAGGCTGAGATCTGAGGATTGCCATACAAAGCCAGCCCTAATAGGAAAGCTGTGAGATACTTATCTCCAATTTAACCATCACAAAGCTTGAAGAGGCGCTGTTGCTCAAGTGATAGAGTGCTCACCTTGAACTGAAGAGCTGAGGCACTGTACCAATGCCCAGAGGTCAAGCCCCACTTAACTTTTCAAGTTAATGTGATATTTTTGGCTTACCTAAGGACACCAGCATGCTATAGGTTTCCAGCATCACATCTCTATACAGGGTCCTCTGAGAAATATCCAATTCCTGCCACTCCTCCCAGCTGAATTCCACAGCCACATCATCAAATGACACCAGCTTCTGTAAGGGCAGATTCCATCAATCCCTGAGTCATGAGAACACCAAAGCTAGAATTTCATTCTGCTACATGTCTGCTTTTGTATTTCAGAATGTGGTTGGAACTTTCTGTTATTTATAAAATGAGAGAAAATATAATCAAAGTAGAAATATTTGCCTCTATAGTAACTTGGTAATTATGCATACAAAATTTTTCTAATACATCAGAACCCATTTCTGGTTCCAGCAATAAAGACAAGAAAACAGTTCTACGAAGCTAATAACCTAGCAAAACAACAATAAGTATAAGTAGGAGTCTGAAAGTGTGTGTTTAGCTTATTTTGGTAATATTTACTACATATCTGGGTAACAATGAAGTAAACAAATATTTTCTGCATTTTCATATTCTGCCTCACTGACAATACTATTTAGATTTTCTATTAAATAGTGCACTCATAAACAGTCACAACATAGTCATTACATCATATGGAATACATAACACATTAGTAGATCTAAGAAAAGCACAGCATCCAGTGAATGTTAAAAGGAGTAAAATTACTCAAAAAATAGTAAATGAATGATTTGGCTCTCATAAGATTTGACTTAGTTTTCACAATAAAACATACGATGTTAATCATTTTTGTTATTAAATTTCTAGATATAAAAGAATGGTCATAGATAGCCATATGTTTCCTTCATATGTAAAAACGAATTGCCAGCATGAATCTTTGTGAACATTGACTACTTCCTACCACACCAAATACTTACTTATTACCAGAAAATGTTTCTTAATCAGCTTTGCATTTTAATAGGCTAAGGATGGATGTAAATGGATAGAGGTTTAAGGAATGCTCAAGATGATCTCCAAAAATGTGAAATATGACCACCACAAGAAGGATAGAGAATAAAAACTATGAATTGGGACATGATCTAAAAAATATAGTAGTTTTAAGAATTAGAATAAAATACAGCACTAATTTGTTGTACAGCATCTAAAAGGAATACAGTAATTCGTGACAATATCAGAGGTGAATGATAACTAACACACAAAAAGAAAATATATCTATAAAATGTTGAAAGAAAATAGACTTTAATACACAATCCATTGGGCAAAGGGCCTCTTCTAACAATATAGATTGAAGGTATTCCTAGGGAAAGATAATGCATTATTAACACATCTTCATTTTAAGTGCTATAAAAATTATTCTGTGGGGCTTGGAAGGTGGCTGGCTCAGTGGTAGAGCACTTGCTTTGCATGCCTGAGGCCCAGGGTTCGATTCCTCAGCACCACATAAGCAAAAAAGAAAAAAAGCCAGAAGTGGCGCTGTGGCTCAAGTGGTAGAACCCTAGCCTTGAGCTGAAGAGCTGAGAGACAGGGCCTAGAGCCAGAGATCAGGCCTAACAACCAGACCAAAAAAAAATTATTCTGTATCAAGAGAAAAATAAAAATAGCTAACATAGATCTACACAAAGGACAAAATTATTAAAAAGGTAAATGTGTAGGTAAAGGAATGGTACATGTGTAGGTAAAAGAATGTATAGAAAACATTGCATGCAATTTCTCTTGTGAAAAGAAAACTTATAGTACCATATTCATAATTCATAAGGAATTGAAATTCTATATACAAACACATAAGTGTTTTAAAAACAAAGATTGTGAAACCTGCACATGGATCAATTAATTTTGTACTTGCCTTGGAAATATGGGGGTCTGAGTTCAAAGAATTATTTCTACAAAAATGTAAAAGGAGAATAGAAAGGTTATAAATTCCATTCAATTCCATTGAAAAGTAACTATATTATGCTATATGCTACTACTATGATAATATTGTAAAGTTTAATGTTCCTAGTAAAAATGCATCCAGCAAGTTAATTTCCTTTGTGTTCCTACCAAAGAATCCCACAGGGTAGAAAGTTAATTTTCTTGCAGTACTATAGTATAACAATTTTCCTGCACATTTTACCTCTGCTGAAGCTCTATGCTTCAGCCTGAGAATGGCCTTTGTTCTTTACATGAAATGTCTGCTTATTTCTGTATGAAGAATATTAATAAGACCATTTTAAAAAAATCTTGCAGTCCTTGCATATTTTGAGTTGCACAAATTCAATGGAACATAGAAACAAATCTTTGAAAAAGTAGGGCACCTGTATTAAGCATACAGTCTTATTTTTATCCTATGAACAATGCAGTATAACAAGTATTTACATCAGATTTAATTTGTAATTGGTATCAGAGGTAATTCACAGTGTACAGGAGAATGCCTGCAGCTTATATGAGAGGTGATTTACAGTTAATTTGAGGTGTGTGCAGGTTACATAGAAGCAAAATAAGAAATAAATATGAGACAAACAAATATTAAATAGCAAAATGTTCATCGAAATAAGACCATATTTATATTGTAAAATATAGTAAATATATAAGGCACTGTCTGAAATGAACAGAAGAAAGAAAACGTAATGAGCAATCCAAAGTCATGGACTAGAGAGAAATAAAAATTTAAAAAAATATACAAAGATACCATGAGCAAAAGTTAATGATGAAAAATACAAATTGGGATAATATGTAGGAAATAAGCATCAGCCCCAAATGTATGACCACAGATACAGATAATTGCTAATAACAGACAGATTATACATTATGATAATAAAAATTTATGCTGAAAAGCAAAGTGTACAAAGACATGTTTAAAAGACCATGCAGTTTTAATACTTTAATGTACCATTACTATTGCAGAACTCATACTCCTCTTACTAACTGATATAACAACCAGACAAAAAATCAGCACTAACATACACATGGATGCCATTTTCTTAAACTTAAAAAAAAACACTATGGTGTTACATTTATCAAGACACATATTCCAAGATTAAAAGTAAATCAGAAGACAAATGATGTAGAAACCAATATGAAAAATTAAAGTTATGTTATAAATACATGAAAATTAAAAAATATATTTGCAGTATACTATGAATGAAATAAACACAGGGAAATTACAATGGATCTCAAAGAAATGTATTCCTTCATTGTGATTTATAGAATATTAAATGTAGCCTCTTTCTTACTTCACCTTTGAAATAAAAACAAATAGTTTGGGGCTGGGAAGATGGCTAAGTATTAGAGTACTTTCCTGCCATGCATGAAGCTCTAGGTTCCATTCCTCAGCACTACATAAACAGAAAAATTAAGAAATGGCACTGTGGCTCAGGTGGTAGAGTTGTAGACTTGAGCAAATCAAGATCAGGAATGGTGCCCAGGAAGGCTCCAAATTCAAGCTCTAAGTTTGGCAAAAAAAAAAAAAAAGGTTAAATATATATGGTGTATTCACATGGATATCTTCTGGAGAGTGGGGGAAAGCCAGAGAACTAGAAGGAAATGGGGTAAAAAGTGCATCTATGGAGGTCATTAGGCACTGATGAAAGTAAGCTATATAAATCATGAGTCAAGATGGAAGGGAAACATTGGGAGAGAGTGAGGGTATGGAAGACACAGCATGACAGGAAATGTACTCAATACCTGGCCCAAGAACTGGTAGTCTCTCCATACATCACCACTATAACAATAAATTCAATTTAAATTTGAAACAATTTCTTCATGGAGTTGTGTGAGCATAAAGTTAGTGAAGAAAATGTACCACAGTTAGAAGAACAGCTACAATTATTAGAAATAAAATACATCACTTAATTGATACATGAAATACTGGAGCTTAGGTTGAATTTTAAATATGCTGTTAACAATAATCTAACTTCATTGTAGTATCCAATTAACTGTTAATGATAAATATTCAGGTAAGTAAAAACAAAACAAAACAAGTGCTTCTGGCTCAAGATGCTTATCCTACCCTAGCTACTAAGGAGTCTGGAAGCCAGACAACTGGGTAGACAACTCAAATGAAGCAGCTAATCAACAGATTGGAGGAGGTGTGGCTCAAGAGATAGTACCAAAAAAGAAATTAAAGCACAACTTAGGAAGTGGAAAAACCTACCATGCTCCCAGAATGGGAGAATCAACATTGTGAAAATGACAATACTTCCAAAGGCTATCCACAAATTCAATGCAATACGTATCAATAGTCCAACCTCATTCTTCAATGAAATAGAAAAAGCAAGCCATAAATTTATATGGAACAATAAAAGACCCTAGATAGCAAAAACCATCCATACCAGAAAGAACAATGCTGGTAGAATATCACTACCAAATTTCAAACTGTACTACAAAGCCATAGTAATCAAAACAGCTTGGTAATTGCACAAGAACAAACTTGAGGATCAATGGAATACTGAAGTCCCAGAAATGAACACACAGACCTATATCCACCTAAACTTTGAGAAGGGAGCTAAAAAAATAGAATGGAGGAACGACAACTTCATCAGTAAAAGGTGGTGGCAAAGTTGGTTCATTACAAGAAGAAAACTAAAGCTACATCTCTATATATCACCCTGCACCAGAATCAACTCCAAAAGTAACAAAAACCTCACATTCAAAGAAAACACCCTGAAAAACATTACAGAAAAGAATAGGAGAAACTCTAGTGGTACTTGGCACCAGCCAAAATTTTCTTAATAGAGACCCAGAAACACAACAAATCAAAGAAAGATTGGACAAATGGGATTGCATGAAACCACAGAGCTTCTGCATGCAAAGGACATTGCTAACAAGATCAATACAAAGCACACAGATTGGGAAAAGATCTTCACTAGGCATAAAATGAACATTGGTCTCATAACTAAAATATACTTAGAACTCAAGAAATTAAATCCCCAACAACAAATCCTCAGAGAAACAACTGCCCAATAAATAAGTGGGCTAAAGACATAACAAGAATCTAATCTGAAGAGGAAAGAATGGCCAAAAGATATCTTTAAAAAAAATGCTCAACTTATAAATATGTTAGAAACAATTACAAGAAAGAAAATACATTTGAATCCTTAACGGGGTTCATTTCGCCTAAAATCAACTTATCTGATCGTTTCTGCTTGTCTCAGACATATACTAGTTATTTCAAGTAAGGGAAATCATGAAACCTATGTTTGTTTGGGCCTTGCTTATTTCACGTAGTATAATTTTTTTCCAAGTCTTTCCATTTCCTAACAAATGGAGCAATTTCATTCTTAAAAAAATACAAAAACAAAACAAGGCTCAATTCTCTAGTCAAAAAGAAATGCAAATTAAGACAACCCTGAAATTCCACCTCACCCCAGATAGATTGGCTATAATCAAGAACACTAATAACAACAGATGCTGGAGGGGATGCAGACAGAAAAGGGAACCCTACTGCATTGTTGGTGGGAGTGTAAACTTGTTCAATCACTTTGGAAAGTAGAATGGAGGTTCCTCAAAAGACTCTACATAGTGCTCCCCTATAACCCAGCAATCACACTTTAGGGTATTTACCCAAAGATCACAAACAAGGGTATACTAAAGCTACCAGCACACCTATGTTTATTGCAGCTTTATTTACCATAGCTAAGATATGGAACCAACCTCGATGCCCCTTAGTAGATGAGTGAATCAAGAAAATATGGTATATATATACATATATATATATATCCATATATACATAATATGCATTTATACATATATACGTGTGTGTATACACGCGCACACACACACACACACACACACACACACACACACACACACACACACACACACAATGCTTTTCTATGCCTCCATTAGAAAAATGGTATCACACCATTTATTAGGAAATGGAATGACTTGGAAAAACTTGTATTAAGTGATGTAAGCCAGGCCCAAAGAAACATAGGTCCCATGGTCTCCCTTATTTGAAATAACTAGTACATGTCTAGGACAAGCAGAAACGGTCAAAAGCTATGTACATATGACCATATAAGATGATATGAAGTGAAATGAGCCCTAAGACAGGAACCCAAGTGGTTTTTCTCTTTCGTGCCATTGTTTTTAATGCACTTTTATAATGTACTATGTTATTTTTTTTGTTCCTTTGGTATGTTCTTCCCCCAAGGTATAACCCCTGTTTTCACTGTATTTGTTTGCGGTACCCTGCATCTTGTATATACATTTTTCTAATTTGGGGATAGGAAAGGAAAAACCAAAAGGCTTAAATAGGGATACAAGCTGACTCATTGTAACAATGAGATGTACAAGGCACTAGGTTGAAAACCAACTTTGCCATTTGTGTGAGGGAGGGTGAGAGGGGTTGCAGATGTTAGGAGGAAAGAAATGGTAGGGAAAAAACAAAGGAGCAGGTAACAATGCTCCATAGGAAATATAATCACATAACTGTAACCCCTCTCTAAACTATTTTACAATGCAAAAAGATTTAAAAAAAAAAACAAGTAGTGCCAACACTGAAGGAGGAAGCTGACAGAATGTGAGGCCTGTGAGTTCCTGTTCCAACACTAGCACAAGAAAGGCACAGTGGAGAATGAGGTAGGTGTATCCCATCAGTTTTGAATTTAGACACCAAGCATGCAACACAACAAACCTTCATCTCAGACATAAAGATAAAAGGGGTAAGAATAATTTCAATTCAAAGAACCATGTCAGCAAAGGAAAATTGATCAGTAAAACAAACAAGTTCCCAGATACAGCATTTGAAAAATGGTGAGAGACAGATGGAGAGAGGGGGACTGAAAGAAAAGAAGACACAAGGAGGAAAATATATAAAAAGTGAGAGAAAGAGAGAAATGATGAAAGCTTATGAGTAGGAAACAGAATGAAGAGAGTAAATAGAGAAAAAAAATCTTGTGAGGACACCTTAGAAAAAATACAGAGGGCTTTCTAGGAAATATTATCAGGTTTTATGTAATCAAAGACCAGGAAGACCAGAAGTATGTATGGAGAGTAATTTAATTACATATATCTTACTAAATAATCTCTAACATTTGAAGTTGTGTGTATGACCACACTATTTCAGAAACTCCAGTAAAACCTCTTTAACATAATTCAACATTACTAATAAGGAGGTGATCTCTGACAAGTTGTCAGCAAATGTCCACTTTACATGACAAGTGACCCCCTCAATGGCATTGAATCACAAAACAAGTGTGACTACTTTATCTCATATCAGAAAACTCCAAGCAAGTCTGCCCTCAATAAGACAGATTGTAACATTTTATAATCTACTCATTCTAAAAACCATCTTTACCTGATTTAGGAGCAAGTTCTTGAAGCTGAATCTTTTTTTTGTTTTTGTTTTTAAATCTTGGATAAACTTAGCTTCCTAAAATGGAATGTAAAAAATGAGATATAAAAAGCAACTCACCAGAGATCCTCTCATTCTTTCTTGCTGTTGACAATGAAGAGAAGATTCTGGAAGCATGGCTTGGAGAAAAGGCAATTGACATAGTCAGGAAAGAACCTGTGTGATTATGCCCAGATTTTCCTGCTCAAAACATTATACATGGAGTGAAAAAGCACAAAGCCTTCTTATGGGCGAAGAATATTGGATGTCTCAAGTAGAGTATTAAATGCTCCACTGAAGATGACTCCACAGTCCATTAGTAGGTAGACAAACAGTATTCTAGGTTAATATACATACAGAATTCATAAAAACGCAGGTTCCTAAAAATAATTGAATAATTAAAACAAAAATCCACACCTTTAATACTACTAGTTATTAAGGAAATATATTTAGGGTTGTATGAATTATTTTTCTATTCATTAAAATGGATCCTAGGACTCCATTGAACTTTTTTAAAAAAATTATTGTGAACATACTGTACAGAGGAGTTACAATTACATGGGCAAAATAATGACTACACTTCTTATCCATCATTGTAGCCTCCTCCTTTGTTTCCCCTTCCCAACACCTCCTCCCCCGACCCCCTCCCACATCCTTTCCCCCCCACCAAAGTTGTAAAGTTCATTTTCGACATTACAACTGTACGTCTCATTGTTGCAATGGGCCCAACTGTATCCCTCTTTAAAGGATTTGTTTTTTCCCTTCCCCTCCACAAATTATGGCAACATCAAATACAATGAAAGCAGGTGTTATACCGTGGGGGAGGGACATACAAAACAACAAGGAAATAATCTCATAAATGTGTTAGAAACAATTGCATGAAAGAAAAAAAAAACATTTGAATACATATCTTAGGATTCATTTCCCTAACATCAACTTTACTGACCTTTTCTGCTTGACTCAGTCACATACTAGTTATTTCAAATGAGGGAAACCATGGGACCTATGTTTCTTTGGGCCTGGCTTACTTCACTTAATATAATTTTTTCCAAGCCTTTCCATTTTGTAACAAATGGAGCAATGTCATTCTTTCTGATGGAGGCATAGAATTCCATTGTGTATATATACCACATTTTCTTGATCCATTCATCTACTGAGGTGCATCTGGGTTGGTTCCATATCTTCGCTATGGTAAATAATGCTGCAATAATCATAGTCATGCAGGTAGCTTTAGTGTGGTCTTGTTTGTGAACATTTGGGTAAATGCCCAAAAGTAGGATTGCTGAGTCATAGGGGAGCTCTATGTGGAGTCTTTTGAAGAGCCTCCATACTACTTTTCAATGTGGTTGAACAAGTTTACACTCCCACCAACAATGCAGTAGGGTTCCCTTCTGTCCGTATCCCCTCCAGCATCTGTTATTAGACTTCTTGATTATAGCCATTCTAACTGGAGTGAGGTGGTATCTTTTGCACTCTGTCTTATTAATTTATATATTTAAACTCCATGGAGAGAATATACATTATAACTCAATATTAACTCACGCAAAATTGTACAGGAAAATGTATAATACATATTACTTGTATTATAATATTTCAATAATGGTTTTCAAATGGCATAGTTCTCTGCATCCAAATTCTTGGAGCACCCTTGAGCAATAACTTGAAATTTGTCATTTAGCCTACTTTATGTAATCAGTAAAGGTTATGTAAATGCAGGTTTGAGAAGTCCCTAATGGTCACTTTCCTAAACAATTCTGTGAAGAATTGTGGCCATTCTCTGGGAGATAAAGGGCTTAATAAAGATGAAACATGAAATATTAGTCATAGGAGTGACAGAACACCAACCACCCAATCACAGAAAGAACCAGAAGATTAAAATCTTATGTTGCACAAATAATACTAACACAAAATTCTAAGCTGAGGACACCCCAAAATACAGATTTATAAAACTAAAAAATGATTTAAATACCTATATGCTTTTTCTTATATTTATTGTTTGGCTTTTACACAGGAAATGCTACTATCCAGAGGATTTTTTTTACACAACTATATGGAAGAGAAACTCTTTATATAAAATAACAAACTTTACAGTGACATATGAAATATGAAAATCTACTCTGTAAACTTCAGTTAGGTCGTTTGTGCTAAGAAACAGTATGAATCACTAAAAAACAACATTTGTACATTCATTTTGGATTGTTCCACGTCACAAGAATGGTTTCTTACTTTTAAAAAGTTACAAGAATTTTCTGTAGGCTAATTATCCATATTCCATTACTCAAAACCACAAGTGTTGTAGATTTCAGGGTGGGATATTTTCTTTTTGTTTTGGGATTTAGAGTATCCTCCTTAAATTTAAAGTCTGCTATTTCATATTATTTCATTACAAACATAATCTATGTTTAAAAGAGTTTATTTTGTAACTGGGCTCTGGTGGCTCATGGTTGTAATCCTAGCTACTCAGAAGTTTGAGATCTGAGCACCACAGATTGAAGCCAGCTGGGGCAGGAAAGTCTAAGAGACTCTGATCTCCAATAAACTACTAAAATAACTAGAAGTGGAAATGTGGCTTAAGTGGTAGAACATTATGCTGGAACAAAAGGAGCTCAGGGTCAATGTCCAGTGCTTGAGTCCAAGAACCAGGTCTAGCACACAAAAAGAGCATTTTATTGTATTGTATTTAAATTCTATTGAACAATTGTTTTGGAATACATATTTAGGCAGTCTCTCATTTTAAATGATGTAAATTAGGCTTAATAATCTAGTGGAGAAATTGTAACTTGTCAAGGACAGATAAAGTGGAGAATATCCATGCCAGTAACATTTTAAGCTAGGAAAATCCATAGGAAGTGCAAAGCATAAAAGGGATCAACATGTTTCACTAACATATTTTAAAGGAATGTTCAAGCTTCATTGACTTCAATTTCCATGAAGAATTTCTTAAGTGAAATAATACTTCTTCAAGCAGATTGAGACAAAATAGAGAACACTACCTAAAACCTCATTATACGTTACATCTAAAAAACACACCACTTTGAGCAAGAAACAGTACTTTAATATCCTTCTGTAACACTTCATGACAAACACATTCTCAACTGCAGGTAAAAACCAACGCTATAACGCTACTATCATTATATCCACAGGTGAGACATTTGAGAGATCATATACAAGAATTGATAATGTGAACAGGCTGAATAAATTAGTAAGAACAGAGATAGATAGTTTCACTTGTGACAATAATTCCTCCACCACAAATCACAGCCCCATGTCCCTTCTGAGCACTAGGTTCTGACTGATTCCTCAGGCAAGTTCATTCCCCCTCCTACTAGTTAGTGTAAACCTTCCAACAGCATCAAGTGATTGGGAGAGTTAGAGGAAAGAGTACCACCTGAGTCTTGTGTTCTAGGAAGTAGAACCAATCTTTGCTAAGGCAAGGAACCTGAAAACATGTTGTCCTTCCTTTGCCTTTCTGCCTCTGCTCTGTAGGGCTTGTCAGAGTTGACAAGGTATCCTCCTTCAAACATTGCTAGGATTCATTGCTTAACTAAAAGAAAAAAAAACAGGACCATCACACACTACTGTAATATCTCATGTAGACCTGTTGCTTGAAAGGTCGTGTACAAACACGTGTGAACTAAAGCCAGCAGTACTAAGAGAGCTAACAATGCAGGAGAAGAGTGGAGACACCTCTAGGAGAAACAACACAGAAACCCAAAATACAACTGCAGTATAAATGGAGTCAAATCAGGCACACCCCTCACAATTTTACTGCAATTGTTACCATGCTCATCTTACACCTGGGCAAAGATAATAAAGTCACGTGTTAACAGCAGAATTTCACCGTCATGGAAATCTAAATGCACACTTTCTCCTATTCTGAAGAACCTCCCAACTAGCTGTCAGAACGTTGCAAGCCAGTTTCTGACACCTGGAGTCACAAGAGTTGTGGCAGCACAAACTCTTGAACCCTGAAGAAATCATTAGCCCCATGCTGGATGAACACATGGAGGATCAATTTCACCTTGTGTTTTGTATCCAGCTCGCAGTTCCTACCTGATATTGGTTCTGCAGCCTGAGATCCCTTCAAGTTACACCTCCCAAGCTCCACTGAAGAGAAACCTTCTCCACTGAAGAGAAACCTTCTAGCAGCAAGCCAACTGGAAAGGAACTGGAATTTGCAGGCTGGAAACACCCACAGTGGGTGGGGAGGCACATGCGCAGAAGGATCTTTGTCCTGCTTTAAAAAAAAATAGAGAATACAAACCCTGCACTTTCAAAGGATCTGTGCTGCAACATAGACTACAATTCCCACAATGCATGGTGCCACTCTGAGAGGAAGTATTTTCCATCAATGCTAGGCCCTTTGTCTTAGGACTGCAGGGATGCATAGGAAGGTTTTCTCCTGCTTGCACGAGCATAGGTGAGTTTTTTTTTTGTTTTTAAATGAAAATCACTATGTGTCTCCTGAAACATTGTTAGAATATCCGAGAAATGGACAAGTATTGGAAGCATGAAATAAGTTGGCTTTTTAATTCTTAGATCTACTAATGTAATTGAGGTTATGAGAGGTTAGCTTTTGAGTTCTGTTGAATGTAAATTACACCTGATTTCTTTACATTTTGGAATAGCTCCCTGTTCAATATAAATAGGTATTCGCAGGCACTAAACTGATTCTTGGTCATTTTTCATGCTCTAATGTATACACTGCAATAAACTAGCAGAATTGCTAGATTTACAGCATAATCCTTGCACCATGTAAATTTTTTTTAAAAATCTAATAATTTCCCAGAAATGCCCAAATTTCATTTTTGAAATCTTAAGTCGTTTCTGGCTCTTTCCAAATTTTTCCGTTATTTTAAGATTCTTTTCTTTTAATTTCTTTTCTTTTCTTTTCTTTGATGTTCATTGTTGCTCTTGTGGCTTGAACTCATGGTGTTCCCATTACCATTTCTTAAACAATTTGTTCAGCTAAATAGTGAAACGCATCCTGTGGGTGGGAGGAATGCTCTTAGAGCATGCACCTCACCACCATTGCTGTTCAAACAGATGGTGGTTTGGGGAGATCGGTGGAATGTGGGTGAGGTGCAAGTGTGAAGTGAAGGGTAGGTCTCTGTGATGCTTGATTGCTTGCCCCAAACCAGTGTGTTTTTGTCTTTGTTTGCATGCCCTATTTCAGTGTGAATTCCTCCCTCTTCTATGATCCTGAAAGTTCCTCTCAGTCACTCTAAGCTATCTCATATTGTCTTCCCAGGTGTTACCCATTAGACTTTGGAATAAATCTTTGTTATCCCAGGTCCTGAGTGTGGGAAGAGACAGGGGCCACTTCTAGAAACCAGGCTTGTGTCCTGACCTCTGACATTTGCCACACAGTCAGGAATAGTCAGGCATTATTTGGGACAACACAGTTCCTTTACTGATAATGCAGCATCACCAGAGAATTCCTAACTTCCTGGTGAAAGCTCCCTAGGAACTTGTCTCAAAATAAATGTGTAGGCCTAATCGTTCCAGGCCCAGTGATACACATATAGTCCAAGAACTTCTAAGGCTGAACAGGGAGAATCATTCAAGTTCAGGAGAAGAAGGCCATTCTAGGTAACATAGGAAGACTGAATCTCAAAGAAACACAAGTATAGCAGTTCTTTCCCAGAGACTCTGGGTTTGATTCCCAGTACTAGAAAAACAAAACTAGCCTAATGCACACCATTTTAAACTAATAATACATCTCTTTTATTGCTGAGTGCACAATTTCCAATTTTTCTTTCTAATCACCAAGCATGAAACTGCAATTTTATAAAACTGCTAGATGACTGTCGAGGAAGAACATACTTAGTTTCCTAGCTCTGTGAAGATCCATGAGAGTAGAAAGCAATATTAGGGCATTTCTTACCTCATTCCAATGACATCAAAGACATGTTGCTAGTGCTCATTGATTTGCTAAGCTGGTCATCCATCTTGACAGTGGTCATATTGCTGTTGGCCTTAGCAATTGCTACCCCATTTTCTTCAAGTGCAACTTGATTGCACTGAGCAGGATTCTTTCCTTCATGCAGTCCTGCATGAGGAATTAAAAACAGAAAGCTCCATTATTACCCCAATTCCTTTTAATTATTTTTTCAATTCCAGTCCCGCAAATGCATTTTGTCTTTACCAATGAATAGGTCCATGCCTTTTAATGATTTTTGTAATTAAAAAATTTTCATTGTCCTATGACAACACAATTTTCTAGGGAAAGGCTAAAAATTGAAGAAAGACCCTATAAGCATATTTACAATGTGTTAATTGTTACTTTCTTAATGCAACAGCCTCTCTAATTTCTTTCCATCCTAACTTACTTGAGAACCTACAAATGGATGGAACTCAGTTTAATTAACTATAAGAACATGAGTCTTGTTATTTATATTACATCTGGGGCCTAGTGACCACAAAAGGTCCTTTGGTAAACTATTAACACTCATTGCATAAATAGTGAAGCAAAAGAGATTTTTTTTGTTACATGAAAAACCTCCCCAAGTTTTTCAGAGAGAAGCAAAAGTACCAAATGTAGAACCAGGAATAATTACTGATGGTGCTGATATGTCAGAGAAACTATTCACATCAAGGTGAACTGTGTTTTTGGTTTATGACTGAACTAAATTCCTTTCGTTTTGGTCCCCTTCTTTGTAGAGATCTTGATTTCTTTGGTTTTCAATCCCAAATAATTTAATAATTTTACTGATATCCCATCTTTGAAAATGGATCTCACCTCTTTTGTGTGCCTGTTAAAGGCCCAGATATTGGTCTTGGGTTCTTTTCCATCATGGCTTCTTTTGAGATGAGATTAGTCAGAAGGGCTAACACTTGTGCAAAAGAGCTGAAAAGTTTACAGGTTTTATGAAGGAATCTGGGTGGATTCAATTGACTGGGTGAGTTTGTACTGATTTATATATAGCATTGATTTTATATTTTATGTTAGGCAAATGTAATCTTACTGCTTACACCAAAGCAATATATGTGTGTTTATATACATAAATGTATGTCTATATGTCTGACTGTCTTCGACATAACTGCAAACTTTTATTTTAAAACTATATCGAACTCAAGTAATTGGTATAGCTGGTATTTCAAATAAAGAAGGCAGATATTTTTTGCCTCAGACCATCAGTATTTATTGAGCATTTACAGTGTACTAGGCACAATAGAACATACAGAAAATATTGCCTGCTCTAGAGGATCTTACATTCTGTAAGAAAAAACAAATGCACCTTTTCAAATGGCATTTTTGTTTGCTGTTTTCTGTTATGTACCAAGGAAATATTCTGTAGGATGAGATTTAGGTATAACAGCCTCATCATTATTGCGAGAAGAAAGATTTAATGGCAAAAATGACAGACAGACCATTTGGGATAGAGTTTATAAGAGATACACAATCTCATCAACTAAGGTAAGATGTGCTGCAGTAGAGGATGTTGGAAATAGAGTATGGGATGCAAGCAAAGGAACAAGGGATCTTACAGAGTATGTAGAGCCAGAAAGATCATGTGGCCATTTCCCAAGTACACAGCCACTAAGACAAGTGACAAGGTAGAAGGCTTAAGAAAAGAAGGAAGTCCTATGCACCTGATAAACAGAATGACCAAAATCGAAGGCAAACTGTACCAAGAAATTCTGAAAAACCAAAACGGATTAGGAAGCATAGAATTTACAGTTAATGCTATCCAATGTCATATGGGCCAATTTTTCACTCCTCAAGGGAGAAAAAAACACTTTTGCTTTTGAGGTGAGGGGAGAATGGGGAATATGGGAGGTATTTGGTAGTTACATTAGTATTTTTGTTGTTATGATAAACTTTGCACTTTAACTCAGTAAAAGCCTATTACTTGCCAAAAGGGACTAAGAAACAATTTTCTAATAATGTACAATTTCCTTAGAGGAGATTCAAACTCAAAAGAAAGATTTACATGACAAATAATAGAGAAAGTAGTTGAAAAGTCCATTCAAAAATGTTTTATTCCACTTAAATGAACTTAATACATGTGTTCTTAACAATTATGCTTGATTGTTCATGAAAATTTCAAGACATTCAACAAAGCAGGCCATCATCTTATTTCCCCGTTAATTAGTTTTATTTTACAACACATGTGTTTGAGGCACACAGCAAAAATGAAAAAAAATCACAGAAGGAAAATTAATCTAAAAATAAGTTAAATACATAGGGTTTTTTTATTGTGAAAATACTGTACAAAGGGGTTCAATAACATGGACAAGATAATGAGTACATTTCTTATCAAGCATTGTAGCCTCCTCCTTTGTTTCCCCTTCCAATCCCTTCCCATCCTCCCCCCATCCCCCAACCCAATCCTGCTCCCCCCCCCACCAAAGTTGTAAAGTTCATTTTTCCACATAACATCTTCCACATATCATCTCATTGTTGCGATGGATCCACCTGTATCCCTATTTAGGCAATTTTTTTCCCTTCCCCTCCACAAATTATACCAACCTCAAATACAGTGAAAGCAGATGGTATACCATGGGGGAGGGACATACAAAGCAACAAAGAAATAATCTTATAAATTTGTTAGAAACAATCACCTGAAAGAAAAAAGCATTTGAATACATATCTTAGGGTTCATTTCCCTAACATCAACTTATCTGACCTTTTCTGCTTGACTCAGTCATATACTAGTTATTGCAAATAAGGGAAACCATGGGACCTAAGTTTCTTTGGGCCTGGCTTACTTCACTTAATATAATTTTTTCCAAGTCTTTCAATTTCCTAAACATAGGGTTTTTTGTTTATAGCTTTGCTGAATATACATGAATAGTCAATACCAAGCAGTTCATTTTTACTACACCTTTACTTTTACATCAGTTCTTAGGTTGTCTAAAACAATGAAATACAAATAAAATGTGTAGCAAAAATAATTTTTGAGCAAACAGCAGGTAACTTCACAAATATTGGAATGTGAACTGTTTCTGCCCTTATCCAGAGTTAATTGGGTCACAACTTTGTCTGAAAGAACACTTCTGGTACTGTAGTCAAAGGTGTGCTCACTGAAATAGACTCTTCCACAGAAATACATGATTCCAACTTGGAATAGCCATGGAATATTGTTTGAGCCACAGCCATACAAGGGCTCCAAAACTTCATAATACCCACAATAACTACAACTGTGACTGGAAACAATTTCCCTCTTATTTCCCACCAGTACAAACCAATATGTAGGAAGATTTCTTTGCTTAGACATGGAATCAGTTTCAACACTGGCCCTTGTGAAGTCACCATGAACCAAAGCACATGCCAAACATTTATAATATTTAAAAATTCCACATCATCATACTGGCCATCTCATGATGAAAACCGATAACTCACTAAATGTTAACAGGCTCTACTCTCCTAATATGAAACAAACAAACAAAAAACACATGGTAATACAGAAATTAAAATAGAAGTAACATAACCCACATAAAGTATAAAGTTCAGCAATGACTTCATCAAAAGCTGTGTTTTCAAGAAAGGAAACTTCCTCTCGGGAGTTCAGAATCTCATAATAGAACACTGAGAAGTTAAGGGCCAGACACAATCTGATAGGATGCACTGGTTGAATTTCCTTTTTGCTGATCTCAAAAACTTCTTGGTATGCTTGGTGTGACTGATTCACAATTCCTTTCTTGTCATCACCAGCAGCAAACCTCAGTCTTGGTAGCAGTCTTTCTTCATTCTCAAATAGGAGACTTTGCTCTCTGCTTGTGGAGCATTAGGGATCAAAAACTTTCCCAAAAGAGACAGTATATCATTGCAGATCTCTTAGCTTGTTCTCAATTCTTTCTGTGTTCTCAGACAATCTGCTGATTTTTTCAGCATCTTTTGCCTTTTGCTCAATACTTGAAACTACCCTCCAAGAGGACCTATGGGCTCCAATAAGCAGCTGAGAGAAGATTCCTTTCCTCATTAGGTAATTCAGCTTCTTGCTCACTTACAGACTTGATGCAGGCTGCCATGTCAGCATTTCGCTCAGCCTGCTTGGCCATTTCGGCCTTCTGCACCATGTCATTTCTTTCCATGACTGGATGTTCTGTGTCCTGAAGGTGGAGGAAAGACAAGGGGTCATTGGTCTCTGGACGGTGGCATAAGCAGAGGTGAGGCTGAGACTCTGTCCCTAGATCTCACAGCTCACAGGCTCCAGCAACTCTGCAGACATGGGGCTTCTTCAAATCCAATTTTATTGTTTTTCCATGTCACCAATATCCTTAATTCGCCCTGAAAATTTCACAACAGTTAAAGTCCATTTTGCTTGCTGCTCATTTTTTGTCATTTTAAAATGGTTTCATATCCAGGCCTACTAGTAGCGTGTGAATGTGGGATTTATTTTTTGAAACAATAAGGCCTATGGCAGTGTGTATGGTGCCAGGTGTTCATTCGAGGATGACCTCACACCATGATGATATGATGAATGAAATCCTCCCTTCTACACCAAGTGTCACTCAGAGCCAAGAAGTTCACAATTGTGAAGAGTTGGGACATGCTCAAGTTCCTGTCTAAAGTCCCAAGAAATGGGAAATCTGAACTATTTATATGGATCTAACTTCATACAGAGTTTCTGAACACTACTTTTACACATGAGATGCTCAATGTTAGTTAATCTATATTCCTCATCTTTTAAAAACATTCTGCAATATTTTTCTGTTGTTTAAATGTGCAAGAAAATTCCATTAAATTACTAAGTTTTTATTTAATGTTCTGTGATGAATCCACTTTTTAAAACATTTTTCTAGGGCTTGGAATGTGGTTCAGTGGTAGAGTGCTTGTCTCGCATGCATGAGGCCATGGGTTTGATTCCTCAACATCACATGAACAGAAAAAGCCAGAAGCAGTGCTGTGGATCAAATAGTAGAGCCCTAGCCTTGAGCTGAACAGCTGAAGGACAGCACCCAGGCCCAGAGTTCATGCCCCACGATCTACAAAAATATATATACATATTTTTATTTAAAATGTCATAGTTTTCCAATGTAGTTTTTATAAATATCTTGGAAGAGAAAATATAACAGGGGGCACCACTTTATTACCATTATCAGATGAGAGGACTCATGATACAAAATAAAACAATGTCAGAATCTGAAGTGTGGCATAAGGAGTAGATCATGAACATAAAAGCCAAGAATTAAAGCATCATGAGTTTAAAGCTAATTACCAACATAAACAAAAGCAAAGGTAAATATAGTAATAGAATTTCATGACACAGAAATAATGCATCATATTTTTGTGTTGAGGTCCACATAGAGAATGTTAGACATGGAAATCCAGAAATTTTAGGTGGGTTTTCAGAGTACAATGAGAGAGAAAGAGAGTACTGATAACTTTGTCCCTGTGATTTGGAGGATCCTGGGGAAGTGATCACAAGCAGTGTCATCAGGAGAGTGCAGTGGATAGTCGATGATGAAGGGAAAATAGCTTGTGTGGTTCTCAGTGAGTTAGGGACTATGGCAGAGACTGGGTATCTACAAGGTGAAAGGATCCTTCACATTCATCCCAGGGGACCACACATAGGAAGGCAGGCACAGGAGAAAGATTATTATAAGGTTTATTAAAGAGGCCATAATGTCCTGGTAGCGGGAGCACATGGTGTTTTTCCCTATGCAGATAGCAGGAGGGTCTGTGGCAGGAAGTGAGATAGGTGGGTATTCAGGTGGGTCTGGGAAGAGAGAAGAAGGGAGCAGCTGTATGGCTGGAAGCTCAGAGCTGGAAGGAGCCCAGGTCTGGGTGGAGCTGAAGACCAACGGCGGGCATAATGCTTACATTCCCCAATTTGCTGATTAATATACATAGGGGAACCAGGCCGGGGGATATGGAGGTTATTTCTTCTTGAGCAACTTCTGTAAAGGGGCAAAGTAGTCAGGGGCTCCTTCTTTATTGCCCACCCAGTTACCATCCAAGAAGCGTCTGCTTGACTGGTTGGTAAAGGTCTTTTTTTCCATGAAAATAGTTATCTAAAATTCAAGACACATTGAATAAAAAACAAAGTTGCTGTTCAGGCAAAAATTGCTCTTAGCAGCCCAAGAAAGAAACAAGCCAGGAAGGCTTGATTACCCGAAGACACAAAGCATGGTACCTGACTCCTGGGATCCTGGAGGGGGGAGATAAGACTTTTTCCACTTTAGGATTATAGTAGCCTGAGGAGGGAGGTAGCAGAGATATTTAAAGGTACCAGAGTCAACAGATGTCATGGGCTCTTTCGGCTACTTCCTGCTGGAGAAGTGAAGGAGTCACTGGAGCTGGGGTCATTAGAGTCCAGCAGGGCAATGTAAATGATGTCTCCAGTTGCCTGTAGTAACAGGATAGCCATGACTTGCTCCTAGGTGTTGCCCTGGGTGGGGGCTGTTATCCTGTTAAAGGAGACTTTTGGATACATCAGGCAAAAAGATGACAAGGTAACAAGGTCAATTAACATGAATGGCATAGAAGAACACATATTTGCCATGAAAAGTTATATTTGAAGCATTAGCCCATACTCAGGGCAGTAGGGAGAAAGGGGATGTCTAGTGTCTTTTGCACAACTAGGTAGGGGAGAAGATAATGGACTAGTTGGGAATACCAGTCAGAGGCTACTATAAATACAAATAGCAAGTAGCAAAAACAAGACTGGAACTTTCTGTCCAGTTAGAAGATAGACAGGTATGGACATTAGGTGGGCAAGCAACTATTTCTCTTGTTCATCCAGCTCTGATTAATTTTGAAATGGCAAGCCTAAAGTGACTTCATTTAGGATGTTATCTCCTCTTACTGCTCTCCATGGTTTTCCATTTTCAGGGCTAATTTTGTCCTAGATGGTGTGGGGTTGAGGGGAGGGAGGGGAAGAGAGGGGAGTGCGGTGTCTCAGTGTCTGTTGCTGGGAGAGCTTGTCCTAGTTGGCATTGACTGGGTTTGAACTCAAGGTCTGGGTAGTCTCTCTGAGCACTTCTGCAAGGCTAGTGCTCTACCACCTAAGAGAGTTCCTTGGAGGTGAGATTCCTTGAGCCATGCCTCCAGACGTGCTTGGCTGATTAGCTGGGATACTGAGTTTTAGAGAGATTCTTTGTGCTCAGGATGGCTTTGAACTGTGGCAAAAGGAGTCTTTGTCACAAAAGCCCTTTTTATGTCCAATTAAAGCAACAAGGAAATCAATGAGATTGAGGTTACCTATAACTTGTAAACAATTAAGTAACAATTACTTGCCAGAGTTTTGTAGTAAATCTCAGTAGATGTTTTTAAACTGCATCTGATTGGCATTCTAAGTACCTCCACTTGCCTCTGGAAAGCATGTTTAAAGTCACTTATATACAACATTTAACCTTTAACAGATGTACAGACCCTTTCTTGCCTACAGCAGCACAGCTTGTTTAACATTTTGGGTTATAAAATCATTTTTCTGGCTGGCTCAGTAGCCTGATCTGTAGTGGTTGCAACAATGCCTGCCTCTGTAGGCAGTCAGATCTCAATAGGGACCTAATCTCAGGTCCACAACTCTCTTTTCTTAACAGATGAGATAATATGGCTGGGCCAGCTCAAAACTCACTGCCAATTGGAACTTTGAACAGATACAGGGGGATTGGGATTTAAATTATCCCTCATATTTTACAACTTTACCTTTTACTACACACTATCTTAGATGACTGGGAAGTCCATGCTGTGTTAGACAGACATGGGCATTAAGCATGCCTACAAACTATCTTCCCATGACCTCCAGGCTCTGATCAAGCTTTGAAGAGACAAGCACAAGTGACTCCAGGATCTGATACCATCTCTGCCATCCAAGGAGCAGTGTCTTACTGCCTCTGCATGTACCAACATTTTCAGGGTTCCAGGAATGCCTTTGTCTATGCTGGGATAAGTGCATCCTTGGCATGGTTGGTGGACTTGAACTCAGGGTTAGAGCATTGTCCCTCAGCTCTCCACATCAAGGCTAGTACTTTGCCACTTTGAACTCCAAACCAACTCTGCTTTTGAACACTCTGCTGGCAGATTAGAGATGACAATCTCACAGGGACCTTTCTTTGCCAAGCCTGGCTTGACACCAGTTTTCAGATCAATGAATCTTTACTTGTGGGCATATTTACTCCAACTAAAGGCAAATGATGGTCATTGGAAGTGGATTTATAACCATGGTCTTACCTGGAACTTATTAAGGGGCAAAATTACGTGTGTCAAACTTGTCCTCTGTTCTTTATTGTGGGCCTTTTGGAAACTGTTACAAAAAAACCTATAATGGCAAACTAGGTTAAGCAATCATTTTGGTGATCCTAATTTATCTTTTCTACTTTGAAATAAACTTTAGGATAATTTTCCCTTTTAAACTTTTCTTTGTCTGGGAGGCCTGCAACTATCCACAACTTCCCAAATTTTTACAAAGTGTAGGCCATTTTTAATCCCTTTTTAAAAGTTAGTTTAATTTGCATTTAAATGCTTCATTGAAACACTGGGCAACACCCTTTACCTCTTGGCTGAAAGTTTAAACTCTATGTATTTACCTATGCATTAGAAAGCCACAAGGATCATTTTTACCTGTATTTTACCCTGCAAAATATCTAGCAGAGTCCTATTTTTTCTTATCTCTATAATCCCATGGATATCTGTAAGTATTCTGCTAGCTCTTGTTCCTCATTTTTTTGAAAGTCTAGCTTTTTTAAATTGCTACAGAATTAAATTTAGCAAAACCATAACATAATTGTGATTTGTTACAGCCATCTTCATGGAACTGGAAAAAGCAATATTAATGAGGGTAGAGAGATATTCATACTCTTGAGAAATTCACTTTCAGCCTCCATAACAGTGAGAAAACACAGGCACTCCACATTATCTACACTAGTGTTTTATTATAACTCACTCAGAACAACATCATAATGAACTAAAAGTGAATTAGTCACAATTGACGTGTCCGCAGTAATTAATTAAATATAAAAAACAGTACTAAAGTCATTTTGGGGTTACTCATCCAAAGCCAAATGTTTCTGAATCATGTTTTCATTTACCCACCAAAGAAACTAGAAATAGAGATGTGATTCAAGTAGTACAATTTAGCCTTGAGCAAAAGTACTTAAGGAAAGTGCCTAGGCTTTGAGTTCACACTACAAGACTTCTACCCACCCACAAAGAAAATGTATTCCCAAATATGTGTTCTTTCATGTTTTCTTTCTTTTTTGGGGGCGGGGTCCGGTCGCGGGGCCTGAACTCTGGGCCTGGGCGCTGTCCCTCAGCTCTTCAGCTCAAGGTTAGTGCTCTACCACTTGAGCCACAGCACCACTTCTGTTTTTTTTTTCTTTTTGCTTATGTGGTGCTGAGGAATCAAACCCAGGGCCTCATGCATGCAAGGCAAGCACTCTACCACTGAGCCACCTTCCCAGCCCTTCTTTCATGTTCTCTGAATGTTTCATAAACTTGTGGATGAAAGATGATGAGACAGATTTTACTCCTGTACACATTTTGTAATAAACAAGGAGTGTTATCTTTCAACATATATTCCATTCAGAAACTCAACTGGAATAGTAATAGTGTTATAATGCATGGACCACACATATAGTGGAAGAGCAGTAGAGAAGTCAGTGCTCTCATGTCCTTGGCTTCAAGCATGATAGCCTTTCCCCATCTATCACTACCAAACCACTTTGGATGATCTCAGTCAAATCTCAAAGGTCCAGAGCTCTTATTTCTGAGAAGAGTTTGTTCAATTTCCTCCAACAACCATTCCTTAATGTAAATGATACAAGTCAACAACTTCAGTATCTTAATTATTTCTCAAGCCTGGAAGTAATTGATACCTATCACTTTTGTCCAACCTTTCAATATGAAGGTACATCATCCCTACTCAATACAATGAGAGGATGAGAAATGCTGGCTCAGTGGGTGGTTTTCCATTACACCTAGTTTAATTCTGCCATAAAGGGTTGCTCTATAAATCACAGAGGTTTCTGCCAAAAGTTTTCCTACATTGGGTTTCATTTTGTGTGAGTGCTCCAATGCTGACTGAAGGGTGATTTCTACTTGAAAGACCTCCTCTAATGTTCACTAGACATTCTGTCATGTCTCCAGGTCTCTGAAACCTGTAGAGACATGACTTCTGGCTAAATATTTGTCTACATTTATTATATTTACTTTTTCTTTCCTGTTTATATTCTTGGATGCACTGAGGACTGACTTCACAGTAAAAGTCATTGCATATTTGTTATATTTGTTAGTTTTCTTTTCTCTTATGGGACTCATTTCTCTGATGAACACTGAGGTATGACTTCGAAGTAAGATTTTCTACATTGGTATTATCCATAAGTTTTCATTCTTGTTTGTGCTCTATAAACACTCATCCATTCATGTCTTCTTAGTGAAGGACTTTTTGAATACTTGTTACATTCATAAGGTTTCTCTCCTGTGTATTTGCTGATGAAAATTTAAGTATGATTTCTTCTCAAAAAAATTCCACATATTTTATTCATAAGATTTTTCTCTGTGTGCCTCAATGTTGAACACTGAGGTATGCCTTCTGTGAGAAAGACTGCACATTTGCTATAATCACAAGTCATATATCCTGTTTGGGTTCTCTGATAAAAAGCTGATTTTTCTTCCAGGTGAAATATTTTCCATATTTATCAAATTCCTAAGGTTTCTCATCTGTGTGGATTCTTTTATGCCTGATGATCTGTGAACTCCATGTGAAGGACTTGCCACATTTCTTACATTCATATGTTTTCTC